>NC_045434.1:62669478-62691011 GCF_002776525.5 Piliocolobus tephrosceles
CCATCCAAGGGATGTCTCACCAATGCCCTTGGAAGTGTCCTCTCCCTGTGATGACCAGGGAGGCCAATATCTTCATACCCAAGGCCATGGCCATTTGCTATTCCCCATGATGACCAGGGAGGCCAATATCTTCATTTCATGCCCAAGGCCATGGCCATTTGCTATTTAAGAAACGAGAAACTAGATAGCACTTCTTTATCACCTGACCTTTATTCTGTATCACTCTAGGTCAAAAATAAATACCCTCTGGGAGAACTTTACTACTATAAAATATAACCCTCTTGAATTGGAACAAAATTTCCTGTTATTCTCATTCTCTGAAGGATGACTCTGTCTTCCTAGAGTCAAACCTTAGATCTGGAAAGTGCCAGGACACTCTTTCCAGTTTCCCACTCCCCTGAAGGTGGTAGCAGGTCACCTGGCAGGGGCTGGGACTTGTGCCCATAGGTGTGTTCTTTGGGAAAAGACACACTGGAGGATCAATTCAAGTGTGTGGGGTGATTTGAGATGGTAATTTGTGTTTTGTTCCATCTTCCACTCTTGGTTTCAAATGGACATCCAGGCCCTTCACAGTTCCTTGCTTTGTGGTTGATTTCTGCCTGTCTTTTTTCTGTAAAAGCCTGGCCCCATTGGCGGATTACAGTAAGTGCTCCAGAAGAAAGAGAATAGAGTAGGTAGCCTTTAAGGGTCAAGGGAGGAGAATCTGGGATTGTGAGGGCCGGGTTCCTGGATGTTTGGAGGAATCTCAGATTAGACCAAGAGAAAAGAAAGCTAGACACGGGTCTTAATATTAGAGCATTAATAATTGAGCAATATCATTATTATTGAGCAATGTCTTTTTTTTTTTTTTTTTGACAGAGTCTTGCTCTGTCCCCCAGGCTGGAGTGCAGGGGTGCTGTCTCGGCTCACTGGAACCTCTGCCTCCTGGGTTCAGGCGATTCTCCTGCCTTATCCTCCCAACTAGCTGGGACTACAGGTGCCCACCACCAGGCCCAGCTAATTTTTGTATTTTTAGTAGAGACGAGGTTTCACCATATTGGTCAGGCTATTCTCGAACTCCTGACCTTGTGATCTACCCACCTCAGCCTCCCAAAGTGCTGGGATTACATGTGTGAGGCACCGCGCCCGGCCGAGCAATGTCTTAATATTAGAGCAATAACCATTGACCAGAGATTTTCAAACTAGGGTTAGTCATCACCTTGTGTCAGCATCTCCTGTGGGTATTTGTGAAAAAGGCAAATTCCAGGGTCCCTTCCAGATTTGGTTAACCCAAATCTTTGCAGTGAGTCCAGGTAATCTGCATTTTAATAGTTCCCTGGGGAGACCTCTTCCACTCTTAGATTGGAGAACCACTGTCTGCAAAGCATAGATTTGGATGGTGTGCTAGAAGGCTGCAGAAGGAGTACAGAGGGGTGCTGCTGGGATTGATCTGGGCTGGGAAGCGTAAATTAGGTTAAGGCAAATGGTATGGGCTGGGAGGCTTTTCTGAGCTAAAGATTCTGAGCTAAAGATTCTGAGCTTTGCTGCTGAGCTGTTATCCTAGAATGGATCAGAACCAGACTCTGGGAAGATCTTGGCCCCTTCTGTGACTCTTAGAGAGTCACACTCTAAGCCAATTCTCCCCTCTATGCCAGAGTGGCTGGCCTAGGTTAAGCAAGGACCCAGGCTTGACTGACCTAATTTATTGTTTCTGCTCCTTTCCTGTTTGTGTTTTCACTTCCACTCTGAAGGGAAAATACAGTTCTAGTCTCATCAGGAGGGGAAGCAGCCAGCTGTTTACAGGCTGAACATCTGGGGTAGGGGTGGGGAAGTAGACATTGGATAGGAAACAGTTCCAGCCCCCTCCTCCCTCCAGCCACAGCTGATGAAGTCATTACCTGGGATAGTAATATTGACTTCCGGGAAGACGGACTGTATGGTCTGGCGGAGCAGCTGGTAGCCCAAGGCCTTGTCATCATAAGGGCTGATGGGGAGGGGGTCAAAGGCAGTCATCACATGGAACTGGACTCTGTTATCAGCCACAATGTTCTTCGTGAGTTCTAGGACCTCCAGGATAGAAACAAAGGGGGTTTGATTTCTTATGGATTTCTGTACATGTATAATATGAGCTTAAATATTCTGATTTCTTTCCAGCAAGGCAGAGCCTGGGGGTTTACAGACAGGACTCATTTTTTTAAACATTGGGACTTCAATTTCAGCTGACTGGCTAAAGGTGATGTAAGAGTTGGGTCTTCCTGGAAAGCAATCTACAGCATGATAGATTTAGGTTAAATGTTTTGGGAGACTTGTCTTACAGTCATGAATCAGATCTTGAATTGGAACAAATTTACATGAGCAACCAAACAAACGAAGTGGCAGGGGGGTGGCCTGGCTAGAAAATTAGGACTACTGGGTTACTACAGAGCAATGCTTAGGCTCTCTTGAAAGCCTATAGCTATCCTTACAAAGAGCACCATTTCAGCCAGGAGCATGGAATCTCCTTCGAAGGGCATTGGTGAGACATCCCTTGGATGGAAAATTGGATGGGAATTGGAAAATCAGGAAGTTATGTATCTTTCCCCTTGGGTGGTGAGCCACAGGCTGGTTGAAAGTGTCGAAGAGACAGCAGAATGTCAGTCATCTCGAGGCTGGGGAATAGATGTGATGACCTGGCGTCAGCCTCGGAGAACCTCAGACGGGTGATAAAAGGGTCACACACTTTTCTTTCGCCTCTCTGGGCATTCCTGCTTCCTGTTTGTAACCAGCTGCACTGGAGCCAGGAAGATGAGCTCAACACAGACAAAAAGTCAGAAGTTGTGACACTGGTATTCAAGTTTTCTCTTTGCCTCCTTTCCTCGGGAAAGAACCTGAGGAAACTCCTAGAAAATTCAGTCTGAAATGAATAGAGTAAATCCAGAAAAATTCCTGTCCCCAGTCAGGAAGTAGACCAGACCCCGAGGATTAGGTCACATAGAGCCATGTGGGAATGGACCAGGAGACTGACTTATAGGAACCTTCGCTCTCCAAAGCTCCAGCACTAGTCCCAACCCATTTGTTCAGTAGTTGTTTTAAAACTGCCTCTGCTCTAGAAAGGGGGGTTGTCCCATAGCTGCAGATCACCTGAACGCGGGACATTATCTTAAGTGTACCTCTTTTTTTTTTTTTTTTTTTGAGACAGTGAGATTCTGTCAGAATCTCACTCTGTCACCCAGGCCAGAGTACAGTGGCACTGTCTTGGCTCACTGCAACCTCCACTCCCAGGTTCAAGTGATTCTCCTGCCTCAGCCTCCTGAGTAGCTGGGATTATAGGCATGTATCATCACATCTGGCTAATTTTTGTATTTTTAGTAGACGCGGGGGTTTCACTATGTTGGTCAGGCTGGTCTTGAACTCCTGACCTCAAGTGATCTGCCCACCTTGGCTTCCCAAACTGTTGGGATTACAGGCGTGAGCCATCATGCCTGGCCAAGAGTAGCTCTTTTTTTTTTTTTTTTTTTTTTTTGAGAGAGTCTCGCTGTGTCGCCCAGGCTGGAGCGCAGTGGCACCATCTCGGCTCACTGCAATCTCTACCTCCTGGATTCAAGCAATTCTTCTGTCTCAGCCTCCCAAGTAGCTGGGACTACAGGCATGCACCACAATGTGCAGCTAATTTTTGTACTTTTAGTAGAGATGGGGTTTTGCCATGTTGGCCAGGCTGGTCTTGAAACTCCTGACCTCAGGTGATCCACCTGCCTTGGTCTCCCAAAGTGCTAGGATTACAGGCGTGAGCCACTGTGCCCGGTCCCAAGAGTACCTCTTTTATGCCAGAAGAATGTTAGGAGTTGAGTCTGGAGAGAAAGTGAAGGTTCCCACTTCTGGCTTAGAAACCACCATTTGAATCAAAACAAGTATCCGGCAAAGGGGTCATCAAAGTGTATTCTCACTTCTCAGAGCATATTTTCACTCCAGCACTTATAATACAAATATTCTAATACAAGAATTAGAGCACAGTCTTGACATATTCTCAGCCCATTGGCAAGTTTCTGAAGTCAGCCTCCATGAGGTGGGTTGGGACTATGCCCACTGCTCCAAATTCCTTAGAGGGTCCTCCAGAAATCAAAGAAGGCATGCAGAATGGATCCCTTCAGTAAGAGGCTGCAAGAGCTCAGGTTTCCCACTAGCTGTTAGGCCAGGCAGGGACTGTGTCTGACTCAAGGGCAGGGACTGTCTATCTCATTTCCACATTTCCAGTAGCAAGCACATAAAAGGCATGCAATAAATCTTGGATACATAAAAGTTAAAAGATGTGAACCAATAAAAATAAGAATAGGTGTTGATTCATTAAATAACTTGCCATGGGTTATACAGTCAGTTTTGTCAGGTCGGGTATCTGTCTGACTTTATGAGAATAACGCTTTACTGTTTCCTAAGTACATACAGTTAGAGGTGGTGTGGAGTAGAACCTGAGAGGAGGCGTTCATCTGAGATGGACTCCTTAGTGGTATGAATGTTTAGCCCAAGTTTCAAGGAAGGATATGAAACTGACAGAGATGAAGAAACAGATCTTCTGAGCATGGAGAGGGGCAGGCACAAAAATTGAGATGTAACAACCAACTTTGTGCTTCGGACAGTCACTCACAGTTGTGTGAGCTTGGACAAGCTTCTTAACCTCTCTGTGCCTCAGCCTGCCTATCTGTTAACATGTAGATGATGGTAGCACCTACCTCATAAGTGGTGGTGACCGTTACTGGAGTTAATATGTGTAATGTGCTTAGGGCAGTGCCTGGCACACTCAAAAAATGCTAGCTGTTATTTTCTTGTTTAGAATAGAGGGTAAGAATCAGAGGTAAGAATCAGAGGTACAATAATGGAACTAGGAGGTGAGACTTGTCAATAGTGAGAGATCTCAAAGGTGACTTTAGAGCACACGAATCTCTCATTTCTCTGATCTCCTGTATTCTTTTATTTTTCTGAGACAGAGTCTTGCTCTGTCACCCAGGCTGGAGTGCAATGACATGATCTCGGCTCGCTGCAACCTCTGCCTCCTGGGTTCAGGTGATTCTCTTGCCTCAGCCTCCTGAGTAGCGGGATTACAGGTGCTCACCACCATGTCCAGCTAATTTTTGTATTTTTGTAGAGATGGGGTTTCACCATGTTGGTCAGGCTGGTCTCGAACTCCTGACCTTGTGATCTGCCCGGCTCAGCCTCCCAAAGTGCTGGGAGTACAGGCGTGAGCCACCGTACCCAGCCCAGATCTCCTGTAGTTCTTACAGTGCATTCCCACAACCTTATGTTGCTCTCTGTTTTATGTGTAAAGATGTTTTCCTGTAAGTGAATGGTACAGCTGTTGAAGGCAAGGACAATGGATACTTAAAAACAGGTAAGGTCTTTAGAGTTAGCAAGTCCAGCTTCTGTCCTGCTGTAAGGCTGCTCATTAGAAAACTCATGACAGGTTGTCATCCCATCTGCTGGAATATTTCCAGTGGCAGAAAGCTCGTCACTGCATGCTATACACCATTCCATTTTTGAGCATTTCAGTTATAAATGCCTTCCTTATAATGAACTCAGATACAGTGTCCTGTAATATCTAACCCCTCTCCTTCTTTTTTGAGACAGGGTCTTGCTCTGTCACCCAGGTTGGAATGCCGTGGTGTGATCATAGCTCACTGTAACTTCCAACTTCTGAGATCAAGAGATCCTCCTGCCTCAGCCTCTTGATCTGTGAGTAGCTGGGAGTATAGGAGTGTGCCTGCTTAATATTTATTTTTATTTGTAGAGATAGGGTCTCGCTGTGTTGTCCAGGCTGGTCTTGAACTCCTGGCCTCAAGCAATCCTCTGGCCTCAGCCTCCCAAAGCACTGGGATTACAGGTATGAGCCACTGTGCCTGGCCCTGCCTCTCCTTTTTTTGATAATGAATATACTCCAGCCTCATTCCAACTCCATGCCCTTTCCAAGGGCTGTTTTCCACCCAGCTGGGGCTTTCATCTCCCCAGGTCCTGGCACTCTTCCCTCCTCTCTATTCCCCTGCCACAGTGACCTTCCTTCCGGTCTCTCTGATGACACCCCTGGAATCCCTAGGTCCATCCTGCCCACGTGCTGGAATGGAAAGCCTCCATATTCAGAAAGCTTGTGGGTGCATTTGTCCTGGTTACTCCTCTCCCTCGGGCCCCATTTCCATGCATCAGGAGCACTCCCTGCTGCACTCCCTGTGCACAGAGCCTCGGGCTGCATCCAGCAGGAACACAGGCCGCTCCCAGAGTTCTCTTGCTCCATGGTGAGCACCTGTAATCCCACTACTCAGGAGACTGAGGCAAGAGAATCACCTGAACCCAGGAGGCGGAGGTTGCAGCGAGCCGAGATCACGCCATTGCACTCCACCCTGGGTGACAGAGCGAGACTCTGTCTCAATATACTCTAGTAATATAGTACTAAACTCATTGTAAACACTCAGCAGAATTTTACCTGTCAAAATTAGAGGGCATCTGTACTGTTTCCCACTTTGTGCTCTTGCTGCCTGGATGCTATTGCTAGGTCTTTGCTCCTCCTCAGAGAGAGCTTCACTGACCACTGCATTTAAAGGAGCTCACCGCTCTACCCCTGCCCCAAAATTACTCTGTGACACAGCATCCTATTATTTTCTTTGTGGCATTTGTCACTTAAAAAAAATCTCCTTGCTTACTGCTGTCTCTTCACTAGAACGTAAGCACCATTAGAATGGGAATCTTGTCTGTCTTGTTCACCATTCTCCCAAATGCTTAGAAGAATGTCTAGTCCACAGTAGCTACCAATAGACACTTGAATGAATAAATGAAGGAAGAAAGGAAAGAATCTTCTCTACAACGCTCTTATTCCACCCTTTTAGTGATGAGGAGCACAATTACAGTCCAAGATAGCACATTCCAAAACTCTCCCTCAAGTGGAGACTCTCTTAAACATCTCCCACTGGCCTCTCTACTCCCTCAGGCCCATTCAGGATACACCTTCCTTTCCACGAGGCAGCCTCTTGGATTTCTGAAGGTTCTGTTCCTCACAGCTAGGTGCTGGAGACCTATCTACAACTGAAGTTGAATATGGAGCAAGAGAACTCTGGGAGCGGCCTGTGTTCCTGCTGGATGCAGCCCGAGGCTCTGTGCACAGGGAGTGCAGCAGGGAGTGTTCCTGATGCATGGAAATGGGGCCTGAGGGAGAGGAGTAACCAGGACAAATGCACCCACAAGCTTTCTGAATATGGAGGCTTTCCATTCCAGCACGTGGGCAGGATGGACCTAGGGATTCCAGGGGTGTCATCAGAGAGATCGGAAGGAAGGTCACTGTGGCAGGGGAATAGAGAGGAGGGAAGAGTGCCAGGACCTGGGGAGATGAAAGCCCCAGCTGGGTGGAAAACAGCCCTTGGAAAGGGCATGGAGTTGGAATGAGGCTGGAAAAAAAACTGGTGGAAAGAAGCTCAATGAGGGGAATTCAGTGATTTCCTGGCCCCATGAGACCCCAGGGAGAGGACAAAGGTTGGCACCTGATAAAAGGCAGGAGAACCAGGGCTCACATTGGTCTTAACACCCCCGCACTCCCCCGACCCCCTTCAATGGTGTGTGTCTCTGGGCAGGATGTCAACCTGCTCCCCACTCTACAATGGGGAGTGTGCCTCTCTCCTTGCATGAGGGCAAGTAAAGTCCTTTCTGGGGAAGAACTTAGGAGAAAGGACCATAGAAGTCCAAGTGCCACCGACCCTTGATGATCTGTGCCACAGAACTGCCCCTAACCCTGGTATATTCTAGAATGTATAACTCATCTGCTAGTCACTGGGTTGCCTTTTTGGATCTTTTTTTTTTTTTTTTTTAAGCATCAGGTTTACCTTTTGAATTCCTTTTGCTCAGTCTGATGTTTAAATAAGCTGGCATTTACTGTGGATGTCTGACATTCTGTGTAACTTCTACTCACCCTTCAGCTTTCAGCTTAAACATCACTGCCTTAGGAAGTCCTGCCTGATTCCCAGATGGGGTCTGGTTCCTTGTTGTATTCTCTAACAAGCACCAGGTTCCTCTTCATTATAGCACTCATCGTAGTTTGCAATTATACATTCATGTTTAAATTGATGTTTGTAGCAGACCATTGCAAGGCTCTGGCCTCAGCTCTTTTCTCTCCTAGCTCTCTGTACCTTCTTCCCATGGGCTTTTATTCAATCTAGAGGTTCCCATGATGTTAGTGACACTCCAGCCATATCTCTAGTTCATATCTCTCTCCAGACCTGAAGTATTTATAATTGCCTATTTCATATGTTATAAGCTTCTCAAACTTCCAAACTATGATATTCTTGAACTTGTTTTTATTTCTGACTTTCCAATCTTAGTGAAAGGCATTAACTACTTGGTCAACTACCCAGGTTAAAAACCTTAGAGCCATCCTGCTTTTCTCTCACTCCACACCCATATACATACCACATCCTACTGAATCCACCTCTCTCCCACCTCTGGTGGGTGCCCTCTTCTCCACCCCATGACCATGGCCTCAGTCCAGACCTTTACATACACTACCTAAGATGCTGCAATAGCTCCCTGTCTCCTTCTCCTCCAGCACTCCCTCTTCAATGCTGCTAGCATGATCTCTCTAAAAGCAAATCTGAGTATTTGATTGAAGACCTCTAAAAGTTCTCTCCTGTCACAGATTTCACAGATTAGGCCCCAAACTCCTCAGCATAGCATACAAGGCCCAGATCTCTAAACTACAACTTCATTTCCTATCAGTTTTCATCTCCTGTTACTTGTCCCCAGTTTATCCTATTCCTTAAGCCACAATGAATATCTTACTTCTAGCCAAGTTCTGTTTGTCTTCTAAGGCTTGGTTCAAAATTTTAGTAGTCAGAAAAGACTTTTTTGACCCTAAGAAGTAGCATGAATTTCTTTCTTTGCAGTGGTCCTATGGCAATTTGTTCACCTCTGATTTGTATAATCATAGTTTAGGGTTGTAGCTAAAAGCACAAACTCTGGAACTAGACAGCTAGATGTATAATCTTGGGTATGCTATTTGATTGCTGTGGTACTCTGTACCTCAATTTTCACCAGTTAAATACAGATTTAGGGTGGGTGGTTGTGAGGATTAAAACGTAAATACCTTAGAAAGGTGCCAAATATGGCTGGGTGTGGTGGCTCACACCTGTAATCCCAACACTTTGGAAGGCCAAAGCGAGTGGATCACAAGACCAAGACCACTCTGGCTAACACGGTGAAACCCTGTCTCTACTAAAAATACAAAAAATTAGCTGGGCACATGTGCCTGTAGTCCCAGCCACTCAGGAGTCTGAGACAGGAGAATCGCTTGAACCCGGGAGGCAGAGGTTGCAGTGAGCCAAGATCATGCCACTGCACTCCAGCCTGGGCCACAGAGCGAGAGTCCGACTCAAAAAAAAAAAAAAAAAAAAAAACATAGCAAACCTACTACATATATATAATGTTTGTTACTACAGGTATTGCTATCATTTATTCATACTTATCTTCTACTCCAGACCCCACGTGTATCCAAACTCAGGATCTCCAATCCTAGCGAAGTAACTGGTGCATAGGTTGTCTTTGAAAAATGTTGGCTGAATAAATGGGACACTGGACCAGCCCTAGGACTGTAGTTAAACCCGGGCCCTGAGGGCCACATGTCTCTGATGCTGCACGAACTGTCTGGAACATGTGGTACATACCTCTTGGACTGTCTGTCCAGAGTGAATCCGGAAGTTGACTGTGGCCTTGGCCACTGAGGGGATGACATTCACCTAGAGAGAGAAGCACAAAACCCTGGCCTGAGTCAACCTCAAATCTTCTACATCTGCCTGCCCAGGAAATGCTAATTTCCTCAGCTCAGGCAGAGCTGGCTGATTTGACTTAAGGACCCAAAGCTTAGCTTTTCTAGTTTGCCTCTTGTCTTCTCTGAGCTAAGTGACATGTGGTTATATTCAGAGCTGAAGGGGTGTCTCTACTTTAAGCCAGACCTTCGTGCTTCTTGGTGCTGGAGGGGGTCACAGACATGTTCAGAGCAAGGCTGCTTTCTCTGATCGCCCAGATATCTCTGTTTTGGCCCCATGCTGTGCCATTAGAAGCCTTCTGCATGCACTTTCTTTCCCAGCACACCCAGGACATTTCTGCAGCAGTTAACATTAGTGCTTACTCACAAAGGGGCAGCCAGAGCCTCTCTTGGCCCCCATCATGGCATAGCACGGGGCTCACATCAGGTTTGATGCTTGAGAGGGATGAGAAGAACACATACTCCTCACATATTCCTGGTCAGGCAGGAACAAAAGAGTGACAGAAAAGTAACCTTCAGAGTAAGAAAAGGACCCTAGTGCTGCCCAGTGCTGCCTATTCTCACCTATTCCCAGCCAGTGGCTGAGCCAAGACAGAGGGATCTGGCTTGTTCTCTCGGGCTGTTAGTGTGTTTCTGAGACCCTAAGACCTAATATACCCTTTGGGAGCTGGTTCCCACTTATCCTTGAGGCTCCTGAGCAATTGTTCTAACCAATCAGATAAGCCAGTCAGGCAGTAATTGCCTCCCCATTCCTGATCCTCTAGCAGGGATTGGTGGTTTCCCAGGTCCTGTTGTAAAATCTGACTTTTTTGCCTGACCAGGAGGAATCCAGGACTAATTGGAGAAAAGAATTAGGCTAGGGAGGAATTGTTCCTTGGAGGCCAGGAGACTCCCCAAGTGCATATGTTTCTTTGAACTCGTATGGTGCAAAAAAGCACTAAGTTGTTAGGGACAGAACTGGGCTGTTGAAAATTAGCTGTTGCAACTTCTTTGTGCATCTGTTTTCTCAACTGGTCATTGGGGTAATACTCATAGGGCTCTTAGAAGGGTCAGATGGAGTAACAAAGTATCCTGGGGGGATGAAAATACCACTCAAATGTCAGGACACAGTGCTATTATTGATGAACACTACAGCTGACACACTGGACACTTCAGTAAGTTATGCCAGGAATTAATTCAGAGGCATCATTCGCTTATATACCTGATTACTAGAGTGCTTCAAGGTCACATTGTACTCTAGGTGAATGGTGCCCCCTGAAGTTGTGCTGGTGGTACCAGCAGTTACAAGAATGGTCTAACTCCCTTCAAGATTTCAGAAAGGCCTATGTCTTTGCATGGCTAGGCTTGGATCCAGCTGACACACAGAGAAGGAAGGAAGAGCCAGTAGATAGAGCCAAGGAAGGGAGGAGTGGAGGGTGGTAGGGAAAAGCTGTATGGGGAGGAACCAGAGATGTTACCTTGATCCCTGCTTCGAATATGGTGAGTGCCTTGGTGGTCCTGATTATTGCATTGGTTAAGGGATTTCTCTCCATAAACCTAAAACAAAAGGACCAAGGTCAGATGTTAGAAAGAACCAATGGGGTGAAGGAAAGGGCAGAAACATTACCCACTTTCCTGAACCTTGGAGATCTTTAAGACTGAGAGAGACATCTTAGAGATGTCTTAAATATACATACTTAGAGATGCAATGTCTGGTGGCTGAGGGACGATTAGTCAGGCCCAGTTAAGCCAAGGAGAGGAGCCTGGGGGGTGGGTAGGTTTGAGGTGAGGGATATGAAAGAAGGAAAGATAATACTTTACCTGGTTATAAGGGGTTCAAATAGCCGTGGGTTGCTCAGGATTTTATCGACAGGGAAGGGAAACTGGGAAAGAACAAGGTCAGCAGGATTTCAGAGGGGTCAGCACACAGGGTCACCTCTACTTTAGCCTGGGTCTCTGAGACCTGGATCTCTCTCTACTTTAGAACTGCCTCAGGAGCCCTTAGCAGTCAGGAGTGCTGCTAAATTCAGTTAGCTCAATCCCTGCTAGAGGGTCAGGAATGGGGAGGCAATTACTGTCTGGCTGGGCTTATCTGATTGGTTAGAACAATTGCTCAGCAGCCTCAAGGATAAGTGAGAACCAGCTCCCAAAGGTATATTAGGTTTTAGGGTCTCAGAAACACACTAACAGCCATAGAACAAGTCAGATCCCTCTGTCTTGGCTCAGCCACTGGCTGGGAACAGGTGAGAATAGGCAGCACTGGGCAGCACTAGGGTCCTTTTCTTACTCTGAAGGTTACTTTTCTGTCACTCTTTTGTTCCTAGCTGACCAGTAGTATGTGATACTTCTTCCTATACCTCATCTGCCATTTGCCGCAATACCGTCACCAGTGTCCCGCTTCCAAATATGATAGGCATTTGTGTCTGCTCCAGTCTGGAAGAGAAACAGAGTCCTCAAGACTTAGCGAACCCCAGCCAAAAATCAGTGGCTTGAAGAGGAGAAGAAGGGAAATAGGAGGAAGTTTCAACACTCCTGGCCAAGAGGTCTCCCATTCACCTCCCTCCCACCTCCACCAACTCAACATTCTGAAGATCTCAAAACACCCGCAGAAGCTTTCCCTGTCTACCAAGTCGGTGTTAGGGTCCTTCTTTCCTCCCTCTGCTGTTCTCTAGAATCTTGTGTGTCCACTCCCATAGTCCATCCCATACTACAGCAGAATTGTCAGTCTCCTGACAGTCTGAATGAATATAGCACTCCTTCCCACTTTGCTAAGAAAACCCAGCCCAGAGGTAAGCTCTGCTGTTACAGATTCTGCTGTCCTCATTCATGGCCAGCGGCTCTTATTTTTGTCCTCCTGCCAGGACAGGTGGAGAATTTCGACAGCTCTACCAGTCATTGCCAATTTGTGATTCTAAATGTCCGGACTCTGGACTACTCTAGCTGCCTGACCTAGCTTCTGCATGTAGGTCCTTGCTTTCCATATGTATATACTGATAGATCCTCTTCTGACTCCAGCCCTTGCAGGATACTGGTGGCTCTGTCTCTCTTGTGGTTCCCTCAACCCCCACCTTGGAAGGAATTCTCACTCCATTTGAGATGACCCCAGTCTGGTATCTGTGAGCCATGCTGAAATAACTCTTTGTTTACACCTTTTGTATTAATTGCCTGGATCTTTAGTCTGTCCTGGGTTTCCCCTTCTGTTCTTCCTCTAGTGTCGATTTTTTAAAGCATAGGTTCCCAGCCCAACTTTAGGGCAGGAAGCTGAGCCTCCTCAAATTTAAAGTGGGAAAGTGCCAGGTCTTCCATCTCAAGTCTGGCATGGGAGCAGAGCCAGGAGCTGCTTACCGGCTGACAGCAGCTGCGAGGATGCCAATGCTTGTCTCCTTTGGAGGAGCTGAAGAGTGGCCTGAAGACATATTTACTTGCAGCAAGAGGTTCATGGAACCCTTCTCTGAGACACCAATTCTGTAGAAGAGGATCGGAAACCACCCTCTTGACTTCTTGCCTCTCTGAATTCTCCCATAGGCCCATAGATCCATCTGTGCAATAGTCTAGTGGGCAAGGAGGTAGCTTCATGCAGTTTTAAAAATTTTATACTGGAGGAAGAATGGAAGGGGAAGCCTAGGAGAGGTTAAAGATCGGGGCGATTAATGCGAGAGGTGTAAACAAAGAGTTGTCTCAGCATGGCTCACAGATACCAGGCTGGGGTCATCTCAAATGGGGTGAGAATTCCTTCCAAGGTGGGGAGTGGGGTGCTTTACTCACAAGGCGATGGGCTTCTTGAAGTCGGGAATTAAATCATCCAAGATGAAGCCCCCCTCATCCACAACGAAGGCTAGCTGGACGCCCCTTGACTGTAGCAGGGCTGAGACCCTCTGAGCCCCTGTCCCTGACGACTGCAGACGTGGAACACAGAGCTATAGTCCTTCTCAGTCAGAGACAGACCTCCCGACATAGCTAATGGGGACCCATTCAGCCTAGCTAGGGGCTCCAGAACTTTTCTACCTAGTCTCCTTCTTGGGAGCCAGGGCCCTAGAGAATGCTGCCTCACAGAATCCTGGAATGTCAGAGCTGGAAAGGTCCACCCTCCCTTATTTCACAAATGAAGAAACTGGAGCCAAAAGAGTGAAGTGACTTGCCCAGGGTCTAATTAAGTAGCATCACTGGAAATAAAATACAGTTATCACTCTCCCTTTTCAGTTCTTTTTCCATCACACCTGTGTTTCTCAGGGTATAGGTGATGGACCCCCTGCCTGCCTCAGATATTATGAAGGAGTTTGTTAAAAATTCAGATCTATGGCACAGGGCCCAGGAATCTGAATTTTGGTCAAGGTCCTTAGATAGTCCTGGCATACAGACACACAGAGAAGGTGGTAAACTACCATATCATGGGGACCTTGCCACTGTGGGCAAACTGGATTAGGGTTAAGCGCCCACTCCCCTACCCTCAACAGAGGACAGAGATAGGTATAAGATGAGGAGGTTCTACCTCCTCATCATGGCCCAGAGAAATGAAGAAAGATCTTCGGGGGATGTACTTCCTGACCAGCAGGAGCTCCAAGGCCTGCAGTAGTGCCTGGGGTTCAGAAGCACAATGGAAGAGGAAAAAGACGTTATTTAGGTTGGCGTACCAGGGTATCAGAGACACTCAGTTGCCTGTTATCAGGGATGGTGGGATAAGGATCTGATAGATTCTCTTGAAAGAGAACAGATTCAAATAGTACAGGGGACCTGATGTGGAGAAGCATAACCTTTACCACCTGGAGAAGAGCATAAACATATCAATGACAGGACTGAAAGGGTCCCTGGGGACCATTTAATCCCATTTACAGCTGAGAAATCAAGGCCTAGAGAAGGGAAGTGACAAACTGATGGCTGGAACCCAGGTCTCCTGGAGCCAAGGTTCTTTTTACCATTATTGTCCACCTCCCAGGGTCAGTCAAGCACCCCCATCCTGAATTGATCTTTAGGGCCCCAAGGCAAAGGGAACATTGCATCTCAGACCATCACAGAGTTCTTGTCGTCCAGTGTGCCCCGACCATAGATGGCGCCATCACGCTCCAACCCAGAGAATGGGGGCACCTCCCAGCCTTCCTCAGGGGCAGGCACCACATCAAAGTGAGCCATCAGCAGGTAGGGCTGCAAGCTGGGGTCCGAGCCTTGGATAGTGAACAGGTGGCTATACTCTTCCACAACTTCATGCTGGATAAAGCTGGTGCTGAGCACTGTAGGAAAGACTAGAGGCAAAACGGCAGGGAGAGAGAGCCAGGGTTAACAGTTTCCTTAGGTTTTCCTACCATGTTGTGCTTCCTGTTCCTCTATTTACTTATTTTTTTAAACATGCATCCTCCTTTAGGAAGCCTTCTAGGACAAAGCCAGTTTGATTCCTGATCTACCTGGACAATCTTTGAAATTCGTCTTCCCCATATTTCAATGTGCTATTACTATATAATAACATGCAAATCAAGACCCACCATTAAGGTCAGGTGTGGTGGCTCATGTCTGTAATCCCAGCACTTTGGGAGGCCGAGGCAGGTGGATCACCTGAGGTCAGGAGTTTGAGATTGGCCTGGCCAACATGGCAGAACTCCATCTCTACTAAAAATACAAAAATCAGCCAGGTGTGGTGGCTCATGCCTGTAATCCCAGCTACCCAGGAGGCTGAGACAGGAGAATCACTTGAACCTGAGAGGCAGAGTTTGCAGTGAGCTGAGGTTGCACCGTTGCACTCCAGCGTGGGTGATAAGAGCAAAACTCCATCTCAAAAAAAAAAAAAAAAAAAAAAAAAAGAGACTCGGCCAGGCCTGGTGGCTCATGCCTGTAATCCCAGCACTTTGGGAGGCTGAGGCAGGTGGATCACTAGAGGTCAGGAGTTTGAAACCAGCCTGGCCCACATGGTGAAACTCTGTCTCTGTTTTTTTGTAAAAATACAAAAAACAGCCGGGCGTGGTGGCGCGTGCTCATAATCCCAGCAACTTGGTAGGCTAAGGCAGGAGAACTGCTTGAATCCAGGAGGTGGAGGTTGCAGTGAGCTGAGATCACACCACTGTACTCCAGCCTAGCCGACACAGCAAGACTCCATCTCAAAAAAAAAGACTCACTATTAAGATGATCAATATCTCAAGCTCAGGCTTGGTCAGACCTATAACATGCTATCACAAGTCTGTGTTAAAGGGCTATGCAGATGAGGGATGCATTAAATTTTGACCATAGGAGGCCTCATTAACCAAATTATATTAAATTATTATGTTAAATTAGTAGGCCCCATTAACCAAATTATATTTAAATATTATATTTAAAAATTCAGAGACATTTTTCTTTTTAAAAAGTCACACATCTAGTGTATGTGTTATGTGAACATAAAGATTATTCTGTTTAGCACAAGGTCGTACTTCTGTGTGCAGGTGTAGATGTTCCTAGGGTCAATTATTCAAGCAACCTTAGCTACATAGGAGAAATAAATTTTATCTCTCTCTGGGCTTTTTGGAAGAATTCACATATACTTTTGTGGATACCCAAAAACTGAAGAAGAATATGGTTTTATCTTGTCACCTAGCTTATCTAGTTTACTGTCACTATACTTTTATTTTCCTATGTTTATCTCCTATTTAGTAAAGACTTCCAGCCTTTCCAGCCCGGCTTCAGCTTGGCTACTGGGCATTAATCCCTGAGCCACTCATTTTTGTTTTTTCCTTCTGCTTCTTTTTTTTTTTTTTCAGAGACAAAGTCTTGAACTCTCACTTATGCTTGAGCACAGTGGCACATTCATAGCTCATTGTAGCCTTGAACTCCTGGACTCAAGCGACCCTCCCACCTCAGCCTCCTGTAACTAGGACTACAGGTGCGAGCGACCATGCATGGCTAATCCCAGAGCCATTTGTCTCAGGGTGTTAGAGAGGGGGCTACTTGCTGCTCCTAGACCAGCTTCTCCCACCTCCAACAACTTCGGAGGGGTTGTTTTTAATTAGATTTAGGAAGGTAATCTCACTACTCTCCATGAGATTTTCACAAGGAGAGGGAGGAGTTCCAAGAATCCTTTTTTCCTCTGATCCATCCTTCCTCAGTTCTGTACTCAATGGGTGGTGGGGATGAGGGAAAGGACTGATGTTATAGCTCAAAGTTGTTGACTGCCTAGAAGCCTAGAAATGTGTTAGTAATGAATCTGGAGTAGGTCTGAGTACATGGAGTGTATGTGTACAGGTGTGTGGGGGTGTGTAAGGAGATAGGGGTAGGAGGAGCATGGAACATAGTTCTGGGCAGTTGCACAAGTAGAAGGAAACCCTAGTTCTACCTTTTGATGATTTAGCATTTATTGAATGACACATACGTAGGGCAAAGATTGAGAGTTCATCCAGCCATTGCATGAGAGTATAACTCTCTCAAACTTTGCCCTACGTATGTGTCATTCAATAAATGCTAAATCATCAAAAGGTAGAACTAGGGTTTCCTTCTACTTGTGCAACTGCCCAGAACTATGTTCCATGCTCCTCCCACCCCTACCTCCTTACACACCCCCACACACCTGTACACATACGCTCCATGTACTCAGACCTACTCCAGATTCATTACTAACACATTCCTAGGCTTCTAGGCAGTCAACAACTTTGAGCTATAACATCAGTCCTTTCCCTCATCCCCACCACCCATTGAGTACAGAACTGAGGAAGGATGGATCAGAGGAAAAAAGGATTCTTGGAACTCCTCCCTCTCCTTGTGAAAATCTCATGGAGAGTAGTGAGATTACCTTCCTAAATCTAATTAAAAACAACCCCTCCGAAGTTGTTGGAGGTGGGAGAAGCTGGTCTAGGAGCAGCAAGTAGCCCCCTCTCTAACACCCTGAGACAAATGGCTCTGGGATTAGCCATGCATGGTCGCTCGCACCTGTAGTCCTAGTTACAGGAGGCTGAGGTGGGAGGATCGCTTGAGTCCAGGAGTTCAAGGCTACAATGAGCTATGAATGTGCCACTGTGCTCAAGCATAAGTGAGAGTTCAAGACCTTGTCCCTGAAAAAAAAAAAAAAAAAAGAAGAAGGAAAAAACAAAAATGAGTGGCTCAGGGATTAATGCCCAGTAGCCAAGCTGAAGCCGGGCTGGAAAGGCTGGAAGTCTTTACTAAATAGGAGATAAACATAGGAAAATAAAAGTATAGTGACAGTAAACTAGATAAGCTAGGTGACAAGATAAAACCATATTCTTCTTCAGTTTTTGGGTATCCACAGAAGTATATGTGAATTCTTCCAAAAAGCCCAGAGAGAGATAAAATTTATTTCTCCTATGTAGCTAAGGTCGCTTGAATAATTGACCCTAGGAACATCTACACCTGCACACAGAAGTACGACCTTGTGCTAAACAGAATAATCTTTATGTTCACATAACACATACACTAGATGTGTGACTTTTTAAAAAGAAAAATGTCTCTGAATTTTTAAATATAATATTTAAATATAATTTGGTTAATGGGGCCTACTAATTCAACATAATAATTTAATATAATTTGGTTAATGAGGCCTCCTATGGTCAAAATTTAATGCATCCCTCATCTGCATAGCCCTTTAACACAGACTTGTGATAGCATGCATGTTATAGGTCTGACCAAGCCTGAGCTTGAGATATTGACCATCTTAATAGTGAGTTTTTTTTTTTTGAGATGGAGTTTTGCTCTTTTCACCCACCCTGGAGTGCAATGAACTTAAACTATACCCTAGAATAAATGGACTTAACTGGCATTTACAGACCATTTTACCCAACAATTCAGAATATACATTTTTTTTCATCAGCACATGGAACATTCTCCAAGATAGACCATTTGGTTGGCCACAAAACAAATCTCAATAAATTTAAGAAAATCAAAATTATATCAAATAGTCTCTCAGGCTACATGGAATAAAATTGGAAATTAGCTCTAAAAGGAACCCCCAAAACTATACAAATATGTGGAAATTAAATAATCTGCTCCTGAATGATCTTTGGATCAACAACGAAATAAAAATGGAAATTAAAAAATTCTTTGAACTGAATGATAATAGTGACAGAACATGTTAAAACCTCTTGGATACAGCAAAAGCGATGCTAAGAGGAAAGTTCATAGCATTAAATGCCTACATCAAAAATGTGAAAGAACACAAATAGACAACCTAAGATTACACCTCAAGGAACTAGAGAAACAAGAACAAACCAAACCCAAACCCAGCAGAAGATAAGAAATAGCAAAAGTCAGAGCAGAACTAAATGAAATTGAAACAAACAAAAAAGATACAAAAGATAAATGAAACAAAAAGATGGTTCTTTGAAAAGATAAACAAAATTGATAGATCATTAGTGAGATTAACCAAGAACAGAGAGAAGATCCTAATAAGCTCAATTAGAAATGAAACAGAAGATATTACTACTGATACCATAGAAATAGAAATACAAAAGATCATTCAAGGCTACTATGAACACCTTTATGCATACAAACTAGAAAATCTAGAGGAGATGGATAAATTCCTGGGAATATACAACCCTCCTAGGTTAAACTGGGAATAAACAGAAACTCTGAACAGACCAATAACAAGTAGTGAGATTGAAATGGTAATTAAAAACTTGCCAACAAAACAAAGCCCAGGATCAGATGGATTCACAACTGCATTCTATCAGGCATTCAAAGAAGAATTGGTACCAATCTTACTGAAACTATTCCATAAGATAGAGAAAGACAGAATCCTCCCTAAATCATTCCATTAAGTCAGTATCACCCTAATACCAAAACAAGAAAAGGACATAACAAAAAAAGAAAACTACAGACCAATATCCCTGATGAACATAGATGTGAAAATCCTAAAATCCTCAACAAAATACTAGCTAACTGAATCCAACAACATATCAAAAAGATAATACACCATGATCAAGTGGGTTTCATACCAGGAATGCAGGGATGGTTTAACATACACAAGTCAATAAATGTAATACATCACATAAGCAGAATTAAGAACAAAAATTATATAATCATCTCAATGGATGCAGAAAAAGCATGTGACAAAATCCAGCATCACTTTTTGATGAAAACCATCAGCAAAGTCAGCATAGAAGGGACATGACTCGAAGATGGCCGAATAGGAACAGCTCCAGTCTCCAACTCCCGGCGCGAGCGACACAGAAGACTGGTGATTTCTGCATTTTCAACGGAGGTACTGGGGTCATCTCACTGGGGAGTGCTGGACAATCGGTGCTGGTCAGCTGCTGCAGCCCGACCAGCAGAGCTGAAGCAGGGCGAGGCATTGCCTCACCAGGGAAGTGCAAGGGGGAAGGGAATCCCTTTTCCTAGCCAGGCGAACTGAGACACACAACACCTGGAAAATCGGGTAATTCCCACCCCAATACTGCGCTTTAAGGAAATGGGCACAACAGGAGACTATACCCACACCTGGCCAGGAGGGTCCCACGGCCACGGAGCCTTCCTCATTGCTAGCACAGCAGTCTGTGATCTAACCACAAGGCAGCAGCGAGGCTGGGGGAGGGGTGCCCGCCATTGCTGAGGCTTAAGTAGGTAAACAAAGCCACTGGGAAGCTCGAACTGGGTGGAGCTCACAGCAGCTCAAGGAAACCTGCTTGTCTCTGTAGACTCCACCTCTGGGAACAGGGCACAGCTAAAAAAACAACAGGGGAAGCAGCAGAGGCCTGTGCAGACCCGAACGACTCTGTCTGACAGCTTTGAAGAGAGCAGTGGATCTCCCAACACGGAGGTTGAGATCTGAGAACGGACAGACTGCCTGCTCAAGTGGGTCCCTGACCCCTGAGTAGCCTAACTGGGAGACATCCCCCACTAGGGGCAGTCTGACACCCCACACCTCGCAGGGTGGAGTACACCCCTGAGAGGAAGCTTCCAAAGTAAGAATCAGACAGGTACACTCGCTGTTCAGCAATATTGTATCTTCTGCAACCTCTGCTGCTGATACCCAGGCAAACAGGTTCTGGAGTGGACCTCAAGCAATCTCCAACAGACCTACAGCTGAGAGTCCTGACTATTAGAAGGAAAACTATTAAACAGGAAGAACACCTATACCAAAACCCCATCAGTACGTCACCATCATCAAAGACCAGAAGCAGATAAAACCACAAAGATGGGGAAGAAGCAGGGCAGAAAAGCTGGAAATTCAAAAAATAAGAGCGCATGTCCCCCTGCAAAGGAGCGCAGCTCAATGCCAGCAACGGATAAAAGCTGGTCAGAGAATGACTTTGACGAGATGAGAGAAGAAGGCTTCAGTCCATCAAACTTCTCAGAGCTAAAGGAGGAATTACGTACCCAGTGCAAAGAAACTAAAAATCTTGAAAAAAGAGTGGAAGAATTGATAGCTAGAATAATTAATGCAGAGAAGGTCATAAATTAAATGACAGAGATGAAAACCATGACACGAGAAATATGTGACAAATCCACAAGCTTCAGTAACTGACTTGATCAACTGGAAGAAAGAGTATCAGCGATTGAAGATCAAATGAATGAAATGAAGCGAGAAGAGAAACCAAAAGAAAAAAGAAGAAAAAGAAATGAACAAAGCCTGCAAGAAGTATGGGATTATGTAAAAAGACCAAATCTACGTCTGATTGGGGTGCCTGAAAGTGAGGGGGAAAATGGAACCAAATTGGAAAACACTCTTCAGGATATCATCCAGGAGAACTTCCCCAACCTAGTAGGGCAGGCCAACATTCAAATTCAGGAAATACAGAGAACACCACAAAGATACTCCTCGAGAAGAGCAACTCCAAGACACATAATTGCCAGATTCACCAAAGTTGAAATGAAGGAAAAAATCTTAAGGGCAGCCAGAGAGAAAGGT
>NC_045434.1:62691021-62800795 GCF_002776525.5 Piliocolobus tephrosceles
TTAAGGGCAGCCAGAGAGAAAGGTCGGGTTACCCACAAAGGGAAGCCTATCAGACTAACAGCAGACCTCTCGGCAGACACTCTACAAGCCAGAAGAGAGTGGGGGCCAATATTCAACATTCTTAAAGAAAAGAATTTTAAACCCAGAATTTCATATCCAGCCAAACTAAGGTTCATATGTGAAGGAGAAATAAAATCCTTTACAGATAAGCAAATGCTTAGAGATTTTGTCACCACCAGGCCTGCCTTACAAGAGACCCTGAAGGAAGCCCTAAACATGGAAAGGAACAACTGGTACCAGCCATTGCAAAAACATGCCAAAATGTAAAGACCATCGAGGCTAGGAAGAAACTGCATCAACTAACGAGCAAAATAACCAGTTAATATCATAATGGCAGGATCAAGTTCACACATAACAATATTAACCTTAAATGTAAATGGACTAAATGCTCCAATTAAAAGACACAGACTGGCAAACTGGATAAAGAGTCAAGACCCATCAGTCTGCTGTATTCAGGAGACCCATCTCACATGCAGAGACATACATAGGCTCAAAATAAAGGGATGGAGGAAGATCTACCAAGCAAATGGAGAACAAAAATAAGCAGGGGTTGCAATCCTAGTCTCTGATAAAATAGACTTTAAACCATCAAAGATCAAAAGAGACAAAGAAGGCCATTACATAATGGTAAAGGGATCAATTCAACAGGAAGAGCTAACTATCCTAAATATATATGCACCCAATACAGGAGCACCCAGATTCATAAAGCAAGTCCTTAGAGACTTACAAAGAGACTTAGACTCCCATACAATAATAATGGGAGACTTCAACACTCCACTGTCAACATTAGACAGATCAACGAGACAGAAAGTTAACAAGGATATCCAGGAATTGAACTCATCTCTGCACCAAGTGGACCTAATAGACATCTATAGAACTCTCCACCCCAAATCCACAGAATATACATTCTTCTCAGCACCACATCGCACTTATTCCAAAATTGACCACATAATTGGAAGTAAAGCACTCTTTAGCCAATGTAAAAGAACAGAAATTATAACAAACTGTCTCTCAGACCACAGTGCAATCAAACTAGAACTCAGGACTAAGAAACTCAATCAAAACCGCTCAACTACATGGAAACTGAACAACCTGCTCCTGAATGACTACTGGGTACAAAACGAAATGAAGGTAGAAATAAAGATGTTCTTTGAAACCAATGAGAACAGAGATACAACATACCAGAATCTCTGGGACACATTTAAAGCAGTGTGTAGAGGGAAATTTATAGCACTAAAAGCCCACAAGAGAAAGCAGGAAAGATCTAAAATTGACACTCTAACATCGCAATTAAAAGAACTGGAGAAGCAAGAGCAAACACATTCAAAAGCTAGCAGAAGGCAAGAAATAACTAAGATCAGAGCAGAACTGAAGGAGATAGAGACACAAAAAACCTTCCAAAAAATCAATGAATCCAGGAGTTGGTTTTTTGAAAAGATCAACAAAATTGACAGACTGCTAGAAAGACTAATAAAGAAGAAAAGAGAGAAGAATCAAATAGACGCAATTAAAAAATGATAAAGGGGATATCACCACCAACCCCACAGAAATACAAACTACCATCAGAGAATACTATAAACACCTCTATGCAAATCAACTACAAAATCTAGAAGAAATGGATAATTTCCTGGACACTTACACTCTTCCAAGACTAAACCAGGAAGAAGTTGAATCCCTGAATAGACCAATATCAGGCTCTGAAATTGAGGCAATAATTAATAGCCTACCAACCAAAAAAAGTCCAGGACCAGATGGATTCACAGCTGAATTCTACCAGAGGTACAAAGAGGAGCTGGTACCATTCCTTCTGAAACTATTCCAATCAATAGAAAAAGAGGGAATCCTCCCTAACTCATTTTATGAGGCCAACATCATCCTGATACCAAAGCCTGGCAGAGACACAACAAAAAAAGAAAATTTTAGACCAATATCCCTGATGAACATCGATGCAAAAATCCTCAATAAAATACTGGCAAAACGGATTCAGCAGCACATCAAAAAGCTTATCCACCATGATCAAGTGGGCTTCATCCCTGGGATGCAAGGCTAGTTCAACATTTGCAAATCAATAAAGGTAATCCAGCATATAAACAGAACCAAAGACAAGAACCACATGATTATCTCAATAGATGCAGAAAAGGCTTTTGACAAAATTCAACAGCCCTTCATGCTAAAAACGCTCAATAAATTCGGTATTGATGGAACGTACCTCAAAATAATAAGAGCTATTTATGACAAACCCACAGCCAATATCATACTGAATGGGCAAAAACTGGAAAAATTCCCTTTGAAAACTGGCACAAGACAGGGATGCCCTCTCTCACCACTCCTATTCAACATAGTGTTGGAAGTTCTGGCTAGGGCAATCAGGCAAGAGAAAGAAATCAAGGGTATCCAGTTAGGAAAAGAAGAAGTCAAATTGTCCCTGTTTGCAGATGACATGATTGTATATTTAGAAAACCCCATTGTCTCAGCCCAAAATCTCCTGAAGCTGATAAGCAACTTCAGCAAAGTCTCAGGATACAAAATTACTGTGCAAAAATCGCAAGCATTCTTATACACCAGTAACAGACAAACAGAGAGCCAAATCATGAATGAACTTCCATTCACAATTGCTTCAAAGAGAATAAAATACCTAGGAATCCAACTTACAAGGGATGTAAAGGACCTCTTCAAGGAGAACTACAAACCACTGCTCAGTGAAATCAAAGAGGACACAAACGAATGGAAGAACATACCATGCTCATGGATAGGAAGAATCAATATCGTGAAAATGGCCATACTGCCCAAAGTTATTTATAGATTCAGTGCCAT
The DNA here is from genome assembly GCF_002776525.5 of Piliocolobus tephrosceles. Taxonomy (NCBI): domain Eukaryota; kingdom Metazoa; phylum Chordata; class Mammalia; order Primates; family Cercopithecidae; genus Piliocolobus; species Piliocolobus tephrosceles. The sequence continues at coordinate 62,693,896 of NC_045434.1, forward strand.
CCCCATCAAGCTACCAATGAGTTTCTTCACAGAATTGGACAAAACTATTTTAAAGTTCATATGGAACCAAAAAAGAGCCCGCATTGCCAAGACAATCCTAAGTCAAAAGGACAAAGCTGGAGGCATCACGCTACCTGACTTCAAACTATACTACAAGGCTACAGTAACCAAAACAGCATGGTACTGGTACCAAAACAGAGATATAGACCAATGGAACAGAACAGAGTCCTCAGAAATAATACCACACATCTACAGCCATCTGATCTTTGACAAACCTGAGAGAAACAAGAAATGGGGAAAGGACTCCCTATTTAATAAATGGTGCTGGGAAAATTGGCTAGCCATAAGTAGAAAGCGGAAACTGGATCCTTTCCTTACTCCTTATATGAAAATTAATTCAAGATGGATTAGAGACTTAAATGTTAGACCTAATACCATAAAAACCCTAGAAGAAAACCTAGGTGGTACCATTCAGGACATAGGCATGGGCAAGGACTTCATGTCTAAAACACCAAAAGCGACGGCAGCAAAAGCCAAAATTGACAAATGGGATATGATTAAACTAAAGAGCTTCTGCACAGCAAAAGAAACTACCATCAGAGTGAACAGGCAACCTACAGAATGGGAGAAAATTTTTGCAATCTACTCATCTGACAAAGGGCTAATATCCAGAATCTACAAAGAACTCAAACAAATTTACAAGAAAAAAACAAACAACGCCATCAAAAAGTGGGCAAAGGATATGAACAGACATTTCTCAAAAGAAGACATTCATACAGCCAACAGACACATGAAAAAATGCTCATCATCACTGGCCATCAGAGAAATGCAAATCAAAACCACAATGAGATATCATCTCACACCAGTTAGAATGGCAATCATTCAAAAGTCAGGAAACAACAGGTGCTGGAGAGGATGTGGAGAAATAGGAACACTTTTACACTGTTGGTGGGATTGTAAACTAGTTCAACCATTATGGAAAACAGTATGGCGATTCCTCAAGGATCTAGATCTAGATGTACCATATGACTCAGCCATCCCACTACTGGGTATATACCCAAAGGATTATAAATCATGCTGCTATAAAGACACATGCACACGTATGTTTATTGCGGCACTATTCACAATAGCAAAGTCCTGGAATCAACCCAAATGTCCATCTGTGACAGACTGGATTAAGAAAATGTGGCACATATACACCATGGAATATTATGCAGCCATAAAAAAGGATCAGTTTGCATCCTTTGTAGGAACATGGATGCAGCTGGAAACCATCATTCTTAGCAAAGTATCACAAGAACAGAAAACCAAACACCGCATGTTCTCACTCATAGGTGGGAACTGAACAATGAGATCACTTGGACTCGGGAAGGGGAACATCACACATCGGGGCCTATCATGGGGGGGGGGGGGGGGGGGAAGGATTGCATTGGGAGTTATATCTGATATAAATGATGAATTGATGGGTGCTGATGAGTTGATGGATGCAGCACACCAACATGGCACAAGTATACATATGTAACAAACCTGCACGTTATGCACATGTACCCTAGAACTTAAAGTATAATAATAAAAAAAATAAAAAATAAAAAAATAAAAAAAAAAGAAGGGACATGACTCAAGGCAATAAAAGCCATCTATGAAAAACCCACAGCTGATGTTACAGTGAATGAGGAAAAGTTGAAAGCATTCCCTGTGAGAACTGGAACAAGAAAAGGATGCCTACTTTCACCAATGCTATTCAATATTGTACTGGAAGTCCTAGCCAGAGTAATCAGACAAGAGAAGGAAATAAAGGACATCCAAATTGCAAAACAGAAAGTCAAATTGTCACTATTCACTGATATAATGACATGATATGATGACATAATTGTATACCTAGAAAACCCTAAAGACCCATCCGTAAAGCTCCTAGATGTGATAAACGAATTCAGTAAAGTTTCAGGATACAAAATCAATGTATACAAATCAGCAGTACTGCTAGACAACACCAACAACCAAACTAATAATCAAATAAAGAACTCAACCCCTTTTACAACAGCTGCAACAAAATTAAATACTTAGGAATACACCTAACCAAGGAGGTGGAAGATCTCTACAAGGAAAACTACAAAAAAACTCTTGAAAGAAATCATAGATGACACAAACAAATGGAAACATATTCTATGCTCACAAATGGGTAGAAACAATATTATGAAAATGAGCATACTACCAAAAGCAATCTACAAATTCAATGCAGTTCCCATCAAAATACCATCATCATTCTTCACAGAACTAAAACAAATATTAAAATTCACATGGAACCAAAAATGAGCCTGCGTAGCCAAAGCAAGACTAAATGAAAAGAAGAAATCTGGAAGCATCACATTACCAGACTGAAGCAGGACTAACTTGTCTGTCATAACATAAAAGAGTCTTGGAAGATGTCCGGGGTCCGGGGTCTAAAACCCCTCGTGGCCTTTGGAACACCAAGCTCTATGCCAAAGAGTGGAAGGCTGCCCTGACATGCCAAACTCTAAGCCCAGGGCATAAAACCCCTTGTGGCTTGTATGGAATCCGGGGCTCAGGGCATAAACCCCCTTGTGGCCTCTGGAATGTGCACAGACTTGTTGGTTCCTTGCTTCTTACTCGTAAACATGTCCTCCATTATCTCTAGCAGCAGAGCATATTCTATATGCGTCAAAGAAAATGCTAAACCATCACAGCTATGCTTAATGCACCACTACCTTTCTACCCCCATGTCCTCATGCCCTCACCTGTTTACTCCCACATCCGCACATCCTCACCACCTGCTTCTTTTCTTGGTCACCAATAAATAGTGTGGGCTCCCAGAACTTGGGGCCTTGACAGCCTCCAATCTAGTTTTGGCCACGTGGACCCACTTTATGCACTTTTAACTTGTCTTTTCTCATTCCTTTGACCCCACTGGACTTTGTAGTCCCCACAGCCTGGTGTTGGGCCTGATCACCCCAACACTTCTGGCACCCAACGTGTGGCTACGAAGACCCCAGTAAAGGAATGCTAGAGTGTGTGGAAGTGGAGGACACATCAACAAAGGACACCCAAGGATGACTGAAAGAAGCTTTGTGGGTAAGCTGGGCACTCTGAAGAACCAGGGTAACAATGGGATAAAAAGAAAGTAAACATTCTGCTTATTTAAACTTTCTAAGGCATTTATTACTGAGAGGGGGTGTGAAAGTTAGTACTCAGAATTTATTAACACTCTTTAATACAGTGTAGCAGTTTTGCCCATGGTTCTCAGAACAAGGGACAATGGAGTTAGATGAATAGGAAAGAATTGGCAGAGGTCTAACATAGGTGCATAAAGAAGGAGCCAAAATTCCAGTTTCTGTTTGGTCAGTGTTGTCGTTGATAAAGGCAGGTGTTGAGCCATTTCAAACAGATGATGAAGCAGATTCAGATGAGGAAGAGGCAGACGAGTATAAAAAATTAACTTCAGATTCTGAATGTGAGGAACAGTGACCAGAGGAAATTAAAGAAAAGAAAGGGAAACTAAAACAGATTTATTTTAGTAGCCCGTCGGTTCCACCTGCTGAATTAAGTGAATGGCCATCTCCTTCCTCTGCCTCTAATGGGTGAGAAGATGAATTAGCTGCAAAACTTACCACTCTGGTAGCTGCAACATTAAAACCTGGAGGAAGTGGTGATGCTATACAAAATTATATTCAGAAGGTTAGAGCTGAAGGAGACCTAGAAGCATGGCAATTTCCCATTACTATAATCCAGCAAGGAGGACAAAATAGAGCTAATTGGGCCAACTTTCATTTTAAGTCGTTAAAGGAATTAAAGCAAGCCATTAGTCAATATGGGCCAAATTCTCCTTTTGTACAAACTTTACTAAAAAATGTGACTCTTGATAATAGATTAATGCCATATGACTGGGTACTTTAACAAAGTCTCTTCTCCCTCCATCTCAGTACTTGCAGTTTAAAACCTGGTGAGTTGATGAAGCTCAAACTCAGGCAAGAGAAAACACACAAACACAGCCATCTGTGCCTGTTTCCTTTGAACGGTTAATGGGGTTGGACCCTAACTCGGGCTGATTAGACAATTAAGCAGTAATGGAGGATGTTGCTATTGTTCAGTTATGCACCGTGTGTTTATGGGCATGGGAAAAAATAAATGTTACAGGAGAAATATGTGCTTCTTTCAGTTCTATCCAACAAGGACCTAAAGAACCATATACTGACTTTATTGCTCAGCTCCAAGAGGCTGTGGGTAAAGCTGTAACTGATAAAACAGCTCAAGACATGGTAATACAACTTCTTGCATATGATAATGCTAATGCAGAGTGTGAAGCTGCTATTAGACCTATGCGAGGGAAGGCTCATTTGACTGAATATATTAAGGCTTGTGATGGCACTAGGGTAATTTACATAATGCTACTCTTTTAGCTCAAGCTATGGCTGGATTAAAGGTGGGAAAAAATATGCCCCGTTTCTCAGGCTCTTGTTTTAATTGTGGGCAATTTGGACACACACAAAAGGAATGTAGGAAAGGAAATAAAAAGGCAAAAACTGTTACCATCAATCAATAGAATAGTCCTGGTGTATGCCCTGGTGTAAGAAAGGCAATCACTGGGCAAATCAGTGTCATTCTAAATTTAGCAAAGATGGGCAACCTCTTTCAGGAAATGGGAAGAGGGGCCCACCTCGGGCCCCTCAACAAACCAAGGCATATCCAGCACAGCCAGTGCCCTTACAAAAGTACAACAATTGTATCCCACCACAGCAGGCAGTGCTCCGTAGATCTTTGTAGCACAGTTCCCATTTCCTTACTTCCTGGGGAGCCACCAAAGAAGGTCCCCAGCAGAGTTAGGGGCCCTTTACCCTCAGGAAGAGTTGGTCTATTGCTTGGAAGGTTCTAGGTTAAATTTAAGAAGTGTCACTGTACATACAGGAATAATTGATTCTGATTATACTGGAGAAATTCAATTAGTTATTAGTTCCTCAATTCCATGGTCTGCTTCCCCAGGAGAAAGAATTGCTCAGTTTTTACTGTTACCTTACACAAAGCTAGGAAGTAGTACAGTAAAAGGAACAGGAGGTTTTGGTAGTAGTAACCTAGCAGGAAAAGCTGTATATTGGGATAATCAAGTGTCAGACAAAAGACCTATTTGTACAGTAACCATTCAAGGAAAAGATTTTGAGGGGCTAGTACATACTGGAGCTAATGTTTCTATTATTGGTTTAAATCAATGGCCCCAGCATTGGCCAAAACAAAAGGCATCCATTGGTATTGTTGGAGTAGGGGCTACCTCAGGAAATTTTTGAAGTTATTTAATTTTGCCATGCCAGGGGCTGGATGGTCAAGAAGGGATAATTCAACCTATTATTACACCTATTTCTGTCAATCTATGGGGTAGAGACTTATTACAACAATGGGGTGCTGAAATATGTATTCCTATGGATCAGTATAGTAATACCAGTAAACAAATGATGATAAAAATGGGATATCTCCCAGGGAAAGGACTGGGAAAAAATGAAAATGGCCAACCAGAACATTTAGAACTAAAAGGGCAAACAGATAGAACTGGACTAGGGTATCATTTTTTGGAGTGGCCATTGCTAAGCCTTTGGCTCCCATTCCTCTTGTTTGGTTAACCTGACAAATGAGTTTGGGTGGAGCAATGGCCACTGAAACAGGGAAAACTGGAGGTTTTAAAAGAATTGATACAGGAACAGGTGCAAAAGGGACATATAGAGCCTACTTTCTCCCCTTGGAATTCTCCTGTGTTTGTTATTAAGAAAAAATCAAGGAAATGGAGAATGTTAACGGATTTGAGGGCTGTTAATGCTGTAATTCAACCCATGGGCACACTGCAACCAGGGCTGCCTTCTCCAACAATGATCCCAAAATACTGGCCTCTGATAGCGATAGATTTAAAAGATTGCTTCTTTACCATTCCTTTAGCTGCCCAAGATTATGAAAAATTTGCTTTTACTGTTCCTGCTATGAAGAACAAAGAACAAGTGGACAGATACCATTGGAAAGTACTACCATAAGACATGTTAAATAGCCCAACTATTTGTCAAACTTATGTTGGAAAAGCTATTAAGCTAGTTAGAGAACAATTTAAAGAATGTTATATCATACATTACATGGATAATATTTTATGTGCAGCTGAAACTAGAAAGGAGTTAATACTATGCTACAAACAGTTAGAAAAGGCTGTGACTGCAACAGGGTTAATCATAGCCCCTGATAAAATACAAACTTCTACTCTCTTTCAATATTTAGGAATGAAAGTAGAACAAAGTACTATTAAGCCTCAAAAAGTTCAAATTAGAAGAGTTAATTTAAAAACTCTAAATGATTTTCAAAAATTATTAAGAGACATTAATTGGATTCATCCCACTTTAGGCATTCCTACTTATGCTATGTCTCACCTCTTTTCTCCCTTATGAGGTGATTCTGATCTTAACAGTAAACACTCCCTGTCCAAAGAGGCGTTAGAGGCACTTCAATTAGTTGAAGAAAAAATTCAACAGGCACAAGTGACTCGAATTAACCCTATGCAGCCATAACTGTTTTTAGTTTTTCCTACTAAACACTCACCAACAGGTGTTATTGTTCAACAAGATGATTTGGTTGAGTGGTTTTCTCTACCTCACAATACAGCTAAAATGCTCACTCTGTACTTAAATCAAATTGCTGTACTAGTAGGACAAGCAAGGCTGTGCACAACAAAGTTAATAGGATATAATCCAAATCAAATTATAGTTCCATTAAACAAACAACAAATTCAGCAGGCTTGTATTAATTCCCAGGAATGGCAAATTAATGTGGCAGGTTTTATTGGTGTTCTTGATAATCATTATCCTAAATCCAAAATATTCCAATTTCTTAAATTAACATCATGGATATTGCCTTCCATTACTCAAAAAACTCCTATTGAAGGGGCCATCACTGTTTTTACTGATGGATCTAGTAACGGAAAGGCCTCATTTGTGGGACCTCAACAACAAGTTTTTCAAACTGACTTTGCTTCTGCTCAAAGGGCTGAACTTATGACTGTGATAACAGTGTTAAAAACTTTTAAACAGCCAGTAAACATTGTTTCTGATTCAGCCTGTGTAGTGCAAGCCACACAAAATATTGAATGTGCCTTAATTCAAAATGTGACTAATGACCAACTTAATGTTTTATTTCATTCTTTACAGCAAGCAGTACAACAAAGGCATTCCCCTTTCTATAGCACTCATATGAGAGCACATACTAACCTCCCTGGCCCTTTAACTAAACTTAATCAAAGGGCAGATAATTATATGGGGAAGAGGATTTGCTTGTGTCTCTCCAGATAACAATCAGGCACCTGTGTGGGTGCCCACCAAACATCTGAAGATCTACCATGAGCCACACCAGGAAGAGAGGACTCTGGGAAGAGCCAGAGCTGCTGATATGAGTGATGGCACAAGTGAACATCTCAGAGACAAAGGAAAAGACCAAGTATACTCGTCAAGCAGATCCTCCAACATGGGGGAAAATAAAAAACTGGCACAGATGGCAGAGGGCAACCTGATGGCACAAAACAAACCAAAGACAACTAGTAATTTAATGGTGGCTTTGATTGCCATGCTCACCATTGCCACAAGTATTCCCCCAGTAACAGCTGAAACAAAAAACAATTATACTTCTTGGGCATATATTCCTTTCCACCACTTCTATGGCCAGTAACATGGTTAGACCCCCCACAGTGGAGGTATACACTAATGATAGTTTTTGGATGCCTGGTTCTACTGTTGATAGAGGCCCATCTCACCCCCAAGAGGAAGGAACAATTATGAATATCTCATTGGGATTTGAGCATTTACCTATTTGCTTGGGAAAAGCCAATGGGTGTTCACCTCCTAGTCATCAATCTTGGCTGACAATAATGCCTGAATGTAACATCTCCATAGCACAATTGCATATGCTTTCTGGTCTTAGTATTTATCACAATGATTATGCTTCTGTAACTGAAGTTACCACGCTCAAAAACCTATCTGTAAAGTGGATTGGACATGGTCAGAAAAAATGAAGGCATTTTCTTTGAAAGATTGTATCACATGGAAAGCAAAGGTGTTGCATAATGATTCATATGGCATCATTATTGATTGGTCCCCTAAAGGGGCATTTATGGGGCTCACCTCTCAATCTGTAAGTAATGGTCACCCTGCATCTAAACAAAATAATCAGATGGTGGACACTATAAGAAGTATAGCAAGAGATCCTATTATTTGGGCATATGGTGGTATAGTGGTCCCTCAGCCCCAAATGATATGGCCTGCTGTAGGAGCAGAACATAAGGAGTTATGGAAAATATTAATGGCACTAAAAAAAGATAAAGATTTGGAAAGGGAAATATGCTAAACCAACCCAATATAATCCTAATTACATGTTAGAATTGGCTCACAATGATTCAATCTAGATACAGAGTTGTGTCCATCCACCTTTCCTGTTTGTAGTGGGGGATTTAAAACTTGATCTCCTTAATCATCATGTGACTTGTCAATAATGTAGATTGTTTTCTTGTGTGAATTCTTCCTTGTATAACACTGATCATTCTATTTTAGTGGTAAGAGCCGGAGAAGGAGTATGGATACCTGTGAAGCTTTCCCATCCCTGGGAAGCCTCTCCTTCTATGCATATTATCACTGAAATTCTTCAAAAGATTTTGAGGTGCTCTCGGCATTTTATTGCTACTTTAATTTTCATTATTATGGGATTGATTGCTATGTAAATAATTGGCAGAAAAATTCTACTCTGCTGTGGAATTACCAAAGTAATATAGACCAGAAACTAGCTGATCAAATTAATGATCTCCAACAAACTGTAATGTGGCTAGGAGACAGCGTAGTTAGTTTAGAATGTAAAATGCAGTTACAGTGTGATTGGAATACCTCTGATTTTTGCTTTACTCCTCATCTGTATAATGAAACAGAGTATGAGTGGGAAGATATTTGCTTTACTCCTCATCTGTATAATGAAACAGAGCATGAGTTAAGAGATATTTAAAAGATCATACTAGAAATTTATCTTTGGATATTGCAAAACTAAAGGAGCAAATATTTCAAGCCTCTCAGGCACATCTGACACTAACACCAGGAACTGAACTGCTTGAAGGAGCTGCAGATGAATTAGCAGCTATTAACCCACTTAAATGGATCAGGACACTGGGAGGCTCTGTGATTTCAATGATTGTGCTTTTAATCTATGTTGTTTGTCTTTATATAGTCTGTAGATGTGGAAGCCATCTCTGGAGAGAAAGCTGTCACCAAGGACAAGCAATGATAGCTGTGGTGGTTTTGCAAAAATGAAAAGGGAGACAAGTGCCCAGCTATAGTTACCAAAAAGCATGGCACTGTATTAAAATAGGCGTGTGTTCTGTCCCAGTGGAACAGAATAGAGAACCCAGAAACAAAGCCAGATATTTACAGCCAACTGATCTCCGACAAAGCAAACAAAAACAAAGTGGGGAAAGAACACCCTATGCCACAAATGGTGCAGGGATAATTGGCCAGCCACATGTAGAAAAATGAAGCTGGATCCTAATCTCTCACTTTATACAAAAATCAACTCAAAATGGGTCAAAGTCTTAACTCTAAGACCTGAAAACATAACAATTCTAGAAAATAACACTGGAAAAATTCTTCTAGACATTGGTTCATGACCAAGAACCCAAAGGCAAATGCAATAAAAATAAAGATAAATAGATGGGACCTAATTAAACTAAAAAGCTTCCGCAAGGCAAAAGAAATAATCAGCAGAGCAAACAGACAACCCACAGAGTGGGAGAAAATATTTGCAAACTGTTCTTCTGACAATGGACTAATATCCAGAATCTACAAGAAACTCAAACAAATTAGCAAGAAAAAACACTTGTTTTGTGTTTGTTCTGTAAATCAGCAAGGAAAACAATCACACAATTTCATTAAAAAGTGGGTAAAGGACATGAATAGACAATTCATAAGAAAATATACAAATGGCCAACAAACATATGAAAAAATTCTCAACATCACTAATTATTAGGGAAATGCAAATCTAAACCACAAGGAGATACCATTTTACTTTTGCAAGAATGGTCATAATTTAAAAAAACAAACAGATGTTGGCATAGATGTGGTGAAAAGGGAACACTTTTATATGGCTGGTAGGAATGTAAACTAGTACAACCACTTTGGAAATCAGTATGGAGATTCCTTAAAGAATGAAAAGTAGACCTACCATTTGATCCAGCAATCCCACTCCTGGGTTTCTACCCAAAGGAGAATAAGTCATTATATGAAAAAGACATCTGCACACATATGTTTATAGTGGCACAATTTGCAATTGCAAAAATATGGAACCAATCTAAATGCCCATCAAGCAATGAGTGGATAAAGAAAATGTGGTATATATATATACCATGGAATACTACTTAGGCATAAAAAGGAACAAACTAATGGCATTAGCAACAACCTGTATGGAGTTGGAGACCATTATTCTTTTTTTTGTTTTTGAGACAGTCTCCCTCTGTCACCCAGGCTGGAGTGCAGTGGTGCAATCTCAGCTCACTGCAACCTCTGCCCCCCAGGTTCAAGTGATTCTCCTGCCTCATTCTCCCAAGTGGCTGGGACTACAGGCACATACCACCACACGTGGCTAACTTTTGTATTTTCAGTAGAGATTTCCACAATGTTGCCCAGGCTGGCCTTGAACTCCTGTCCTCAAGAGATCTGCCTGCCTTAGCCTCCCAAAGTGCTGGAATTATAGTTGTGAGCCACTGTGCCTGGCCACATAGTGATGTTTTGATACATATAATGTATAGTGATCAGATCAGGGATATTAGCATATCCATAATCTCAAACATTTGTCATTTCTTTGTGTCGGGAACATTCAATATCCTCCTTTTAGCTACTTGAAACCATATCATGCGTTATTGTTAACTATAGTCTTCCTACAGTGGTATAGAACAGTGGTCTCCAACCTTGTTGGCATCAGGGACCAGTTTGGTGGAAGACAAAAATGGGTGGGGGAGGGGGAATGGTTTCGGGATGAAACTGTTCCATCTTGGATCATCAGTTAGATTCTTACAAGCAGCATGCAACCTAGATCCCTTGCATGCACAGTTCACTATAGGGTTCGCACTCCCATAAGAATCTCATGACCCCGCTGATCTGACAGGGTGCTGCTCACCTCCTGCTGTGTGGTCTGGTTCCTAACAGGCCACATACCAGTACCAGCCTGTGGCCTGGGGGCTGGGGATCCTTGGTATCAAGTACTAGTACTTTTCCCTCTTATCTAGCCATAATTTTGCTTTTCAAAAGTTTTTATTTTATTTTGTTTTTTATTGATACAAAATATTTTACATATTTTTGGTGCACATTTTTTATTTATTTTTTTATTTTGCAGTTGCAAGATTTATTAGAGTGAAAACAGAGCTCCCATACAAAGGGAGGGGACCCAAAGGGGGTTGCCCACTTCCAGCTTGAATGCTTGGGGTTTATATCCTAATCATTGTCCCTCCCCCTGTGCTCTCAGATGATAGGTGATTTGACTATTTCTTTACCTCCTGCTTTTAGTCTAATTTGTATTTTAGGAGCCCTCTTTACTACCTGATTGGTTGGGTGTGAGCAGAGTTACAAGCCCTGTGTTTAAAGGTGGGTGCAATCACCTTCTCCAGCTAGGCTTAGGAATTCTTAGTTGGCCTAGGAAGTCCAGCTAGTCCTGTCTTTCAGTCCCCCCTCTCAACAGGAAAACCCAAGTGCTGTTGGGGAGGTTGGCTGACGAATGCTCTAACTACTTCCTGCTGAATTGGGGCATAGTAGCGGTCATGCAGTTGAGAGTTCGGGGTGCCTTTGATGTCATCAACATCGGAGCATGGGCTAGCAGGCTGGTCTGGGGTCCGCGGTAGATCTTGGTCATGGACTGCATCTGAAGCTCCATTTGAAGAACCATTTGTAGTTTTACAGCTTCAATTCTGGAAGAGACAAACTTAACAAGGAGGTTAAAGATACAGGGATTGAAATGTATGGCCTGAAGTACAGGGGCATATGCGTGTGGGTGGTGAAAGTAGGGTTTCCTTTAGAAAAACTCCTACACAATGGGGCATCAATATTTCAGGGAAGCCGCATTCTCCATAGAAGTTCTTGGTAAGGGGAGCTACTGGTAGTACAGTGGCATAGAGGAGGTGCAGAGAGTGTGAAAGGGGGTAAGAGAAGAGTAAAAAGAAAAATATGACAAGGGAGGGCCATGGGGATCTACGATTCTAGTTACTTTCCTCACGGTTGTTGCTTGAAGAGCAGGTGCAGATCCTCTAGAGGTTCACAGGAATAGCTAGTGTTGTCTTCTGGATTTTTGGATTCCTTTGGCAGTATCCAGTGTTTGACTCGAGTGTGATGTATCCAAGACTCCACTCCAGACACTTTAACCGTGGTTGGGGTAGATAAAATGACTGGGTAGGGTTATCCCAGAATGTGTCTAGGGATGGGGAATTAGAGGGAAGGGACTTAACTAATACCATGTAACCAGGGTGGAATAACTCCTTTCCCCCCTCTTGGGGACAGGTTCCCTGTAATGTTTTAAGAACTTGTTGATATTTGGCTAAGGAGGTGATGTCTGCAAATAAGTTGGCCATCTCTCAGTCAAGCAGAAGGTCATTGGTTAGGAAGGGCTGTCCCTACAGCATCTCGTATGGGCTAAGTCCTGCTTTCTGAGGAGAGTTTCAGATTCTTAGTAAGGCTATAGGCAACAAAGCAGGCCATGCAAGGTGGGTTTCTTGGGTTAGCTTTTTTAGATGTCGTTTGAGTGTTTCATTTTCTCAACTTTTCCTCAGGATTGTGGCCTCCAGGTGCAGTGTAAGTGATGTTGTATGCCTAATGCCTAGGATACTCCCTGGGTTACTGCAGCCTTGAAAGTGGGGCCATTGTCACTCTGTAAGCCTCGGGGAAGTCCGAATCTGGGAATTATTTCATGAATTAGTGCCTTTATTATCTCTTGGGCTTTTTCTGTTCTACAAGGAAAAGCTTCCACCCAACCAGTGAAAGTGTCTACCCAAACTAGTAGATACTGAAATCCCTGAGATTTGGGCACGTGGGTAAAATCTAGTTGCCAGTCTTCTCCTAGGTAATGGCCTGTTCTTTGTTCTCCTGAAGGAGCTTGGCAATAAAAGCAGGGGATTATTTCTTTGGCACACTTCACAGGCCCTGACTATCTGCTTGATAGTTTTGAAAAGGCCTGCTACAGTAAATAATGATTTGGCCATCTGATGGGTGCTATCAATGCCTAAGTGAAAGGTCTGGTAAAGCGTTTTAAGCAATTTCCCTTGGTTAGCTGCAGGCAAAAGCATTTTTCCTTCTTCAGTGGCTAGCCATCCTGAGGGGAGGCAACTATGTTCTTGTGGGGTTCCCCATTCTATTTCTTCTTCTGAGTACTGGGGCTTGGTTTCCCGGAGGGGGTTACCCCACACTAGGGGTCCTTCTGTAAGCATTTCTAATGGAGGGTCCAGCCTTGCGGCTCTTTTGGCTTCAATGTCAGCTTGGTGGTTCCCTTTTATTTTCCTTTCCTTTCCTTTCTGATGACCCCGGCAGTGTAAAACTGCCACCTCTTTAGGTTTCTGTACAGCCAATAATAACCTCCTAATGGCTTCCTGATGTTTGATAGGCGTTCCCTCAGAAGTTAGGAATTCCCTTTCTCTCCACATTGCTGCGTGGGCATGGAGGACTAGGTAAGCATACTTAGACTCTGTATATATATTTACCCTTTTTCCTTCTAATTCTAGTGTATAATGGCTGCTGCTTTTGCTAGGATGTCTCTCCCTAACAAAGGAGTGAGGCTTTCAGGCAAAATTAGACAGGCATAAGAAAAGAGTAAAGTTCCCCAGTCATGACTTAGTGTCTTGGAGAGATATTTAGTGACTGCCTGTCCTAGGACCCCTCAGAGAGTGACAGATCTAGAGGACAGTTGCCTGGGACAGGAGAGTAAGACTGAGAAGGCTGCACCAGTGTCCAAGAGACAGTTAACCCCTTGGCCCTCAATGGTCAAGCATACCTGGCGCTCCGTGAGGGTGATGGCATGGGCTGGCACTTGTCCTGGGCACCCTCGGTCATGTTGCTGGATCATCTGGTTAGTGGCTTCTGACTCAGAGGACCTTGGTCCCCTGGGGCAGTGGGTCTTCCAGTGATTCCCTTGACATAAGGGGCATGGATGAGGGGTGGCTTATTTCTATTTGGACAATGTTTTTAAAAGTGTCCTTGTAGACTGCACTGGAAGCAAGCCCTATTAGGCATTCAATTTTGCCCAGCCTTTCCCTTTTTCAGAGCCTCCAAAGTCAGTTTGCCTGAGGGCCCTGACTAAAGCGGTGGTTTTTTTTTTTCTTCCCGTTTGTCCTGTTCCACCTGCTCCTTCTGATCTCTGTTATAAAAAACCGAGGTTGCCAAGTTCAATAGGGTTTTTAAGTTTTGCTCCAGGCCTAAGGCAGACTTTTGAAGTTTTTTCTAATGTCTGCAACTGACTGAGTGATAAACTTATCCTTTAAGATTAGTTGGCCTTCAGTAGAGTCAGGTGACAGAGGGTGTGATTACTCAATGCCTCCCTTAGTCTCTCCAGAAAGGCAGCAGGATTTTCTTCCTTTCCCTGTGTTATAGTGGACATCATTGAATAATTTATAGATTTCTTTCTAGTTTTCCTTAGTCCTTCTAGCACGCAAGTTAGCAAATGTCTGCAGCACCAATCTCCGTGTTCTGATTCTGCGTCCCAGTGAGGGTCTACACTGGGAACTGCCTGCTGGCCTGTGGGGAATGGTTCGCTTTCTTCTGTTGTCATCCTATTATTGACCTGACTGAGATACCAGAGATTGCCAAACTCTGGGGCTGCAGTTATGGCGGCACTTCTCTCATTTGGGGTTAGTGTCTGATCTGGCAGTAACATCGTATCTCTCCATATCAGATCAAAGGATTGTCCTAACCCTTGTAAAACATCAGTATAGCCATCAGGGTTATCTGAGAATTTACCTAGGTCTTTTAATTTGCTTCAAGTCTAAGAGGGAAAAAGGTACATACACTCTGACTGGGCTGAATTCTCCAGAATACATCTTAGGGACATTTTTGCCCTGTAGGGGATGTTTCCCATCTGAAAAAAGAACATAGGGATGCCAGCACCCCTAGTCATTTTCCAATGAGCGTTAGTCTTCTGCGGTCCTAATGCTTATTCCTTTCCAGGGTGCGAAACCACCCATGGACCTCTGCTTATTGGATTAGCTACACTCACTGATGTAGCTGTCCTACACCTGTTTTCCTGCCTTTCTTGACCATGAAGAAAGGGGTACGGGCTGCTGAATTCTAGTGGCCCTTTACCAGCGTGCCCAACATTGCCTTTATGCTCAGGGGTGAGTTCTAGAGCTGGGCTGGGTTCCTATTTCTTAACAACCCAGCTGCCCCATCAAGAGGCAGTCCCATAAACAACAGTTCTCATGCAAATTTGTTTCTGAGTGGGTGGAGGTAACATTTTGAGTCAGGATTGAGATAGGTTTTTTTGATTCTGTAAGTATTTTAAGGCTTGGCTGAGTTCAAACAGCTTGCACGTTTGAGCAGACCAATTATTAGGCAATTTTCCTAACTCTGCTTCTACAAGAGTTTCCCTATCAATTACTGAATACCCATTGTGTGTGTGTTTGTGTGTGTGTTTCAGTCACCCTGGAGAAAACATCTATCATCCTGTCCTGAAGGGAGTTTCTCCTAGGTCTGGTCAGACCTTTGTATGGTAATTAAGATTCAAATCCATGTTAGGAAATCTGCTGGGTTAAGGAAATTTTCAGTGGTTAATGTTAAGTCATCTTTTTCTAACAGAATAGCCCCATACTTTAAGATTTTTGAGTTAGTAAGCTATCTTTCTGCTTTTTCTACTTAGGATAATTCTGAACTGGTGAGATGTACTCACAGTGAGGTTTCCTTTAAAAGTTATTTTTCTACTTTCTTCTGTTAGCAAAGCAGTAGCCACTACTGATTAAATGCATATGGGCCATCTGCGGGTTACTGGGTTAAAGGATTTTTGATAGGAATGCTATGGGTTGTCAGTGGTCTCAGTGTTTTCAGGCTATGCCCTTGCTTACACTGACAACAAGTTGGCATTGGAGTGTATAGGGTCCCAGAGAAGACCTTCAATGATCAATTATAGGTTTTAAATTTACCTTGGCTTTTAAAGGAATAATGTACACTCTTTTTTCTTTAACTACTTGTTTATCTCTCTCTTTGACTTTCTGTCTCTCTCTCTCTCTGACTCCCTCTTTGCCTCTGCCTCTCTGTCTCTCACTCCTCTCTTTGACTCCCTCTTTGTCTCTCTGTCTCTTCCTCTCTCTCTTTCTCTTTTTGTAGATGGATTTTGGGAACACAGCAGAAGGACGTTCACTTGTTGCCCCCATTTGCCACTATAGGAATATGCGCCTCTCTTTTACGTACTCAATTTGCTTTCATCCCGATCTGTTGTTGTAGACCCAGTTCCAGTTGTTAAAGTACTGTGTCAACAGTTCTAAGGCCCTGGACAAGGAGCCAAGGCTTGGAGATTGTATTGCGGGGGTGGGGGGGGGGGTAATCTGGGTAGAAATGGGGGAGGAGAGCATCTTACACAATGGGAGAGCAATCCTCCTAGCCCAAGCTAAGCCATCATATCCCCTGTGACTTGCATGTATACATCCAGATGGCCTGAAGCAACTGAAGATCCACAAAAGAAGCGAAAATAGCCTTAACTGATGACATTCCACCACTGTGATTTGTCCCTGCCCTACCCTAACTGAAAAGATATATTCTCCCCTGCCCTTAAAGGTACTTTGTAATATTCTCCCCATGCCCTTAAGAAGGTACTCTGTATGCCTATCCCAAACCTGTAAGAACTAATGATAATCCCACCACCCTTTGTTGACTCCTTTTTTGGACTCAGTCCTCCTGTACCCAGGTAAAATAAACAGCCTTGTTGCTCACACAGAGTCTGTTTGGTGGTCTCTTCACACAGACACATGAGACATTTGGTGCCGAAGACCCGTGTCAGCAGGACTCCTTTGGGAGACCAGTCCCCTGTCCTCACCCTCACTCTGTGAAGATATCCACCTGTGAGCTTGGGTCCTCAGACCAACCAGCCCAAGGAACATCTCACTGATTTTAAATTGGGTAAGTGGCCTCTTTTTACTCTCTTCTCCAACCTTTCACTATCCCTCAAGCTCTTTCTCCTTTCAATCTTGGTGTCACCCTTCAATCTCTCCCTTCTCTTAATTTCAATTCTTTTCATTTTCTGGTAGAGACAAAGGAGACACATTTCATCTGTGGACCCAAAACTCCAGTGCCGGTCATGGACTCGGGAAGGCAGCCTTCCCTTGTTGTTTAATCATTGCGGGGATGCCTGCCTGATTATTCACCCACATTCCATTGGTGTCTGATCTCCGTGAGGATGCCTGCCTTGGTCATTCACCCACATTCCCTTGGTGGCAAGTCAACTGCAGGGACGCCTGCTTAGGCTGCTCACCCACATTGCAGCCCAGGGCTGCTCACCTCCCACCCCTTCTCTCCATGTCTACACCCCTTTTCCACTTTCCTGGGGGGCAAGCACCTCCCACCCCTTCTCCACTTTCCTGGGGGGCAAGCACCTCCCACCCCTTCTGTGTCTCCACCCTTCTCTTTAAACTTGCCTGCTTCACTACGGGCAACCTTCCACCCTCCATTCCTCCCTCTTCTCCCTTAGTCTGTGTTCTCAAAAACTTAAAACCTCTTCAACTCACACCTGACCTAAAACCTAAACACCTTATTTTCTTCTTCAACATCACCTGGCCCCAATACAAACTCGACAATGGTTCTAAATGGCCAGAAAATGGCACTTTTGATTTCTCCATCCTATGAGACCTAGATAGTTTTTGTTGAAAAATGGGCAAATGATCTGAGGTGCCTGACGTCCAGGCATTCTTTTACACATTGGTCCCTCCCTAGTCTCTGCTCCCAATGCGACTCATCCCAAATCTTTCTTCTTTCTCTCCTGTGTTCCTTCAGTCTCCACTCCAAGCTCTGAGTTCTTTGACTCCTTCTTTTCTATGAACTCATCTGACCTCTCCCCTTCTCCCCAGGCCTCTCCTCACCAGGCCAACCCAGGTCCCAATTCTTCCTCAGCCTCTGCTCCCCCACCCTATAATCCTTCTATCACCTCCCCTCCTCACACTCGGTCTGGCTTACAGTTTCGTTCTGCGACTAGCCCTCCTCCACGTGCCCAACAATTTTCTCTTAGAGAGGTGGCTGGAGCTGAAGGCATAGTCAGGGTACATTCAGGGTACATGTGCCTTTTCCTCTATCAGACCTTTCCCAAATCAGCCAGTGTTTAGGCTCTTTCTCATCAGACCCCACTAAATATATACAGGAATTCCGATATCTAACTCAGTCCTACAATTTAACCTGGAGTGACTTAAATGTCATCCTAACTTCTACCTTCTCTCCAGACGAATGGGAAAGAGTTTTTTCTCTAGCCCAATCTCACACTGACAACTGCCGGCTCCATGAACCAGACCTCCAGGAAGACATTAGAGCAGTCCCCAGAGAGGATCCCCAATGGAACTATCAGGCAGATTCCCCAGATATAGGTAGGTGAGATTACATGATTTCCTGCCTAGTTGAAGGGCTTAAAAAAGCAGCTTACAAAGCTGTTAATTATGACAAGCTTAAAGAAACTACCCAAGGTAGAAACAAAAACCCAGCCCAGTTCATGGCCCGCTTAGCAGCAACCTTTAGACTCTTTACTGCTCTGGACCCAGAGGGGCCAGAAGGCCGCCATATTATTAATATACATTTTATTATCCAATTTGCTCCCAACATTAGAAAAAGCTTCAAGAAGTAGATTCTGGCCCTCAAACCCCACAACAGGACTTAATTAACCTTGCCTTCAAGGTGTACAATAATAGAATAGAGAGAGCCAAGTAGCAATATATTTCTGAGTTACAATTCCTTTCCTCCACTGTGAGAGAAATCTCAGCCACATCTCCAGCACACAAGAACTCCAAAGGCCTTAACCACAGTTGCCAGTGGTTCCTCCAGAACCTCCTCACCCAGGAACTTGCTACAAGTGCCAGAAACCTGGCCACTGGGCAAAGGAATGCCTGTAGCCCTGGATTCCTCCTAAGCCAGGTCCCATCTGTGCGGGACCCCACTGGAAACTGGACTGTCTAACTCGCCAGACAGCCACTCCCAGAGCCCCTGGAACTCTGACCCAAGGCTCTCTGACTGACTCCTTCCCAGATCTTCTTGGCTTAGTGGCTGAAGACTGACACTGCCTGATCCCCTCAGAAGCCTCCTGGAGCATCAGGGACACTTTGGGTAACTTTTACATTGGAGGGTAAGTCCGTCCCCTTCTTAATCAATATGGAGGCTACCAACTCCACATCACCTTCTTTTCAATGGGCTATTTCCCTTGCCTCCGTAACTGTTGTGGGTATTGACGGCCAGGCTTCTAAACCTCTTAAAACTCCCCAACTCTGGTGCCAACTTGGACAACATTCTTTAATGCACTCCTTTTTAGTTATCCCCACCTGCCCAGCTCCCTTATTAGGTGGAGATATTTTAACTAAATTATCTGCTTCCCTGACTATTCCTGGGTTATAGTTACACTCATTGCCGCCTTTTGCCCCAGTTCAAAGCCTCTTTCTCATCCTCTCCTTGTATCTCCCCACCTTAATCCACAAGTATAAGATACCGCTACTTCCTCCTTGGCGACAGATGATGCACCCTTTACCATCCCATTAAAACCTAATCACCCTTACTCCACTCATTGCCAATATCCCATCCCACAGCAAGCTTTAAAAGGATTAAAGCCTGTTATCACTTGCCTGTTACAGCATGGCCTTTTAAAGCCTATAAACTCTCCTTACAATTCCCCCATTTTACCTGTCCAAAAACCTGACAAGCCTTACAAGTTAGTTCAGGATCTGCGCCTTATCAACCAAATTGTCTTGCCTAAGCACTCCATGGTGCCAAACCCATATACTCTCCACAACCCCTCCATAACCCATTATTCTGTTCTGGATCTCAAACATGCTTTCTTTTCTATTCCTTTGCACCTTTCATCCCAGCCTTTCTTTGCTTTCACTTGGACTGACCCTGACACCCGTTAGGCTCAGCAAATTACCTGGGCTGTAGTGCTGCAAGGTTTTGTGGACCTCCCCCCTTACTTCAGTCAAGCCCAGATTTCTTCATCATCTGTTACCTATCTTGGCATAATTATTTATGAAAACACAGGTGCTCTCCCTGCTGATCGTGTCTGGCTAATCTCCCAAACCCCAAGTTCTTCTACAAAACGACAACTCTTTTCCTTCCTGGGCATGGTTAGGTACTTCCGCCTTTGGATACCTTGTTTTACCATCCTGACTAAACCATTATGTCAACTCACAAAAGCAAATCTAGCTGACCCCATAGATCCTAAATCCTTCACCATTCTTCTTTCTGTTCTTTAAAAACAGCCCTAGAAGATGCCCCCACGCTGGCTTTCCCTAACTTATCCCAACCCTTTTCGATACACACAGCCAAAGTACAGGGCTCTGTGGTCAAATTTCTTACACAAGAGCCAGGACTGCGCCCTGTAGCCTTTCTGTCCAAACAACTTGACCTTACTGTTTTAGGCTGGCCCCCAACCCCATGACTGTATCTCTCTGATCCACCTGACATTCACTCCATTTCCCCGTATTTCCTTCTTTCATGTTCCTCACCCTGATCACACTTGGTTTATTGTTCCAAGTGTGATCAAGTTCCTGTTCCACCAGGCCTAATCATCACTCACCAGCAAAAGGCAGGCTATGCTGTAGCATCTTCCACATCTATCATTGAGGCTACCACTCTGCCCCTCTCTACTACCTCTCAGCAAGCCAAACTCATTGCCTTAACTTGAGCCCTCATTCTCACAAAGCAATTATGTGTCAATATTTATACTGACTCTAAATATGCCTTCGATTTCCTACATGGAATATAGAATAAAACCATGCTGTTATATGGGCTGAAAGAGCTTTCCTCACTACTCAAGGGTCCTCCATCATTAATGCCTCTTTAATAAAAACTCTTCTCAAGGCCACTTTACTTCCAAAGGAAGCTGGAGTCATGCACTGCAAGGGCCACCAAAAGGCATCAGATCCCATCGCTCAGGGCAATGCTTATGCTGATAAGGTAGCTAAAGAAGCAGCTAGCATTCCAACTTCCGTCCCTCATGGCCAGTTTTTCTCCTTCTAATTGGTCACTCCTATTTACTCTCCTACTGAAGTTTCCACTTATCAATCTCTTCCCACACAAGGTAAATGGTTCTTGGACCAAGGAAAATATCTCCTTCCAGCCTCACAGGCCCATTCTATTCTGTCATCATTTCATAACCTCTTCCATGTAGGTTACAAGCTGTTAGCCTGTCTCTTAAAACCTCTAATTTCCTTTCCATCATGAACATCTATCCCCAATACCCCAATCCTCCACTCTTGACTCCCTCTTGGAGTGGATAGATGATCTTTGCTGACAGGACACACTCCAACACTTTGACCCTGATGAAGTCCTATTCTTTACTGTTATACTCACTCTTATTCTCGTTCCTATTCTTATGCCACCCTCAACCTCTCCCCAGCTATCTCCACCACACTATCAATCTCACTCACTCTCTCCTAGCCTTTTCTTTTCTTTTTTTTCCAAGTCAAACTGTATCCAGCTTTATTAAAGATACTTTCCATAAACAATTACGGTATTTCAGGCAGAACATGGGCAGACAATTGTTAACAGTATACAACAACTTTCAAACTCCCTTCTTCAATGGACTACCAAAAATCAGAAAGCCACTATAAAACCCAATGAAGTCTTCATCTGATGCTCTGAACAGGGAAAGTTTAGAGTGAGGGTTGACATTTCATATTTAGCATGTTGTTTAACAAGTTTTCACAAGCCGACCCTGACTTTCAGGAAGTGAAATGAAAATAGCAGAATTTATCTGAAGATCCACAATCTAGAACTGGAACCACTGCTGTTTTGACAGGTGCTATCTCAGTGGCATCAGTGGAAAGTCTAGATTGCCTGACACACTGGTAACCAATGACTAGGGGTCAGGTCCCAACAGATGTCTGGGCTTAAGGGAGTTAAGTCTATGCTGAAAGATGGAAAGGGAAAAGAGGACATAAAAACAAATTTGTTTTTCCATACCACAAGGCTTTTGTGCCAAGGTGGCCATGTGTGTCAAAGTCAGGGAATCCCTCCTCCTGGGAACCAAGAGGAAATCTCTCAAAACTAGAAGGGAAAGGTTTTTCCCACATCAATACAGCTTTGGAGACATTCTATTAGTGACATATGCCCCTTCCCCCAAAAACAACAATGAAGTGTTCTGTGTGCTAACAACATAGCTTTAAAAAAAAGTAAAACAAAATTCTGCATTTTTATAAAACTTGATAAAAAAATAGTATTTCAAACTGTACAGTCACCAGAAGTACACAGTTATCAAAAATGCACACTTCACTTGGCATCTCCAGCACCTTCAGCTTTCTGTGCCTGGTCTGTTTTGGCATCTCCGTTTTCTGCAGGGTTATTCCCCTCCTTGCCAGCATCAGCTTTTCCCTTTTTCCCTTTGGGTACATTCTCTCCCTTCTTTGCAGGGGCCTTTTTAGGCTTGGGCTCTGGCTTTGGAGGAGCAGGTTTAGCAGACAACCTCGTGGATCTTCTCTGTGGTTCATCCTTCACCTTGGCTTTATCTCCTTTAGCATCCCCTTCAGCCTTTCTCTTGGGCATGGTGGTGACGGTGGCGGGACGTAGGTGCTGGATGCGGGATGCAGCGTGCGCGGGCTTTGGTCGGTCTGGGGGACGTTCTTGCCTCTTCTCCTTCACACTGCTCCTCTCCTAGCCATTTCTAATCTTTCTTTAACAAACAGTCGCTGGCTTTGCATTTCTTTTTCCTCCATAATCGCTGAGGCCTCAATTTACTCACTGCTGAAAAAGGAGGACTCTGTATATTTTTAAATGAAGGGTGTTGTTTTTACCTAAATCCGTCTGGCCTGGTATATGACAACATAAAAAAACTCAAGGATAGAGCTCAAAAACTCACCAACCAAGCAAATAATTATGAACCCCCTTGGGCACTCTCTAATTGGATGTTCTGGGCCCTCCCAATTCTTTTTTTTTTTTTTTTTTTGAGAGGGAGTCTTGCTCTGTTGCCGGGGCTGGAGTGCAGTGGCCGGATCTCAGCTCACTGCAAGCTCCGCCTCCTGGGTTTAGGCCATTCTCCTGCCTCAGCCTCCCAAGTAGCTGGGACTACAGGCGCCCGCCACCTCACCCGGCTAGTTTTTTGTATTTTTAGTAGAGACGGGGTTTCACCGTGTTAGCCAGGATGGTCTCGATCTCCTGACCTCGTGATCCACCCGTCTCAGCCTCCCAAAGTGCTGGGATTACAGGCTTGAGCCACCGCGCCCAGCCCCTCCCAATTCTTAGTCCTTTAATACCTGTTTTTCTCCTTCTCTTATTCAGACCTTGTATCTTTTGTTTAGTTTCTCAATTCATACAAAACCACATCCAGGCCCTCACCAATAATTCTATGTGACAAATGCTCCTTCTAACAAACTCACAATATCACTCCTTACCCCAAAATCTTTCTTCAGTTTAATCTCTCCCACTCTAGGTTCCCATGCTTCCCCTAGTCCCACTTGAAGCAGCCCTGAGAAACATCACCCATTATCTCTTCATACCACCCCCAAAAGTTTTTGCTGCCCCAACACTTGACCACTATTTTGTTTTGCTTTTCTTATTAATATATGAAGACAGGAATGTCAGGCCTCTGAGCCCAAGCTAAGCCATCATATCCCCTGTGACCTGAACGTATACATCTAGATGGCCTAAAGCAAATGAAGATCCACAAAAGAAGTGAAAATAGCCTTAACTGATGACATTCCACCATTGTGATTTGTTCCTGCCCTGCCCTAACTGAAAAGATATATTCTTCCCTGCCCTAAAGAAGGCACTTTGTAATATTCTCCCCCTCCCTTAAGAAGATACTTTGTAATATTCTCTCCCTGCCCTTAAGAAGGTACTTTGTATGCCTATCCCAAACCTATAAGAACTAATGATAATCCCATCACCCTTTGCTGACTCCTTTTTTGGACTCACTCCACCTGTACCCAGGTAAAATAAACAGCCTTGTTGCTCACACAGAGTCTGTTTGGTGGTCTCTTTACATGGACATATGAGACACTAGCCATTTACAAACTTGGGACTCTGGCAAGGGTGGTGGGGAATAGGTCCCACATAACTGCTCATGTTGAGAGCTGTTTGCCTAAATTGGGGTAAGACTGCCTGGGTTCATAGCCTAGATGCTTAAGGACACAGCACAGAGCTTCCTTAGATCCCTTTGAAGATATAACTCGCTCTAATACTTGGAGAGGAAACGAAAATCTGAAGCATTAGTACCTAGGAGGCAGGGATTGGAGGAAGTAGATTCAGAGGTAAGGAGAATTTTGGGGCTACACTTTCAAGAAAGTCAGGGTCAGGACCCAGGAGGTATAGGTCAGAAGGAGAGGTAGGGGTACACACACAGCGACTGTTGAGTAGAGACTTCTGGCTGTGCCATGATCTTAACTGGCCAATGCCAGGAGTTCAGTATGACAGCTTTCGGCCTCTAGTTGGCCCTTGGCTTCCCCCAGGAAATTGTGAAAGTGGAAGCTGGTTCCAGGCAGACCAATGTTCCCAACCCAGAAGGGTTGGGGGTTGTTAGAAAGCCTTTTCCCAGGAAGCCTCACACTTGAGTCTTAAGTCCGGCGGCCATGCTAATCATTTTTAACCGGCTGACAGGTGCCCAGCATTTTCCTCCAATTCTAAGGAAGGATAGGACAGAATAGCAAGTGAAAGTGGTACAATATTACTCACCGCTTTGGAGAATCCCCTTACGGTTGCCACCAAATGTTGCAGGTGGGTCTTTGTTCTGCACATGTATTTTTTACATGCATAGAATGTGTAATGATCAAGTCAGGGTATTTGGGGTACTCATCACCTTGAGTATTTCTCATTTCTATGTATTGGTAACATTTGAAATCCTCTCTTCTAGCTACTTTGAAATGTACAGTGCATTGTTGCCAACTATAGGCACCCTACTGTGCAAGAGAATACTGGGGCTTATTTGTTCTATCTAACTATATGTTTGTACCAGTTAACAAATCTCTCTTTATCCTCCCTCCCACCCACACAGTCTTCTTAGCCTTTGTTATCTATCATTCTTTTCTCTATCTCGAGGAGATCAATTTTTTTAACTCCCATATACGAGTGAGAACATGAGGTATCTGTTTTTCTGTGCCTAAGTTATTTCATTTAACATGATGACCTCTAGTTTCATCCATGTTGCTGCAAATGACATAATTTCATTC
Source organism: Piliocolobus tephrosceles (assembly GCF_002776525.5). Taxonomy (NCBI): domain Eukaryota; kingdom Metazoa; phylum Chordata; class Mammalia; order Primates; family Cercopithecidae; genus Piliocolobus; species Piliocolobus tephrosceles. The sequence goes on from NC_045434.1 coordinate 62,719,259, forward strand.
TTTCTTATGGCCATATAACATTTGACTTGTATATGTCATATATATGCATGTATATGCATATATATGTGTGTGTATATACATATATAAAAATATATATGCATACATGTATATCACATTTTCTATATTCATTCATCTATTGATGATTCTATATATGTTGATTCTATATCTTTGCTATTGTGAATAGCACTGCTATAAACATGCAAGTGCAGGCATTCCTTTGATATACAGACTTTTCCTTTGGACAGATATCTGGTAGTGGGATTGCCAGATCATATGGTAGTTCTACTTTTAGTTTTGTGAGAAATCCTGATACTGTTTTCCATAGTGGTTGTACTAATTTACATTCCCAGTAACAGTGTATAAGATTTTCCTTTTCTCCACATCCTCGTCAGCATCAGTTATTTTTTGTAATTTTATTAATAGCCATTTTCATGGGGGTAAGATGATATTTCATTGTGGCTTTGATTTGCATTTCCCTGATGCTTAGTGATGTTGAGCATTTTTTCATATACCTGCTGGCCATTTGTATGTCTTTTTATTTTTTAATTTAATTTAATTTTTTTTTTGAGACAGAGTCTCTTTCTGAACCCAGGCTGGAGTTCAGTGGCAGGATCATAACTCATTGTAACCTCAAACTCCTGGGCTCAAGTAATCCTCCTGTCTCAGCCTGCTGAGTAGCTAGGACTACAGGTGTGCACCACCATGCCTGGCTAATTTTTTAAATTTTTGTGGAGACAGGGTCTTGCTACATTTCTCAGACTGGTCTTGAACTCCTGACCTCAAGTAATCCTCCTGCCTTGGCATCCCAAAATGCTAGGATTACAGATGTGAGCCACCATGCCCAGCCTGTATGTCTTCTTTTGAGAAATATGTATTCATGTCATTTGCCCACTTTTAAATGAGATTATTTGTTTTTTTAATTATTGCTGAGTTGTTTGACATTCCTGTATATTCTGGCTATTAGTCCCTTGTCAGATAAGTAGTTTGCAAATATTTTCTCCCATTCAGTAGATTGTCTCTTTACTCTGTTGATTGTTTCCTTTGCTGTGCAGAAGCTTTTTAGTTTAATATAGTCCCATTTGTCTATTTTTGTTATAGTTTCTGTGCTTTTGAGGTCTTAGCCATAAAATCTTTGCCAGACTCATGTCTTAAAATATTTTCTCTATGTTTTTTTCCAAGCAGTTTTATAGTTTTGGGTCTTATATTTACAGTTTTAATCCATCTTCAGTTGATTTTTGTGTATGGGGAGAGAAAGGGGTCCAGTTTCATTCTTCTGCATACAAATATCCAATTTTCCCAGTACCATTTATTGAAGAGGGTATCTTTCCCCCAGTGTATGTTCTTGAAGCTTTTATTGAAAATCAGTTGGCTGTGAATGTGTGGATTTATTTCTGGACTGTCTATTCTGTTCCGTCGGTCTGTGTGTCTGTTTTTATACCAGTGCCTCAATCTCCCAAGCAGCTGGGATTATAAGTGCCTGCCATTATGCCCAGCACATTTTTGTGTGTGTGTTTTTAGTAGAGATGGGGTTTTGCCATGTTGGCCAGGCTTGTCTTGAACTCCTGACCTCAAGTGATCCACCCACCTTGGCCTCCCAAGGTGCTGGGATTACAGGCGTGAGCCACCACACCCAGCCCCTTTTACTGTTTTTGACTTAAAGTTTGTTTTATCTACGTATAGCTACTGCTTGCTTTTGGTTTCCATTTACATGGAATATCTTTTTCCATTCCTTTGAGTGTAGATGTGTCTTTCTTGTAAGCACCATTTGGTTGGATTATGTTTCTTTATCCATTCAGCCAGTCTATATTTTTTAAGTGGAGAATTTAATACATTCACATTCAAGGTTATTATTGATATGTGAGGTTTGTTACTGTCATATTGTTAATTATTTTCTGGTTGTTTTGTATATTCTTTGTTCTTTTCTTCTCTCTTATTGATAGTAATTGTGGTTTTATGGTTTACTGCAATGGTACCACTTAAGTCCTTTCTATTCCTCATTTATGTGTTTGGTTTACCAGTGAGTTTTATACTTTTGTGGGTTTTTATGATGGTAAATGTTCTTTCACTTCCAAGTTCAGGACTCCCTTGGGCATTTCTTGTAGCATTGGTCTTGTGGCATGTTCCCTCAGAATCTACTTGTCTAGGAAAGTCTGTTTCTCTTTCATTTATGAATTTTGCTGGATGTAGTATCCCTGGGTGGCAGATTTTTTCTCCCAGCACTTTGAATATATTATCCCATTCTCTCCTGGCCTGCAAGGTTTTGATGTGGGTTTCTTTGAAGGTGACTAGATACTTTTCTCTTGCTGTTTTTGGTATTCTATGTTTTGTTTTGACTTTAGACAGTTTGATCATAATATGCCATGGAGAAGATCTTTTTCCATTATATTTATTAGGGAATCTTTGGGCCTTCTCTATCTGGTTATCTATATCTCTTGCTAGATTTGGGAAGTTTTCAACTAATATTTTGTTAAATAGGTTTTCTAACCCTTTGTTTTCTCTTCACTCTCAGGGACAGTGGTAATTTGAATATTTGTTCACTTTATATTTTCCCAAATGTTACAAAGGCTCTGCACATTCTTTCTAATTTTTTTCTTTATTTTTATCTGCCTGGATTAGTTCAAAAGACTTCTCTTCACGTTCCGAGATTCTTTCTTCTGCTTGATCTAGACTATTGAAGCTTTCAAATGTATTTTGTATTTAATTCAATGAATTATTCAGTTCCAGAATAAAAAAAAAACTTATCTATTTGGTGAAGTTCTCATTCATATCCTGAATTGTTTTTCTTATATCTGTGTATTGTTTTTCAGAATTATCTGATATCTCTCTGAGCTCCTTTAAAATCTGTATTTTGAATTATTTATCTGGGATTTCATAGTTTTTTTTTTTTTTATTGGGATCTGCTGTTGGAGATTTATTGTGTTCCTTTGGAGGTGTCAGATTCCTTTACTTTTTTTTTTTTAATGTAAAAACAAACAGTCCAAGAAAACATTTAGAGTCCTTTACTTTTTCATGTTTCCTGTGTCTTTACATTGACATCTGTGCACCTAGTGTAACAGTTGCTTATTCCAATTTTTTTGTATTTGCTTTCATAAAGGAGTACTTATTCCTGAAGATTTATGTGTTTTTGGTGGGTAGGACACTTTGGCTTCGATTTTGAGTGAATGCACTAGTATAATCTTTCTATGGGTTTTTTCAGTTGTAAATAGTGTCAGTGGTATCTGTGATTCCCTCAGACTTAGGGTGCCATTATGAGTGGAGGCTGTGTGAAGTTTTTGCTAGGGACTGGGATGCCAGGTGGGCTAGACTTTGGGCCCCAGTTTTGGGAGCAGTGGCTGAGCATGCTGTCCTTTGTTCCCAGGGCAGCTTATGCTAGCTAGCATTAGTGTTAGTGGGTTCAGGGAGGCTGACTATTGGGCCTCCAGGTGGCTTGCTCTGATGCCAGTAGAGACAGTGGTGGGCTGGGCATGTTGACAGGTTTTTGGGCCCCTGGGCAGAGAGGGTAATGTGGGTAGTGGCAGTAGCAGTAGAGGAACAACTCACTGAAACCCAGGTAGTCTGTGCTGGTGTTGGTGGTGACTGTGACAGGTTAAGTGGTCCAGTTCCATAGCCCACTAGTGGCATGTGCAGGTAGGTACTATCTTTGGCAGTATTGACAGATTGGGTTGGCCTGACTTCAGATCCTGAGAGGAGTGTTCAAGTGCCAATGATGGTAGACTGGGCCAGGAGATCCCCAGGCCCCTGAATGGCATGCTCGAGTACTGGGGGGACTGGATTGGGCTAGCGGACTTGTACTTAAGTCCTTGAGTATTGCATTCAGGGGCCAGCTGTGATAGACAGGGGTGGGGTGATCTCTAGGCCACCAGCAGAATCCTTAGGTGGGAGTAGTGGTGGACGTGAATATTTCTCTAGTTCTTAGAGGAATGTGGAGCCCTGAGGGTCTCTCACCCTTTTACTGGTGTGTGGGAGCTTATCTCAGCTCCTAGCTGATCCTGGCTGAGCAGACTGCCTTGCTTCCCTCTCTTTCTTTGCTTTTGGTGCTTCCTGTCACTTCTCTTTTGAATTACATTGTTCTCTCATAGATAACCTAGTTGATGTATGAATATCTACTTGTTATTTTGGCTCCTCTCCAGAGAAGAGGTGTGTTCTAGCTGCATCTAGTCAGCTAAATTGGACCCTTGCTTGCTGTAATTTTGTATCATTTAACAAATCTGTCTATCCCTTCCTTTCCCCTACCCTTCCTAGCTTCAAGTATCGTCTGTTCTACTTTTTATTTCTGTGAGATCAACTTTTTTTTTAGCTTCCATACATGAATGAGAACATGCAGGGTTTAACTTTCTGTTTCTACCTTATTTAACTTAATGTAATGTTTGCCAGTTTCATCCACGTTGCTGCAAACGACAGGATTTCATTCTTTTATATAACTGAATAGTAATCCATGGTGTATACATACTACATTTTCTTTATCCAATTATATCTTGTTGGACACCCAGGTTGATTTTGTATCTTGGCTATTGTGAATAGTGCTGTAATAAACATCAGGGTGCAGATGTCTCTCTGATATAATTATATCCTTTCTATTGGATAAATTCCTATTAGTGAGATTGCTGGATCATATGGGAATACTATTTGTAGTTTTTTTTTTTTTTTTTTTGAGGAACCTCCTATAGTGTTCTTCATAGTGGCTGTACTAGTTTATATTTCCACTAGCAGTGTATAGGAATTCCCTTTTCTCCACATCCTTGTCAGCATTTGTTATTTTTTGTCTTTTTGATAATAGCTATCCTAATGGAGGTGAGATGATACCTCGCTGTGGTTTTGATTTGCATTTCCTGGATGATTTGTGATGTTTAGCATTTTAAAACTATATGTATTGGCCATTTATGTGTCTGCTCTTGAGAAGTGTCTGTTCAGGTTACTTGCCCATTTTTAAATCAGATTGTTTTTTGACTGTTAAGATGTTTGAGTTCCTTGTATATTCTGGATATAAATTCCCTGTTGGATAAGTAGGGAATATATTTGAATATTTGAATATTCAAATTCAAAGTTTGAATATATTTCACCCACTCTGTAAGTTGTTTGTTCACTCTGTTGATTATTTCTGTTGTTGTGCAGAAGCTTTTTGATTTGGTAATCCCATTTGTTTATTTTTGCTTTTGCTGCCTGTGCTTTTAAGGTTTTATCCGTAAAATCTTTTTCCAGACCAATGTCCTGAAGTGTTTCCCCTATGTTTTCTTCTAGTAGTTTTATTGTTGCATGTCTTACATTTAGGTCTTAGATCAGTTTCAGTTTATTTTTGTACTGAAATAAAAATTTCAGTGAGGGTGAGAGGTGGGAGTCTAGTTTCATTCTGCATATTGGTATCCAGTTTTCCTAGCATCACTTCTATTTTTTTGAGACAGAATCTCACTCTGTTGCCCAGGCTGGAGTGCAGTGGTGCAGTCACAACACATTGCAGCCTCCACTTCCCAGGCTGAAGCAAGGGAAGAGGTGAGAGGTCACCTCAGCCTCCAAAAGTGCTCGGATTATAGACGTGAACCACTGGACCCAGCCCCCAGCATCATTTATTGAAGAGGCTGTCCCAGTGAGTGTTCTTGACGTCTTTGTCAAAAATCAGTTGGCTGTAAATATGTGGATTAATTTCTGGGTTCTCTACTCTGTTCTATTGTTCTGTGTGTCTGTTTTTATGCAATACCATGCATTTTAGTTACTATAGCTGTGTAGTATATTTGGAGGTCTGGTATTGTGATATCTCCAGCATTGTTCTTTCTGCTTAGGATTGCTTTGGCCATTTGGAGTCTTTTGTGGTTCCACACAAATTTTAGAATTTTTTTTCTATTTCTGTGAAAAATGTCATTGGTATTTTCATAGGAATTGGATTGAATCTGCAGATTGTGTTGAGTAGTATTGTCATTTTAGTTATATAAATTATTCCATTTCATAAGAATGGGATGTCTTTCCATTTGTTTGTATCATCTTCAATGTCTTTATTTTAAGTCAGTATTTTGTAGTTTTCTTGTGGAGGTCGTTCACCTTCTTGGTTAAATTTATTCCTAGGTATTTTATATTTTTTGCTATAGTAAATGGGATTGCCCTCTTGATTTCTTTTTCAGCTAGTTCACTGTTTGTGTATAGAGCTGCTGTTGATTTTTGTATATTAAGTTTGTATCCTGCAATTTTACTTAATTCATTTATCAGTTCTAATCGTTGTTTTGGGTAAACCCTTTAGGTTTTTCTATATATCAGAGTATGTCATCTGCAAACAGGGATAATTTGATTTCCTCATTTCCAGTTGCCTGACTGCTCTGACTAGCACTTCCAGCACTATATTGACTACAAATGGTGAGGGTAGGTATCTTTGTCCCATTATAGTTCTTACAGAAAAATCTTTAAGCTTTTATCCATTCAGTAAGATATTAGTTGTGGATTTATCATATATGACCTTTATTAGGTTGAGGTACTTTTGTTTTATACCTAATTTATTAAGGGTTTTTATAATAAAGAAATGTTGAATTTTATAAAAAGCTTTTTCTGCATCTATTGAGATTATCATAGTATTTTGTCTTTCATTCTATTGAAGTGATGGGTGACATTTGTTGATATGCATATTTTGAATCATCTTTGCATTCCTGGTATAAATCCCACTTGATCATGGGGTATTATGTTTGTGATGTGTTTTTAGATTGGCTTTCTAGTATTTTGCTGAGGATTTTTGCATTTATGTTCACTAGAGGTATTGACCTGTTGTGTCCTTGTCTGGTGTTGGTATCAGGGTTATGCTGGCCTCATAGAATGAGTTAGGAAGAATTCCTTCTGATCTAATATTTTGGAATAGTTTGAGAATAATTGCTATTAATTCTTTAAAAGTTCAGTAGAATTAAGCAATGGAGCAATTGGTCCTGGACTTCTCTCTGTTGGAAGGATTTTTATTACTATTTGATTTTGTTGCTTGTTACTGATCTGCTTGTGTTTTCTGTTTCTTCTTGGTTCAATCTTGGTAAGTTGTATGTTTCCAGGAATTTATCCATTTCCTTCATATTCTCCAGTTTGTCAGCGTATGATTCTTCACAATATTCTGTAATGATCTTTTGTATTTCTATGGTATACATTGTAATGTCTTCTTTTTTGTTTCTGATTTCATTTATTCAGGTTCTCTTTCTTTTCTCTTAGTCTATTAGCTGGTTTGTTAGTTTTGTTTATCTTTTCAAAAAATCAGCTTTTTGTTTCATTGATCATTTGTATTGTTATTGTTTTTCTAGTCTCAGTTTCGTTTATTTTTGCCCTTATTTTTTATTTCTTTCTATTAATTTTGGGTTTGGTTTATTCCTGCTTTTTTAGTTTTTTGAGGTGCATTGTTAGGTTGTTTGGGACCTTTTTAGTTTTTTGACGTATGCATTTATTGCTACATACTTGCTTCTTAATACTGGTTTTGCTGTATCCTACAGGTATGTATATTTGTATTTTTATTTTTTCCAAGAATTTAAAAATTTTACTCTTAATTTGTTTCTTCACTCATTGGTCATTCAGGAGCATGTTGTTAAATTTCCATTTATTTGTATAGTTTCCAAAGTTCCTGTTGGTGTTGATAACTAGTTTTATTCCACTGTGGTCTGAGAAGATACTTAATATAATTTTGATTTTTTAAAATTTGTTGAGACTGTTTTGTGGCCTAATATATGGTCCATCCTGGAGAATGTTCCATGTTCTGAAGAAAATAATGTGTATTCTGGTCATTGGATGAAAGGTTCTGTAAATATCTCTTAGGTCCATTAGATCTATGGTGCAGTTTAAATCTGATGTTTCTTTGTGTATTTTCTGTCTAGATGATCTGTCCAGGAACAAGAGTTGGGTGTTGCAGTCCTCAGCTATTATTATATTAGGATCTGTCTCTTCCTTTAGATCTAATAATATTTGCTTTATTTGTATTTGAGTGCTCCAGTGTTGGGTGCTTATATATTTACAACTGTTACATTATCTCACTGAATTGATACCTTTGTTGTTATATAATGTCCTTCTTTATCTCTTTTATATATGTTATATAATGTCCTTCTTTATCTCTTTATCTCTTTTAATGTCCTTCTTTATCTCTTTTAATGTCCTTCTCTTTATCTCTTTTAATGTCTTTATCTCTTTTAAGTTACAGCTTTTAACTTGAAGTCTGTTTTGTCTGATATAAGCATAGCTACTCATGCTCAAATATGGTTGCCATTTGCATGGAATATCTTTTTCCATCCTTCCTCTTTCAGTCTATGTGTGTCTTTAAAGGTAAGGTGAGGTTCTTGTAAGCAGCATATGACTGGGTCTTGTGTTTTTATCCATGCAGCCAGTCTATATGTGTGTATATATACACACATTTTTTTCTGAGCAACACGGCTGTTTATTTCACCTGGGTGCAGGTGGGCTGAGTCTGAAAAGAGTCAGCAAGGGTGGTGGGATTATCATTAGTTCTTATAGGTTTTGGGATAAGTGGTGGAGTTATGAGCAATGTTTTGTAGGCAGGGGGTGGATCTCACAAAGTACATTCTCAAGGGTGGGGAGAATTACAAAGAACCTTCTTAAGGGTGGGGGAGATTACAAAGAATCTTCTTAAGAGTGGAGGAGATTGCAACATACATTTATCAGTTAGGGTGGGGCAGAAACAAATCACAATGGTGGAATGTCATCAGTTACAGCTATTTTCACTTCTTTTGTGGATCTTCAGTTGCTTCAGGCCATCTGGATGTATATGTGCAATTCACAGGGGATATGATGGCTTAGCTTGGGCTCAGAGGCCTGACATTGCTGTCTTCTTATATTAATAAGAAAAGCAAAACAAAATAGTGAAGTGTTGGAGTGGCGAAAAATGTTGGGGGTGGTATGGAGAGATAATGCGCGATACTTCTCAGGGCTGCTTCAAGTGGGATTAGGGGTGATGTGAGAATCTAGAGTGGGAGAGATTAAGCTGAAGGAAGATTTTATGGTAAGGGGTGATACTGTGGGGTGGTTAGAAGGAGAATTTGTCATATAGAATTATTGGTGATGGCCTGGATGCAGTTTTGTATGAATTGAGAAACTAAACAAAAGACACAAAGTCTGAATAAAAGAAGGAGAAAAATAGATATTAAAGGACTAAGAATTGGGAGTACCCAGGATGTCCAATTAGAGAGTGTTCAAGGGGGTTCAATGTTATTGTTTGCTTGATTGGTGAGTTTTTGGGCTCTATCCTTGAGTTTTTATACCAGGCCAGATTGATTTAGGTAAAAACAACATTCTTCATTTAAAAATATACAGAGTCTCATTTATTTTTAGCAGTGAGTAAGTCAGGGCCTCAGTGATTCTGGAGGAAAGAGAAATGCAAAGCCAGCAATTGTTTGTTGAAGAAGGATTAGAAATGGCTAGGAGAGAGTAAGTTTGATAGTGTGGTGGAGAAAGCTGGGGAGAGGTAGAAGGTGGCATAAGAACAGGAACCAGAATAAGAGTGAGTATAAAAGTAAAGAGTAAGACTTCGTCAGGGTGAAAGTACTTTGTCACTGAAGATCTTCTATCCACTTAAAGAGAGACTTAAGGGTGGCAGTTTGAGGGAAAACAAGGTGCCACTGAATACCAAGAGCCTGAGAAACTGCTCGGGTGATTTGACTAGTAAAGGCCAGTCCATCATCAGACTGTATAGAGGTGGGAAGGCCAAACTGAAGAATTATGTCTGACTGAAGGGAAGAAATGACTGTGATGGCCTTCTCAGACCCTGTGGGAAAGGCTGCTACCCATCCAGTGAAAGTGTCTACCCAGACCCAGAGGTATTTGTTTCCTGACTCGAGACATGTGAGTAAAGTCAATTTTCCAGTCCTGGGTGGGGGCAAATCCCCAAGCTTGATGTGTAGGGAAGGAAGGGGGCCTGAACAATCCCTGAGGAGTAGTAGAATAGCAGATGGAACACTGACAAGTGATTTCCTTGAGGACAGATTTCCATGATGGAGAGGAAATGAGAGGTTCTAAGAGGCAGGCTAGCAGCTTGTAACCTACATGGAAGATGCTATGAAATGGCAACATAGAATGGGCCTGTGAGGCTGGAAGGAGATATTTTCCTTGGTCCAAGAACCATTTGCCTTGTGTGGGAAGAGATTGATAGGTAGAAGTTGCAGTGGGGGAGTAGGTGGGAGTGACCAGATGAGAAGGAGAAAAACTGCCATGAGGGATAGTAGATGGAATGCTAGCTGGTTTTTTAGCTATCATATCAGCATAAGCATTGCCCTGAGTGATGGGATCCAATGCCTTTGGATGGCACTTGCAGTGAATGATGCCAGCTTCCTTTGGAAGTAAAGCACCTTAAGAAGAGTTTTTATTAAAGAGGCATTAATGATGGAGGACCCTTAAGTAGTGAGGAAACCTCTTTCTGTCCATATAACAGCATGGTGGTGCAGGATATGGAAGGCATATTTAGAGTCAGTATAAATATTGATGCCTAATTCCTTTGCAAGAGTGAGGGCTCGAGTTAAGGCAATGAGTTTGGCTTGCTGAGAGGTAGTGGAGGGGGTCAGAGTGGTAGCCTCAATGATAGATGTGGAAGATGCTATAGCATAGCCTGCCTTTGCTGGTGAGTGGCAATTAGGCCTGGTGGAACTGCCATCAATAAACCAAGTGCGATCAGGGTGAGGAACATGAAAGAAGGAAATACAGGGAAATGGAGTGAATGTCAGGTGGATCAGAGAGATACAGAGAGATACAGTCATGGGGGTGGGGATCAGCCTAAAACTGAAAGGCTACGGGGCACAGTCCTGGCTCTTGTGTAAGAAATTTGACCACATAGTCCTGTACTTTGGCTGTGTGTAATGAAAAGGGTTGGGATGAGTTAGGGAAAGCCAGCATGGGGGCAACTTCCAGGGTTGTTTTTAAGGAATGGAAAGAGGAATGGTGAAAGGATTTAGGATCTATGGGGTCAGCTAGGTTTGCTTTTGTGAGTTGACATAACGGTTTAGTCAGGATGGTAAAACTCGGTATCCAAAGGCAGAAGTACCTAACCATGCCTAGGAAGGAAAGAAGCTGTTTTGTAGAAGGGGTTGGGGTTTGGGAGATTAGCCAGACATGATCAGCAGGGAGAGCATGTGCGTTTTCATAAAGAATTATGCCATGACAGGTAACAGATAACGAAGAAATTTGGGCTTGACTGAAGTAATGGGGGCTGTCCACAAAGCCTTGTGGCAGTATGGCCCAGGTAATTTGCTGAGCCTGTTGGGTGTCAGGGTCAGTCCAAGTGAAAGTGAAAAGAGACTGGGATGAAAGGTGCAAAGGAATAGTAAAGAAAGCATGTTTGAGATCCAGAACAGAATAATGGGTATGGAGGGGTTGTGGAGGGAGGTATTGAGGATAGAAGAGTATATGGGTTTGGCACCATGGAGTGGATAGGCAAGACAATTTTGTTGATAAGGTTTGGATCCTGAACTAACCTGTAAGGCTTGTCTGGTTTTTGGACAGGTAAAATGGGGGAATTGTAAGGGGTGTTTATAGGCTTTAAAAGGTCATGCTGTAACAGGCGAGTGATAACTGGCTTTAATCATTTTAAAGTGTGCTGTGGGATGGGATATTGGCATTGAGTGGAGTAAGGGTGATTAGGTTTAATGGGATAGTAATGGGTGTGTGATTGGTTGCCAGGGAGGGAGTAGAGGTATCCCATACTTGTGGATTAAGTGGGGAGATAACAAGGGGAGGATGTGAAGGAGGCTTTGAACTGGGGAAAAGGCAGCAATGAGGTGTGGCTGTAGCCTAGGAATAGTCAAGGAAGCAGATAATTAGTTAAAATGTCTCCGTCTAATAAGGGGGCTGGGCAGGTGGGGATAACCAAAAAGGAGTGCATAAAAGAATGTTGTCCAAGCTGGTATCAGAGTTGGGGAGTTTTCAGAGGTTTAGAAGCCTGGCCATCAATACCCACAACAGTTATGGAGGCAAGGGAAACAGGCCCTTGTAAAGAAGGTGATGTGGAGTTGGTAGCCTCCATATGGATTAAGAAGGGGACAGCCTTACCCTCCACTGTAAGAGTTACCTGAAGCTTGGCATCTGTGGCAGTCCACGGGGCTTCCGAGGTGATTCAGCAGCATCAGTCTTCAGCAACTAAGCTGAGAAGATCTGGGAAGGAGTTAGAGTCTTGGGCCAGTTGGACAGTCCAATTTCCAGTGGGGTCATACATAGATGGGACAGAGCTTAGGAGAAATCCCAGGCTGCGGGCATTCCTTGGTCCAGTGGCCAGATTTCCAGCACTTAAAGCAAGATCCTGGGAGAGGAAGTCCTGAAGGAATGCCTGACCTCTGTGGCTTAGGCATTTTGAAGTTTTTGTGTATGGAGATATGACTGGGGTTTCTCTCACAGCAGAGGCAAGTAATTGCAACTCCTCCCTATTATTGTACACCTTGAAGGCATGGTTAATTAAGTCCTGTTGTGGGGTTTGAGGGCTGGAATCTAATTTTTGAAGCTTTTTCTAATGTTGGGAGCAGATTGGGCAATAAAATGCATAAAGAATAAGACGGCCTTCTGGCCCCTCTGGGTCTAGGGTGGTAAAGCATCTAAGGGTTGTTGCCAAATGGGCCAGGAACTGGTCTGGGTTTTTATATTTGATGAAAGAGAGTCTGAATGCTAGTTAATTTGGGAGAGGTCGGATAAAGAAAAAAGGAACATTAACCTTGACTATGCCTTTAGCTCCAGTCACCTCTTTAAGAGGAAATTGTTGGGCAGGTGGGGGAGGGCTAGTCATGGAACAAAACTGTAAGCCAGACCAGGTGTGAGGAGGAGAGGTGATAGAAAGATTATAGGGTGGGGGAGCAGAGGCTGAGGAAGAATTGGGACCTTGGTTGGCCTGGCGAGGAGAGGCCTGGGGAGAAGGGGAGAGGTCAGATGAGTCCATAGAAAAGAAGGATACAAAGGACTCAGAGCTTGGGGAGGAGACTGAAGGAACAGACAGGAGAGAAAGAAGAAAGATTTGGGATGAGTCACATTGGGAGCAGAGACTAGGGAGGGACCAATGTGTGAAAGAATACCTGGACATTAGGCACCTCAGACCATTTGCTCAGTTTTTGACAAAAGTTATCTAGATTTCATAGGATGGAGAAATCAAAAGTGCCATTTTCTGGCCATTTAGAACCATTGTTGAGTTTGTATTGGGGCCAAGCAGTGTTGCAGAAGAAAATAAGATGCTTAGATTTTAGGTCAGGCGAGAGTTGAAGAAGTTTTAAGTTCTTGAGAACACAGACTAAGGGAGAAGAGGGAGGAATGGAGGGTGGAAGGTTGCCTATAGTGAAGGAGGCAAGTTTAAAGAGAAGGGTAGAGACATGGAGAAGGGGGTGGGGAGCAGCCCTGGGCCGCAATGTGGGTGAGCAGCCAAAGCAGGCGTCCCCGCAATTGACTTGCCACCAAGGGAATGTGGGTGAATGACCAAGGCAGGTGTCCCTGCAGAGATCAGACACCAGTGGAATGTGGGTGAAAAATCAGGCAGGCATCCCTGCAATGATTAAACACCAAGGGAAGGCTGCCGTCCCATCTGTGACCGGCGCTGGAGTTTTGGGTCCACAGACAAAATGTGTCTCCTTCATCTCTAACAGAAAATGAAAAGAATTGAAATTAAGAGAAGGGAGAGATTGAAGGGTGGCGCCAAGATTGAAAGGAGAAAGAGATTGAGGGATAGTGGGAGAGGTTGGAGAAGAGAGTAAAAAAAGGCCACTTACCCGATTTAAAATCGGTGAGATGTTCCCTGGGCTGGTTGGTCTGAGGACCCGAGGTCATAGGTGGATCTCTTCATGGAATGATGGTGAAGACAAGGGACTGGTCTCCTGAAGGAGTCCCTCTGACCTGGGTCTTTGGCACCAAATGTCACACATCCATGTGCAGAGACCACCAAGCAGGATTTGTGTGAGCAACAAGGCTGTTTATTTCACCTGGGTGCAGGTAGGCTGAGTCTGAAAATAGAGTCAGCTCAGTCTATATCTTTTAAATGGGAAAATTCAATCAATTTACATGCAACATTATTCTTAATAGGTGAGTATTTACTCCTAGCATTCTATGGTTTTCTGCTTGTTTTGTATATCCTTTGTTCCTTCCTTTCTTACTGTTTACTTTTGTGGTTGGGAGGTTTTCTGTAGGGTTAAGATTTGAGTCTTAATCTCTTTCTCCCTGTGTATTAGGTTTACCAGTGAATTTTATAGTTTCACATATTTTTATGATGGTGGTTATCATCTTCTCTGTTGGGAACAGGCCCCCCAAAATCTGGCCATAAACTGGTCCTCAAACTGGCCATAAACAAAATCTCTGCAGCACTGTGACGTGTTCTTGATGGCCATAATTCCCACGCTGGAAGGTTGTGGGTTTACTGGAATGAGGGCAAGGAACACCTGGCCCACCCAGGGCAGAAAACTGCTTAAAGGCATTCTTAAACCACAAAAAATAGCATGAGCGATCTGTGCCTTAAAGCCATGCTTCTGCTGCAGATAACTAGCCCAACCCATCCCTTTATTTCGTCCCATCCCTTCGTTTCCCATAAGAGATACTTTTAGTTAATCTAATATCTATAGAAACAATGCTAGTGACTGGCTTGCAGTTAATAAATACATGGGTAAATCTCTGTTGGAGGTTCTCAGCTCTGAAGGCTGTGAGACCCCTGATTTCCCACTTTACACCTCTGTATTTCTGTGTGTGTGTCTTTAATTCCTCTAGTGCTGCCGGGTTAGGGTCTCCCTGACTGAGCTGGTCTTGGCAAGTGGTGTCCATCGTGGGGGCTCAAATCTAGGTCGAAGGGTCACCGGAGTGATGGTTGGAGAATGTGGAATTAGCTGGAGGACACCCGAGTACTCTTAAAGCAATCCCCATGGTGAGTAAGAAGGGAAGCTCAGAAGTGTAGGGTAACAATGGGTCAAGTGTGGGGTCTGGTTCGTTCCACCTTGGAACTTTTTCATACTGATGATGGGGAGGAAGGAGAGTATAACAAAGTAACAGAAGAGATTACAGAGCAGGTTTATTTGCCAGCTAAAGCTAAAGCGGCAAAGGAGGGAGAGGTTCATCCCTACACTTCTGCACCCCCTCATTATTATTTTGAAGAAAAAGAGTGGCCTGACCCTCCAAATCTTTCTTTTCCAGAGGACACTGGGTGAAAAGTAGTTGCCCCAGTGACTTTGAGCAGCGCCTCAAGTGACCGCTCTTAGTTCTATTCAGGCAGGAATTCAGCAAGCTTGATGAGAGGGTGATTTGGAGGCTTGGCAGTTCCCTGTGAGAATACACCCCCCAGATCAACAGGGAAATAGTATAGCTACATTTTAGCCTTTTCCTTTTAAATTTCTCAAAGAATTTAAACAAGCTATTAATCAGTATGGACCAGTTTCTCCTTTTGTAATGGGACTGTTAAAGAATGTTGCTGTTTTGAGTCAGATGATTCCTACTGACTGGGTCGTTCTTACTTGAGCTCCTGCTCAGTTCTTATAGTTTAAAACTTGGTGGGCAGATGAAGCTTCCATTCAGGCTGCTCACAATGCCCAGGCCCAACCTCAAATTAATATAACTGCAGACCAACTTTTAGGGGTTGGTGCCTGGGCTGGTTTAGATGCACAAGTGGTCATGCAGGATGATGCTATAGAACAGCGTAGAGGAGTGGGCATTAGAGCTTGGGAAAAAAATCACTTCAGGTGGGGAACAATACCCTTCCTTTAGTGCTATAAAACAGGGACCAAAAGAACCATATATGGATTTTATAGCTCTGTTACAGGAGTCTCTTAAAAAGGTGATTGCAGATTTGGCTGCTTAGGATACAGTGTTGCAATTATTAGCTTTCGACAATGCTAATCCCGATTGCCAGGCTGCTCTGTGACTTATCGGAGGGAAAGCACATTTAAGTTGATTATATGAAGGCTTGTGATGGCATCGGAGGTAATCTGCATCAGGCTACTCTGCTAGCACAGGCAACGGCAGGACTGAGAGTGGATAAAGGAAATACTCCATTTCCTGGAGCTTGTTTTAACTGTGGGAAGCATGGTCATACTAAAAAAGAATGTAGAAAAAATCAGTGAGTCAGGCTGCCAGATAGGGGAAAAAAGAAAACTGCTGAGCCTGAAATATGTCTAAAATTTGAAAAAGGAAAACATTGGGCTACTCAGTGTCACTCTAAATTTGATAAAGATGGAAACCTGATTTCAGGAAACACCATGAGGGGCCCGTCCTGGGCCCCATTCCAAACTGGGGCATTTCCAGCTCAGGCCATTCCCTCACCCCTGTACCATGTCTGTCCCCTGCCACAGCTGGTAGTGCCACAGTAGATTTATGCTGCACAAAAGTTGTGAGTCTTCCGCCTGGGGAACCCCCACAAAAGTACCCAACAGGAGTCTGTGGACCCCTGCCAGCAGGGATGATAGGATTAGTTCTAGGCAGGTCTAGTTTAAATTTAAAAGGGGTACAAGTACATACAGGACTCATTGATTCAGATTACAATGGGGAAATTCAAATTGTTATATCTACTTCTGTTCCCTGGAAAGCAGAGCCCAGAGAGCGCATAGCACAGCTCCTGATTTTGCCATATGTGGGAATGGGAAAAAGTGAAATTAAATGAACAGGAGGATTTGGAAGCACAAATAAACAAGGCAAAGCAGCTTATTGGGTAAATCAAATTACTGATAAACATCCTACCTGTGAAATAACTATTCAGGGAAAGAAATTTGAAGGTTTGGTCAATACAGGAGCGGACATTTCAATCATTTCTCTACAGCACTGGCTGTCCACATGGCCAATTCAACCCACTCAATTTAACATAGTTGGAGTTGGTAAAGCCCCTGAAGTATATCAAAGTAGTTATATTTTGCATTGTGAAGGGCCCGATGGACAACCTGGGACTATTCAACCAATTATAGCTTCTGTACCTATACATTTATGGGGGAGAGATTTATTACAACAATGGGGAGCACAAGTTCTAATTCCAGAAAAAGTATATAGTCCTCAAAGTCAACCTATGATGCATATAATGGGGTATGTTCCTGGTATTGGACTAGGAAAGAATTTGCACTGTTTGAAAGAACTGCTTCTAGCAGAAAGACAAAGTTCCCACCAAGGTTTAGGATATCATTTTTGATGGTGGCCATTGTTATACCTCCAGAATCTGTCCTTTTAAAAAGGTTAACAGATAAACCAATTTGGATAGAACAATGGCCACTAAGTAAAGAGAAACTGGAGGCTTTAGAGAAATTAGTTCAATTAGAAAATGGGCACATAGCTCCAACATTTTCCCCTTGAAATTATCTAGTTTTTGTAATTAAGAAAAAATCAGGCAAATGGAAAATGTTAACTGACTTAAGAGCCATCAATTCAGTTACACATTCTATGGGAGTATTACAGCCAGGTTTGCCTTCTCCTGCTATAATTCCAAAGAACTGGCCTTTAATAGTCATAGATTTGAAAGACTGTTTCTTTATTATCCCTTTAGCTGAGCAAGACTGTGAATGGTTTGCATTTACAATTCCTGCAGTAAACAACCTGCAGCCTGCTAAGCATTTTCATTGTTTTACAGATGGGTCTAGTAATGGTAAAGCTTCTTATTCTGGCTCAAAAAGTAAAGTTTTCCAGATGCCCTATACTTCAGCTCAAAAAGCAGAGGTTGTAGCTGTAATTGAAGTATTGACTGGTTTTGATATGCCTATTAATGTGATTTCTGATTCTTCATATGTGGTTCATTCTACACAGTTAATTGAAAATGCTCAGTTACTATTTCATACAGATGAACAACTGATGAAAGAAACAAAAAGGGGGAAGAAACAGGGATTACAGGACAGCCCATGTACAATTGAATCCAGCATTATTAACTTTAAATTTTTTGAGCCTGCCCAAATGCCAGATGTTATCAGCAGCTGAACAGCATCTACAGAAACTGGCTGCAAAGACAGAAGCAGAACAACTGGTTTGGTGGAGAGATCTGATAACAAAAAGTTGGGAAATAGGTAAAATAATAACTTGGGGTAGAGGTTATGCTTGTCTTTCTCCAGGCCAAAATCAACAGCCAATGAGCCAGTGTGGATACCATCAAGACACCTGAAACCTTATCATGAGCCAGATGATGAGGAAGAATTTCTGGGAGGATCCTGAGGATCCCCTGGTTGCAGCCATGTTGAGGCTGATGCTGAGGAGGACCCCAACTGTCATGAGCAACACCCATTGAACACAGCCACCCACCTGGGGACAAATCAAGACACTGTCACAGATGGTGGAAGAAAACCTGAGGAAAGCGGAACAACCAGTCACAATGAGTAATTTAATGGTAGCTATGATAGCGGTGATCACCATTGCCATGAGTCTTCCTTCCACAAGGGCTGACACAGAGAACAATTATACTTATTGGGCATATTTGTCAATCCTGGCTGGCAATAATGCCTGGATGTAATCACCCTATGACACAGTAACACATGCTTTTGATCTCAGTATTTACCATAATAAATCTGCTCCTATAATTGAGGCATATCACCCTCAAAAACATATTTGTAAACAAAATAGAACCTGGCCAGAAATAATGAGCATACTTGTTTAGTAAGATTGCATTGCAGAACAGGCAGAGGTGCTACGCAACAATTCCTATGGAATCATTATTGATTGGTCCCCCTAAGGGGATGTTTAGCTTAAATTGCACCTCTCAGTCTGCGTGCCATGGCCACACTAGTTCAGATGGTCTGAACAAAATGGTCAGACAGTAGAAATGATAAGAAGTATGGCAAAAGTTCCTATTATCTGGAACCATGGCAGTATAGTGCCACCTCAACCGCAAGTGATATGGCTCATTGTAGGAGCTAAACATAAGGATTTGTGGAAACTATTAATAGCTCTTAATAAGATCAAAATTTGGGAAAGAATAGAAAAACATCTAGAAAGACACTCTATAAACTTGTCTTTGGATATTGCAAAATTAAAAGAACAAATATTTAAAGCATCCCAGGCACACCTGGCCTTAACGCCGAGAACTGGAGTGTTGAAGGAACTGCAGACAAATTAGCAGTTAGTAACCCATTAAAATGGATAAAACACTTGGAAGCTCTGTGATTTCAATGATGATTGTGCTTTTAATCTGTGTTGTTTGTCTTTGTATAGTCTGCAGATGTGGATCCTGACTCCTGTGAGAAGTAGCTCACTGTGACAAAGTTGCCTTTGCTGTTATTGATTTGCAAATCAAAGAAGGGGCACGTGTTGGGAACAGGCCCCCCAAAATCTGGCCATAAACTGGCCCCAAACTGGCCATAAACAAAATCTCTGCAGCACTGTGACATGCTCATGATGGCCATAATGCCCACGCTGGAAGTTTGTGGGTTTACTGGAATGAGGGCAAGGAACACCTGGCCCGCCCAGAGCAGAAAACTGCGTAAAGGCATTCTTAAGCCACAAACAACAGCATGAGTGATCTGTGCCTTAAGACCATGCTCCTGCTGCAGATAACTAGCCCAACCCATCCCTTTATTTTGGCCCATCCTTTCATTTTCCATAAGGGATACTTTTAGTTAATCTAATATCTATAGAAACAATGCTAATGACTGGCTTGCAGTTAATAAATACATGGGCAAATCTCTGTTGGAGGCTCTCAGCTCTGAAGGCTGTGAGACCCCTGATTTCCCACCTCACACCTCTGTATTTCTGTGTGTGTGTCTTTAATTCCTCTAGTGCTGCTGGATTAGGGTCTCCTCGACCAAGCTGGTCTTGGCACTTCTCACTTCTGAATATAGGCCTCCCTGGAGTTTTTTTTTTTTTCTACAGGGTCTTACTCTTTCATCCAGGCTGGTATGCTGTAGTGTATTCATGGCTTGCTGCAGTCTGGATCTCCCAGGCTCAAGCAATCCTCCGATCTCAGCCTCCTGAATAGCTAGGATCACAGGCATGTGCCACCATGTCTGGTTACTTTAATTTTTTTTCCCCTTAGAGACAAAGTCTCACTATATTGCCCAGGCTGCTCTCGCATTCCTGCACTCATCATCTTCCTGCCTTGGCCTTCCAAAGTGCTGAGATTACAGACATCAGCCACTACACCTGGCCATCCCTGGAGCATTTCTACTCCCTTCCTTCCTTCCTTCCTTCCTTCCTTCCTTCTTTCCTTCCTTCCTACCTTCCTTCCTTCCTTCCTTCCTTCCTTCCTTCCCATTTTTCCTTCCTTCCTTCCATTTTTTCCTTCCTTCCTTTCTTCCTCCTTTCTTCCTTCCCTCCCTCCTTCCCTCCCTCCCTTCCTTCCTTCCTTCTTTCTTTTCTCAGAGTTTCACTCTGTTGCCCAGGCTACAGTGGTATGATCTCGGCTCACTGCAACTTCTGTCTCCCAAGTTCAAGCAATTCCTTTACCTCAGCCTCCTGAGTAGCTAGGATTGTGGACATGTGCCACCACACCCAGCTAAGTTTTTTTTTTTTTTTTTTTGAGATAGAGTCTCGCTCTGTCGCCTAGGCTGGAGTGCAGTGGCGCGATCTCGGCTCACTGCAATCTCCACCTCCTGGGTTCCCGCCATTCTCCTGCCTCAGCCTCTCGAGTAGCTGGGACTATAGGTGCCCGCCACCACGCCTGGCTAATTTGTTTGTATTTTTAGTAGAGACGGGTTTCACCATGTTAGCCAGGATGGTCTCGATCTCCTGACATTGTGATCCACCCACCTCGGCCTCCCAAAGTGCTGGGATTACAGGGTTGAGCCACCGTGCCCAGCTGCTAAGTTTTGTATTTTAGGTAGAGATGGGATTTCCCCATGTTGGCCAGGCTGGTTTTGAGCTCCTGACCTCAGGTGACATGCCTGCTTCAGCTTCCTAAAGGGCTGAGATTATAGGCGTCAGCCACTGTGCCTAGTCCCCTGGAGCATTTCTTTTAAGGTGGGTCTAGAGGTGATGAATTCTCTTAGTTTTTCCTTGTTTGTGAATTTTTTTTTTTTTTTTAGTTTTTTTGAGACGGAGTCTTACTCTGTTATTCAGGATGGAGTGCAATGGTGTGATCTTGGCTCACTACAACCTCCACCTCTTGGGTTCCAGTGATTCTCCTGCCTCAGCTTCCCAAGTAGCTGGGATTACAGAAGACCACCACCATGCCCAGCTAAAGTTTGTATTCTTAGTAGAAACAGGGTTTCACCATGTTGGTCAGGCTGGCCTCGAACTTGACCTCACATGATCCACCTGCCTTGGCCTCCCAAAGTGCTAGGATTACAAGCATGAGCCACCATGCCCAGCCTTTATTTCTTACAGATAGCATTGCTGGGTACAGTATTCTTGATAGGCATAGACAGTGTTTTTCTTACTCTAGTTTGAATATACCATGCATTCTCTCTTAGCTTTCAAGTTTGTTATTGATAAATCCACTGCTGGTCTACTGAGGATTCTCTCATAGGTTACTTGATACTTTTCTCTTGCTGCTTTTAAAATTGTTATATTGTCTTTGATTTTTGACAATTTGACTATAATGTGATTTAGAGAGGACCTGTTTGGGTCAAAACTATTATTTTATTAAATATGCTTTTCTAATATTTTACCACCCTTTATCCTTCTGGAAGATCCACAATATAAATGTTTTTTCATTTAGGCCAGGTGCGGTGGCTCAGGCCTGTAATCCTAGCACTTTGGGAGGCCAAGGCAGGCTGATCACCTGAGGTCAGGATTTCGAGGCCAGCCTGGCCAACATGGTGAAACCCCGTCTCTACTAAAAAATGCAAAAATTATCTGGGTGTGGTGGCGGGCACCTATAATCCCAGCTACTCAGGAGGCTGAGGCAGGAGAATCGCTTGAACTCAGGAGGCAGAGGTTGCAGTGAGCCAGGATCATGCCACGGCACTCCAGCCTGGGCAACAAAGAGTGAAACTGTCTCAGACAAAAAAACAAAAAACAAAAAACAAAAACAGTGTTCACTTAGTGGTGTCCATAAATCCTGCAGCCTGCCTGCCTTCTCCTTCCTTCCTTCCTTCCTTCCTTCCTTCCTTCCTTGCTATTTCTGCTTTTGTTGTTGTTGTTGTTTTTCAGAGTTTCACTCTTGTTGCCCAGGCTGGAGTGCAGTGGTGCAATCTCAGCTCACTGCAGCCTCCACTCCCTGGGTTCAAGTGATTCTTCCACCTCAGCCTTCCGAGTAGTTGGGATTATAGGTGCACACCAGTACGCCCAGGTAATTTTTGTATTTTTAGTAGAGATAATGTTTCACCATGTTGGCCAGGCTGGTCTTGAACTCCTGACCTTAGGTGATCTACACACCTTAGCCTCCCAAAGTGCTGGGATTACAAGCATGAGCCACCATGCCTGACTCCTTCCTTCCTTCTTCCTTCCTTCCCTCCTTCCTTCCTTCCTTCCTTCCTTCCTTCCTTCTGTCCTTCCTGTCTTATTTCAAAAGACATGTCTTCCAGTTCAGAAATTATTTTATATACTTAGTCTAGTGTGTGGCTAAATTTTTATTTAATTCATTAAATTCTTCAGCTTTGAGATTTCTGCTTTTTTAATACTATTTTTTTGTTGTTGAATTTCTCATTCAGATTATGAAATGTTTTTCTGATTTTGTTGAATTGTCTGTTTGTGTTCTTTTGTATCTCACTGAATTTTTTTTTCTTGTCATTGTTTTTGAGACAGGGCCTCACCCTCTTGCCCAGGCTGGAGTGCAGTGGTGTGATCGTAGCCCACTATAACCTCAAACTCTTGGGCTCAAGCAATCCTCCTGCCTCAGCCTCCAGAGTAGCTGGGAATATAGCTGTGTGTCACCATCCCCAGCTAATTATTTATTTTTTTCTGTAGAGATGTGGTCTTCCTGTGTTGCCTAGGTTGGTCTCGAATCCCTGGCCTTAAGTCATCCTTCCATCCTGGCTTCTCAAAGTACTGGGATTAGAGGCATGAACTACTCATTAAGTTTCTTTAAGATTATTATTTTTAATTGTTTTTCTTTCTGGCATTTCCTATATTTCCTATGATTACTGTTACTGGAGAATTATTGTTTTCTGTTAGAGGTGACATATTTCTTTTTCATGGTTGATCATTGATTTCTACATGTCTGGTGGAAAAGTCATCTTTTCTATTTTTATGGAATACATTTTCAAGGGAAAAGTTTATTTGTATGAATGAGTCTTGGGATGTCACTAGTATTGGTCTTGGTTCTAGGTGGATGCAGTAGTGCAGTCTCCATGTAGTTTCTTCAGCTATAATCCACACTAGTGAAATCTGCAAGTTTTCCAGTAGCCTAAGCTGAGAGAATCTGTGGTGATGATGGTGTGGCTTTGCCAGAGGTGGGCTCACCTGGCTGTTTCTGTTTCTCAGGTTGGAAGCATGTGTGTTTACACAGTGGGTCAGCCAACATGGGGTCTGGCTCTCTGGAGTTGGAACCTTCAGCCATCTGTGTACTGGAAGGGTGTAGTGGCTACTGGCCCCCAGAGAAAGGCACACTGCAGAAGTGGCTATGGTCTCAATATTGCACCATGCCGCAGCAGCTTGGCTCACAGGGAGTGGGTGGAGTGTGGGGAGTGTACACTTTGTGCTCCTAATCCAGGGCAAGGCAGCTAAGTCAATTCCTGGTAGATCTCCAAACTGGGCTTAGGACTTGTGAGGACTGTGAGATTCTCCTATAGTACAGACTGTAGGTATTTGGTGGCCATGTATCTAGTGAGAATCTTCTGCTTACCTATTCCTTGCAGTGGGAAATCCTTCCCATCTCTGGGCTGATCTGATCCTGGTGAGGGAAATGGGGCTACAAAGGGCAGGTGCCTCCATGTTGCCCTCCTGTACTTCCAATCACCACAGGTGCATCCCCACTTTCTCCTGTACTCCAGTGCTCTTCCTTCAACAATCTAGTCAACTCTCAGCTATTTATTTATTGCCATGTCCTTTCTTGTGGGGGAGACTAGCATCAGGCATCTCTAGTCAGCCATCTTGCTCAAAAGTTTTAAATTTTGATGAAGTTCAATTTGCCTATTCTTTTCTTTTGTTGCTCATGTTTTTGGAGTTATATCTAAGAATTCTTTGCCAAATTTAAGATCATGAAGATTTACCTCTGTGTTTTCTTCTAAAAGGTTAATAGCTTTTGCTTTCTTACTAAATTTTTGTCAATTTTCTTGAATAGAAGTTTCTTCACTTGCTGTTTACCCTTAGGACTATTTCTAGAGGCTTTAAGAGAGAGAGAGAGAGAGAGTGTGTGTGTGTGTCTCTGTTTTCTTTTCTTTTCTTTTCTTTTTTTTCTCAGACTGAGTTCACTTTTTTGCCCAGGCTGGGGTGCAATGGTGCAATCTTGGCTCACTGCAACTCCGCCTTCTGGGTTCAAGTGATTCTCCTGACTCAGCCTCCCAAGTAGCTGGGATTAGAGGCATGTGCCACCATGCCTGGCTAATTTTGTATTTTTAGTAGAGATAAGGTTTTTCCATGTTGGTCAGGCTGGTCTCGAACTCCTGACCTCAGGTGATCTGCCTGCTTCGGCCTTCCAAAGTGTTGGGATTATAGACGTGAGCCACTGCACCCAGCCAATTTTTGTATTTTTAGTAGAGATGAGGTTTCACCATGTTGCACAGGCTGGTCTCAAACTCCTGACCTCAAGTGATCCACCCACCTTGGCCTCCCAAAGTGTGGGATTACAGGCATGAGCCACCACACCTGGCCTACATGGTTTTTTAAAAATAATTTTCACCAGTTTCACTGGGGAGCTGATCAGTGGAACTCCTCACATTGTCATGCCAGTTGTTGATATCTGTCCATTCATTCTTGATAAAAATCTCAAAATAACAATATATATATTTTTCCCAATGCAAAACAAGAATCATGTTTAATCACAAAAAAACTAGATACATTTATAATAAAGTCAGAAATGGTATAAGAATTTCTACTGTGGACTCTTCCAAGATGGCCAAATAGGAACAGCTTCTGTCTGCAGCTCCCAGTGAGATTGACACAGAAGATGGGTGATTTCTGCACTTCCAACTGAGGTATCTGGTTCATCTCACTAGGACTGGTTGAACAGTGGGTGCAGCCCACAGAGGGAGAGTGAAGCAGGGCGTAATGTTGCCTCATCCGGGAAGTGCAAAGGGTTGGGGGATTTCCCTTTCCTAATCAAGGGAAGCCATGAGAGACTGTACTGGAAGGAACAGTACACTTCTGCCCAAATACTGCACCTTTCCCATGGTCTTCGCAACTGACAGACTAGGAGATTCCCTCTGGTGCCTGGCTCGGTGGGTCCCATGCCCACAGAGCCCAGCAATCTATGATCCATTGGCTTGATATTCCTGCTGCTAGCTTAGCAGTCTGGGATTGACCTGCAGTGCTTCAGCTTGGTAGGGGGAGGGGTGTCTGCCATTGCTGAGACTTGAGTAGGTGGTTTTATGTTCACAGCATAAACAAAGCTGTGAAGAAGCTTGAACTGGGTGGAGCCCACTGCAGCTCAGCAAGGCCAACTGCCTCTCTAAATTCCACCTCTGTGGCAGGGCATATCTGAACAAAAGGCAACAGCCCTAGTCAGGGACTTATAGATAAAACCCTCATCCCCCTGGGACAGAGCACCTGGGGGAAGGGGCAGCTGTGGGCCCAGCTTCTCCAGGCTTCAACGTCCCTGTCTGACAGCTCTGAAGAAAGCAGTTGTTCTCCCAGCACGGCATTTGAGCTCAGATAACGGACAGACTGCCTCCTCAAGTGGGTCCCTGACCCTTGTGTAGCCTGACTGGGAGACATCCCCCAGTAGGGGCCAACAGACACCTCATACAGGAGAGCTCTGTCTGGCATCTGGTGGGTGCCCCTCTTGAACGAAGCTTCCAGAGGAAGTATCAGGCAGCAATATTTGCTGTTTTGCAACCTCCTCTGGTGATACCCAGGCAAACAGGGTCTGGAGTGGACCTCCAGCAAACTCCAACAGACCTGCAGCTGAGGGGCCTGACTGTTAGAAGGAAAACTAACAAACAGAAAGGAATAGCATCAACATCAACAAAAAGGACATCCACACCAAAACCCCATCTGTAGGTCAGCAACATCAAAGACCAAAGGTAGATAAAACCACAAAGAAGCGGGGAAAACAGAGCAGAAAGGCTGAAAATTCCAAAAACCAGAACACCTCTTCTTCTCCAAAGGATTACAACTCTTCCCAGCAAGGGAACAAAACTGGATGGAGAATGAGTTTGATGAGTTGACAGAAGTAGGCTTCAGAAGGTGGGTAATAACAAACTTCTCTGAGCTAAAGCAGCATGTTCCAACCCATTGTAAGGAAGCTAAAAACCTTGAAGAAAAGGTAAGAGAATGGCTAACTAGAATAACCAGTGTAGGGAAGAACATAAATAACCTGATGGAGCTGAAAAACACAGCACGAGAACTTCATGAGGCATACATAAGCTTCAGTAGCCAATTTGATCAAGCGGAAGAAAGGATATCAGTGATTGAAGATCAAATTAATGAAATAAAGTGGGAAGACAAGATTACAGAAAAAGAGTGAAAAGAAACAAAGCCTTCAAGAAATATGGGACTATGTGAAAAGACCAAATCTACATTTGATTGGTGTACTTGAAAGTGATGGGGAGAATGGGACCAAGTGAGAAAACACTCTTCAGGATATTATCCAGGAGAACTTCCCCAACATAGCAAGGTAGGCCAACATTCAAATTCAGGAAATACAGAGAACACCACAAAGATGTTCCTCGAGAAGAGCAACCCCAAGACACATAATCATCAGATTCACCAAGGTTGAAATGAAGGAAAAAATGTTAAGGGCAGCCAGAGAGAAAGGTCAGGTTACCCACAAAGGGAAGCCTGTCAGACTAAGAGTAGATCTCTCTGCAGAAACCCTACAAGCCAGAAGAGAGTGGGGGGCCAATATTCAACATTCTTAAAGAAAAGAATTTTCAACCCAGAATTTCATATCCAGCCAAACTAAGCTTCACAAGTGAAGGAAAAATAAAATCCTTTACAGACAAGCAAATGCTGAGAGCTTTTGTCACCACCAGGCCTGCCTTACAAGAGCTCTTGAAGGAAGCACTAAACATGGAAAGAAACAACCAGTACCAGTTACTGCAAAAACATACCAAATTGTAAAGACCATCAACGCTATGAAGAAACTGCATCAACTAACAGGCAAAATAACCAGCTAGCATCATAATGACTGGATCAAATTCACACATAACAACATTAACCTTAAATGCAAATGGGCTAAATGCCCCAATTAAAAGACATAGACTGGCAAATTGGATAAAGAGTCAAGACCCATCGATGTCCTGTATTCAGGAGATCCACCTCACATGCAAAGACACATGTAGGCTCAAAATAAAGGGATGGAGGAAGATCTGCCAAGCAAATGGAAAGCAAAAAACAAAACAAAACAAAACAAAACAAAACAAACAAACAAACAAACAAAAAAAACAGAGAGAGAGAGAGAAAGAAAGAAAAGAAAAAAAAAAACACACAACTGGATTTGTAATCCTAGTCTCTGATAAAACAGACTTTACACCAACAAAGATCAAAAGAGACAAAGAGGGCCATTACATAATGGCAAAGTGATCAATTCAACAAGAAGAGCTAACTATCCTAAATATGTATGTACTCAATACAGAAGCACCCAGATTCATAAAGCAAGTTCTTAGAGACCTACATAGAGGTTTAGACTCCCACACAATAATAATGGGGGACTTTAACACCCCACTGTCAATATTAGACAGATCAACAAGACAGAAAATTAACAAGGATATCCAGGACTTGAACTCAGCTCTGGACCAAGTGGACCTACAGAACTTTCCACCCCAAGTCAACAGAATATACATTCTTCTCAGCATCACATTGCACTTATTCTAAAATTGACCACATAATTGGAAGTAAAACACTCCTCAGCAAATGTAAAAGAATAGAAATCACAACAAACTGTCTCTCAGACCACAGTGCAATCAAATTAGAACTCAGGATTAAGAAACTCACTCAAAACCACACAACTACATGGAAACTGAACAACTTGCTCCTGAATGACTACTGGGTGAATAATGAAATGAAGGCAGAAATAAAGATACTCTTTGAAACCAATGAGAACAAAGACACAATGTACCAGAATCTCTGGGACACATTTAAGGCAGTGTGTAGAGGGAAATTTATAGCACTAAATGCCCACAAGAGAAAGCAGGAAAGATCTAAAATCGACACTCTAACATCACAATTAAAAGAACTGGAGAAGCAAGAGCAAACAAATTTAAAAGCTAGCAGAAGACAAGAAATAACTAAGATCAGAGCACAACTGAAGGAGATAGAGACACAAAAACCAGCTACTTGGGAGGCTGAGGCAGGAGAATGGCATAAACCCGGGAGGCGGAGCTTGCAGTGAGCTGAGATCTGGCCACTGCACTCCAGCCTGGGTGACAGAGCGAGACTCCATCTCAAAAAAAAAAAAAAAAAAAAAAAAAAAAAAAAAAATCAATGAATCCAGGAGCTGATTTTTTGAAAAGATCAACAAAATAGAGAGAATGCTAGCAAGACTAATAAAGAAGAAAAGAGAGAAGAATCATATAGATGCAATAAAAAATGATAAAGGGGATATCACCACCAATCCCACAGAAATACAAACTACCATCAGAGAATACTATAAACACCTCTACGCAAATAAATTAGAAAATCTAGAAGAAATGGATAAATTCCTGGATACATACACCTTCCCAAGACAAAACCAGGAAGAAGTCAAATGTCTGAATAGACCAATAACAGGTTCTGAAATTGAGGCAATAATTAATAGCCTACCAACCAAAAAAAGTCCAGGACCAGATGGATCCACAGCTGAATTCTACCAGAAGTACAAAGAGGAGCTGGTACCATTCCTTCTGAAACTATTCCAATCAATAGAAAAAGAGGGAATCCTCCCTAACTCATTTTATGAGGCCAGCATCATCCTGATACCAAAGTCTGGCAGAGACACAACAAAAAAAAGAGAATTTTAGGCCAATATCCCTGATGAACATCGATGTGAAAATTCTCAATAAAATACTGGCAAACCAAATCCAACAGTGCTTCAAAAAGCTTATCCACTGTGATCAAGTCAGCTTTATCCCTGGGATGCAAGACTGGTTCATCATACCCAAATCAATAAATGTAATCCATCACATAAGCAGAACCAATGACAAAAACCACATGATTATCTCAATAGATGCAGGAAAGGCCTTCGACAAAATTCAACAGCCCTTAAGGCTAAAAACTCTCAATAAACTAGGTATTGATGGAATATATCTCAAAATAATAAGAGCTATTTATGGCAAACCCACAGTCAATATCATACTGAATGGGCAAAGACTGGAAGCATTCCCTTTGAAAACCAGCCCAAGACAAGGATGCCCTCTCTCATCACTCCTATTCAGCATAGTGTTGGAAGTTCTGGCCAGGGCAATCAGGCAAGAAAAAGAAATAAAGGGTATTCAATTAGGAAAATAGGAAATCAAATTGTCTCTGTTTGCAGATGACATGATTGTATATTTAGAAAACCACATTGTCTCAGCCCAAAATCTCCTTTAAGCTGATAAGCAACTTCAACAAAATCTCAGGATACAAAATCGATGTGCAAAAATCACAAGCATTCCTATACACCAACAGCAGACAAACAGCCAAATCATGAGTGAACTCCCATTGACAATTGCTACAAAGAGAATAAAATACCTAGGAATCCAACTTACAAGGGATGTGAAGGAACTCTTTAAGAAGAACTACAAACCATTGCTCAACGAAATAAAAGAGGATACAGACAAGTGGAAGAACATTCCATGCTCATGGATAGGAAGAATCAATATCATGAAAATGGTCATACTGCCCAAAGTAATTTATAGATTCAATGCTATCCCCCATCAAGCTACCACTTACTTTATTCACAGAATTGGACAAAACTATTTTAAAGTTCATATGGAACCAAAAAAGAGCCTGCATGCATAGTCAAAACAATCCTCAGCCAAAAGAACAAAGCTGGAGGCATGATGTTACCTGGCTTCAAACTATACTACAAGGCTACAGTAACCAAAACAGCATGGTATTGGTACCAAAACAGATATATAGACCAATGGAACAGAACAGAGGCCTCAGAAATAACACCACAAATCTACAACCATCTGATCTTTGACAAACCTGACAAAAACAAGCAATGGGGAAAGATTCTCAATTTAATAAATGGTGCTGGGAAAACTGGCTAGCCATATGTAGAAAGCTGAACCTGGATTCCTTCCTTACACCTTATACAAAAATTAACTCAAGATGGATTAAAGACTTAAATGTAAGACCTAGAACCATAAAAACCCTAGAAGAAAACCTAGGCAATATCATTCAGGACATAGGCATGGGCAAAACTTCATGACTAAAACACCAAAAGCAATGACAACAAAGCCAAAATAGATAAATGGGATCTAATTAAACTAAAGGGCTTCTGCACAGCAAAAGAAACTATCAGCAGAGTGAACAGGAAATCTGCAGAAGAGGAGAAAATTTTTGCAATCTATCTATCTGACAAAGGGCTAATATCCAGAATCTACAAAGAACTTAAACAAATTTGCAAGCAAAAACCAAAAAAACCCATCAAAAAGTGGGCAAAGGGTATGAACAGACACTTCTCAAAAGAAGACATTTAAGCATCCAACAGACATATGAAAAAATGGTCATCATCACTGGTCATTAGAGAAGTGCAAATCAAAACCACAATGAGATACCATCTCACACCAGTTAGAATGGCAATCATTAAAAAGTCAGGAAACAACAGGTGCTGGAGAGGATGCAGAGAAATAGGAACACTTTTACACTGTTGGTGGGACTGTAAACTAGTTCAACCATTGTGGAAGACAGTGTGGTGATTCCTCAAGGATTTAGAACTAGAAATACCATTTGACCCAGCCATCCCATTACTGGGTATATACCCAAAGGATTATAAATCATGCTGCTATAAAGACACATGCACACGTATGTTTATTGCGGCACTATTCACAATAGCAAAGACTTGGAACCAACCCAAATGTCCATCAATAATAGACTGGATAAAGAAACTGTGGCACATATACACCATGGAATACTATGCAGCCATAAAAAAGGATGAGTTCATGTCCTTTGCAGGGACATGGATGAAACTGGAAACCATCATTCTCAGCAAACTATTGCAAGGACAGAAAACCAAACACCACATGTTCTTACTCATAAGTGGGAATTGAACAATGAGAACACATGGACACAGGAAGGGGAACATCACACACTGGGACCTGTCAGGGGGTGGGGGGCTTAGAGGAGGGATAGCATTAGGAGAACTACCTAATGTAAATGACAAGTGGATGGGGGCAGCCAACAAACATGGCACATGTATACCTATGTAACAACTGTGCACATTGTGCACATGTACCCCAGAACTTGATGTATAATAATAACAATAAAGAATGTCTACTGTCCTCACTATTATTTAACATTGTTTTGCAGATACTAGTCAATGCAATTAGATAAGAGAAATTATAGGTATAAAATTTGTAAAGGAGGTACAGTTATAATTATTTCCAGCCATATAATGTATAGCTGAAAAGAAGCAATCAAAAGCAAAACTAACTTTGTGAGAGAATTCAGTAAGTAGCCTGGATGCACAATTAATATACAGAATCGATAGCCTTTATATATGGAAATAACAACAACCTGTTAGAAAATAAAATAAAATAAATTCCATTTATAAAGGCGGTAAAAAATATTTAGGGTTAAACTTAAGAAATGTGTAAGTGCTGGCTGGGCACAGTGGCTCACGCCTGTAATTCCAACACTTTGGGAGGCCAAGGTGGGTAGATCACTTGAGGTTAAGAGTTCAAGACCAGCCTGCCCAACGTAGTGAAACCCCACCTCTACTAAAAATACAAAAATTAGCTGAGTATGGTGGTGCATGCCTGAAGTCCCAGCTACTCAGGAAGGCTGAGACAGGAGAATAGCTTGAACCCGGGATATGGAGATTGCAGTGAGCCGAGATCACGCCACTGCACTCCAGCCTGGGCGACAGAGCAAGATTCTGTCTCCAAAACAAAGAAGTGTATAAGAGCTATATGGAAATACTTCTGAAATTAACAAAAGAAGACTTAAACAAATGGAAAGAAATACCATATTCTAAACTAAAAAATCCTACAGTGGTCCTCCATTTATCTGTGGGTGACATATTCCATCTACCCCCAATAGATGCCTGAAACCTTGGATACTACAAAACCTTATTTATACTGTTTTTTTTGCTGTACATATTATACATACATATGATACAGTTTAATTTATAAATTAGGCATAGGAATATATTAACTACTACTAATAAAACAGAACAATTATAACAATATACCAGCATCACGATGCTTGTACTTTGGGGCTATTACTATTATTATATATTTTTTGAGATGTAGTATCATTCTGTCACCAGGCTGGAATGCAATGGCACGATATTGGTTCACTGCAACCTCCACCTCCAGGGTTTAAGCGATTCTCTTGCCTCAGCCTCTTGAGTAGTTGGGACTACAGGCGTGGACCACCATGCCCAGCTAATTTTTGTATTTTTAGTAGAGACCAGGTTTCACCATGTTGGCAAGGATGGGCTTGATCTCTTGACCTCATGATCCACCCTCCTCGGCCTCTCAAAGTGCTGGGATTATAGGTGTGAGCCACTGTGCCTGGCCTACTTTGGGGCCATTATTAAGTAAAATAGGGGTTACTTGAACACAGGCGCTGTGATTCTGTAACAGTTAATTTAATAACTGAGATGGCTACTCAGTGACTAATGAGCACATAGTGTACACAGCATGGATATGCTGGACAAAGGGGTGATTCACATTCCAAGCAGGACTGCAGCAGGATGGTGCAAGATTTCATCATGCTACCCAGAACAGCGTGCAATTTAAAACTTATGAATTGCGTATTTCTGAAATCTTTCATTTAATATTTTTCAGACCAGGGTTGACCGCAGGTAACTGAAACTGTGGAAAGCGAAACCCGCAGTTTCAGTTTTCCACAGTAAGGACCGACCTTCCTCTACATCTGGTAGGGTCCGTTCCTACCTAGAACATAAAGATGTACTTCGGGGCTCTTACAGATAAAGAACACAAAGATGTAATTTGGAGCTAACATAAAGATGTTTTAGGCTTATAGCTTTTGCTTTATAATTAAATTTTCACAGGTTTTCTTGAATAGATGTTTCTTCATTTGCTGTTTGCCCTTAGGACTATTTCTAGAGGCTTTAATTTTATTTATTTATTTTTTTTTAAGTAATTTTTACCAGTTTCACAGGAGAGCTGGTGAGTGGAACTCCTCACATTGTCGTGCCACTTCTGCAGTGTGCCCTCCTCTGGGGGCCAGTAGCCACTACACCTTTCCAGAACTCAGATGTTGGGATGACAACATCAAGGGAATCCAAGGATGTTGGGAATTCCAAGACCAAGGTGCTGGCAGATTTGATGTTAGTGAGAGCCCTTTTCCTGCTCCATAGATAGCTGTCATTTCATTATAAACTCACACGGCAGAAGGTGAGATATCTCTGGGTCTTTTATAAGGGCACTAATCCCATTCATGAGGACTCTACCCTCATGAATTAATCACTTCCCAAAGGCCCTTAATATTATCACCTTGGGGGTTAGGATTTCAATATATGAATTTTGGGGCAACACACACATTCTATAGCAACTACAAAGCCTTTCTAATTCTCTCTCTCTCTCTCATCATTGTTGGTATGAGCTCAATTCTTGTATTTAATGGTTTAAAATTAATTATTGTATTTAATTATTTTGGTGCTTAAATTGTGAGTAGAGCCCACTTTGATCTGATTCCTGTGACCTTGTGACATATTCCCATCAATTTTTTGGATAAATTCCTTGCTTTCTGGTATAAAAATATGTTCCATACTTATCTTGTACCTATCTATCCTGGCCTTGGAATCAACCATTTCTTTTAAGGAGTTCTGTCTAGATTTGTTCCTTTTTACTGGGTGTCATTGCTGCTTGGAACTTTCAGCAGTCAGCACTAGGAAATATATCCATGTACACACCATTGTTCTGGAGGCTGGGAAGTCCAGGATCAAGGTGTTGGCAGATTTAATGTCTAGCTAGGGCCCTCTTCATGCATTGCTTAATAATGGAGATACATTCTGAGAAACGTCTCTTTAGGTGATTTTGTCATTGTGTGAACATCATAGAGTATATTTACACAAACCTAGATGGTATAGTCTACTATACACCTTGACTATATGGAGTAGCCTATTGCTCCAAGTCTAGAAGCCTGTACAGCATGTTACTGTACTGCATACTGTACTTCGATGCTAAGTATTTGTGTGTCTAAACACAGAAAAAGGTACAATAAAAATACAGTATTATAACCTTATGGGATCCCATTGTATATGCGATTGTCATTGACTGAAACATTGTTGTGTGGCACATGGCTACATACCCATCCCTACAAATGTACATACACACACATATTCATATTCATACATATACATATGCACATAAACAGGCACACTAACACACACATACAGTTTTGAGGAAATTGTAGAAAAAGGTGAGAAGCGAGTGTTCTTAGTTATAGTAGGAGGCCTATTAGAACTGGTAAATGTAGAGGGTGTGCTGGGGTTGGAGAATCATCCTTTTGCAATCATCACAGTATTGATAGGATCAGACAAGAATTGTTAATGGATGTGTAACCTAGGGAAATTTTAATGAGCAGCAGAATATTTGCATGGTCTTAAAGTGTGTCCTCACAAACTATAAATTGCAAGGGAGAAAAAAAAACCCAGTAATCACACAGGGGAGAAATCGGGCAATACCCCGACTGAGTAATCAAAATTAATTTCACCTATGAGAGACTGGTGGCCATTATGTGCTTCCAGATATGTTAGGCAGAAAAGGACAGACGATTCCTATGGAGTATTCTGGGAGAAAATGCAAAACCTCAGTGTAATCATGAGGAAATATCAGACAAATGCAAAATGAGGAATACAAAGAAAGGGTGGGTGAACTGCAATCTTAGAAAAATGTCAATGCTGTAAAAGACAAAGACGAATTGTAGAAATGTTCCAGATAAAAGGACACTAAAATGCATGCAACTAAGTTCAATACCTGGTTGGGCATGGTGGTTCATGCCTGTAATCCCAGCCCTTTGGGAGGCCGAGGCAAGAGGATTCCTTGAGCTGAGGAGTTTGAGACCAGCCTGGGGAACATGGAGAAATCCTATCTCTACAAAAAATACCAAAAATTAGCCAGGAGTAGTGGCGTTCACCTATAGTCCAAACTACCTGGGAGGGTGAGGTGGGAGGATCACCTGGCCCCAGAGATTGAGACTGCATTGAGCTGTGATAGCTCCACTGTGCTCTAGCCTGGGCAATGGAGTAAGACCCCATCTCAGTAACTATATGAAAAAAAAGAAAATAAATTTCATACCTGACTTTAGATTAGATCCTGTGCTGGAGAGAAAAAATGCTTCATTAGATAAACTGACAAAATTGGTATATGGATGGTAGATTAGAAAAGTATTGGATCAATGTAAGTGCATTAAGTTGATACCTGTACTGTGATTATGTAAGAGACTATCTCTCAGGAAATACACATTGAAGTATTTAAAATTAAAGGACTTTATCCTCAAATGGCTCAGAAAAAAGTTATGCATGTCCACAGAGAGAAAGAAAAGAGAGACAAGCTGGTGGTGGTGGCTCATGCCTGTAATCCCAGCACTTTAGGAGGCCAAGGCAGGTGGATTACTGGAGGTCAGGATTTCGAGACCAGCCTGGCCAACATGGTGAAGCCCTGTCTCTAGTAAAAATACAAAAAAATTAGCCAGGTGCGGTGGCAGGTGCCTGTAATCCTAGCTATTCAGGAGGCTGAGGCAGGGAGAATCGCTTGAACCTGGGAGGCAGAGGTTGCAGTGAGCTGAGGTCACACCATCGTACTCTAGCCTGGGCAACAAGAGCAAGACTTTGTCTAAAAAAAAAAAAAAAAAAAAAAAGAGAGAGAGAGACAATGAGAGAGACAATGATAAAGCAAATGGGGTAAAATGTTAACCATAAGTGAACTAGATTAAAGAGCATACAGTATTTATTGTGCAATTTTTTTTTTCTTTTTGAAAACAGGGTCTTGCTCTGTTGCCCAGGCTGGAGTGCAGTGATGCGATCATAGCTCATTGTAATCTCAAATCCCTGGACTCAAGTGATCCTCTTGTCTCAGCCTTCCTGGTAGCTAGGACTATAGACATGTGCCATCGTGTACAGCTAATTTTTTTAAATTTTAAATTGTCTTTGTAGATATGGGGGGGTAGGGGTGGGGATCTCCTTTCGTTGCTCAGGCTGGTCTCAAACTCCTGGCCTCAAATGATCTTCCTGCCTTGGTCTCCCAAAGTGTTAATATTACAGGTGTGAATCACTGCATCCGGTCTCTTGTGATACTTTTAGTTTTGCAACTTTTTATTCGTTTGAAATTATTTCCAAGTAAAAAGTTTGTTTAAAAAAAAAATCCCTTATTTAAACAAAAATCTTTGTTGAAGGAAAGTGTTTACTTCTAGCACTGGAAGTAAGAAGTAACTCCCATAATTCTAAAGAATCTGCTTCCATATTATGCAATTTAGAGACAGGAGGTCTTAGTGTCATCTTGTTTGATCTACCATCTAGAGCAGGAGCTCCCCGACAGCATCCCTGGTGGGTGGTTAGCTTACCTCTTCTTGGGCATGTTCAGGGATTCACAGTCTTAAAATTACCCCATTCCAGTCTAGAATGGTGAGATGGCTGTCTTACAAATGCTTCTATACTACCTCTATATACGACTAATGCCATGTTGTAGTTAGACAACTATATAGGTGACAGTGGGTTTGGAAGATGAAAGGCTAAAGAAATGTACCCAATTTAGATGCTACTTATGTGCCACTCAAAACCCTCCTACTAATCCTCTGTTGGAATAGTGGTTCTGGATGGTCTTATCTGCCAGTCCCTCCCAGGAACCATGCCATACCTCTTCCTTCCTGCAGGTGCATCACTGATGCCCTAGCATGGGTCACCTTGGGAACTGCTCTGCATGCATCCTATATTTGTTGAAGAGTTAATACCCATAGGGCCATCCTTGATCAGTGGACTATGGATGTGAGGGTTAAATGTTTCTCTAGGACAATTTGCAGATACTTCTTACAGGGCTCCTGGGAAGGACTGGTGGCGTAGAGCCCCAGTTGCCTTTCACAGTGGCTTATCCTTGTGTTGGTTTTCTCTGCCTCCCTGTTTTCACTCTTGCCCATCACTCCTCTCCCTGAGATCATTGCCTGAATAGCCCATGCACAGACTTTTGTCTCAGGTTCTGCATCCAGGGGGAGTCAGGCTAAGATAGCATCATTAGAAAAAAAGTCTGAAACTCCTATGAGAGGGATGCTAATTGCTAATTTACCAAAATTCCACAGCTCAGCTGAATAGCAGGCTGAAGCAAGATTTGTTTATCTTAAATAAATATCATTTTGGGACTCATTGACTTCTCTGCCTCTGCAACATATTTTCTTCCTTCAACTGTTTCTCCTTCTTCTAGTCATCCCCATTTTTTTTTTTTTAAAAAGAGGTGGGGTCACACTTTGTTGCCCAGACTGGTCTTGAACTCCTGGCTTGAAGCGATCCTTTAAATCTCCAAACTGTTGGGATTACAGGTGTGAGCCACTGTGCCTGGCCTCTCCCCATCTTTTTATTCTCATGTTTCTCCATCCCATTGACCATTCATCTCCCTGCCCTCTTTGTTTTGTCTAATCTCTGGTCCTTCATCTCTTTCCACTTCATCCTCTTTCTGTCTCCTTTATGCCTTTGCTTCTTGTTTTTCTGTGATTCCTCTTATCTTCTTCCCTTTCTGATTGCTGGTAAACACAGTTGATAGTCAACCTAGCTTATGGGACACTTGACTCCCATGGCTTTGCTCTCCTTGTATTGTCTCACAAACAGGGGAGTGAAAGGTGGGATTAGATTGTGTGCTGCCCCACACTAAGGATTCTGAAGGCTTTGCTAAGTAACAATGGGATTGGCCCTTAATAGGCATCCCATGAAGGTGAAAGAATTAGTGAGTGAAAGGCATGCAGAGGGATGATGGGGCTTTGATATCTCCTATAGCCTCAAAAATCCAGAGTTGACTCTGGGTACTGGTACTGGGTGTGTGGACCCCTCAGCCCAATCTTCTTTCCCCAGTTTCTGTTATTTAGGTGGATCGTGGAAGTTTATGCATTCCCAGGAGTGAAAAATCAGAACTTGGAGAGGAGCTGGGAGACCCATGGAGAAATCTGAGTCCTCATTGCTTCCCCCCAGGATAATGCAAAGCAAGGCCAGGTCTCTGTGGAAGTGACTTGTTTTGCTTTTCTATAAAACCACCCAAACATGTGCATTTGTTCACATTTCAAATCCAGTTTATTACCAAAACAAACAAAAGGAGAATGAGGCTTAAATTAAATAAATTATGCAAATATCTCAAGAGATAAGGTTCCCAGTCCTCCCTGGGAATTATACTATCACAGGTCAGTATCACTAAGAACATTCAAAAGTATTGAAATTCTGGATTATTTCACTACTTTGCCTCCATCTTTCCTGCTTCAACCAGGTCCAGAAGAGTGTTCTTTTCCAAATATTCCAGCAGAGATGTTTTCTTCAATGTCTTCCCTCTGCTCCATGTGTTTCCAATCTTACCTCCACAGCGGGCTCTGCAACCCTCAGACATGTTGCAGACCTCTCCCTGAGCCCCAACTCCAGGCCACTGGATCAACAATCCCCTTCCGTTGTGAGGCTGGTCTGGGGGTTAATGATTACTTGGGGGTTAAGGATCACTTCCTCAAGTCCTCAGGGGATCTAGATACTTGGTTCAAAGGGGACTCTGACTTGGAATGTTCTGAGGCTCTGTGACCTTCTCCCACCTCCTGGGCCTGAGCTAGACTTGGAAGGAGGTGGAGTAGGGGAGAGTGAGTTGTCATTGGCTAAGGCTCTTGTCCTCCTGGAATTTGGCACTTCGGGTGCTGGGCACGGTGAATCCCAGATAACATTGTCTTTCGCCTTCCAAGTTTTGAGTTCCATTGGCAGTCAGATGGCATAATGAATTCACAGAAAAGCAGTGCTCCTGGGCCAAGAATGTGTTGGCTCTTGGCCAGCACCCCCTCCTTTAACTCTAAGAAGACTTGTTAGCTGATCAGCTCACTCAACACACAGACACACAATGCAGGTCTGGCTGAAGTTAGAAATTGGGATGTTTTCCTAGGCTGGGCCAGCCCAACCTATTAGGGAAGGGGTTGTTAAGTTGAAGAAGCTTGAGAAAAGCAGTGATGAGAGGCCAGAAGATTTTCTGTGCATTTCCATTGAAATTTTACAAAACACTTACACATGGAACCTATTTATTTTCAAGTCAACAGTGGGGTTCCTCTCAATATCTCCTTGTACATATGGAGAACTTAACCCCTATTTTCATCTTCATAGGAGAAGATGGCCTCAGGTCCTAAGGGTGTTAAGGAATCTTCCTGTGGAGGAAGACCCAATCTGGATCAGCCCCTTTCCATATCTGCATGCAGTTAGGGGATGCCATGGGTCCCTGGAGGACTTCCTCCTTTGCCTGCAGAAGGACCCCATTGTGTCTCAGGCCCGCAAGCTGATAAGGAAGAGTTAACATGATTGGCTGTTTGCCAAGTAAAGAAGGATAACACAGATGTACCAAAGGGAGGCATTTCCCTGACCGGCCCTGAGGTCAAGGGGGACTGTCCGGGCCCAGGTCCCATCAGTTTTCCCTGTGTTGGTACTAGCACCCTCTTTCCCTCTGAGTCTCTGGGTGCAAAGAGGGATTCCCAAAAGCTTTTGTGCAGAATAACTGGTATCTATTACTAGGAAGCCAGAGGATTCTGCCAGCTACCCATCCCCTCTTGGGGTTTCTAGCCAGCCTCCAGGGGGAGGGAGCAGCCTCTGAGGGCAGGGGCACCAATGTTTCGGGAGGCTGAGGCAGAACCTTGGTGGGCTGCCCCTGGGGAGGTAGCTCTGGTGGTCTCGATGGCCCTGGTCACTGTCCAGGCTAGAGTCTGATGTGCTTGCTGACAGCAGTGGTGGTCTGGGCAGCCTTGGCGATGATGGAGGGGGGCATATAGTTACCAAGGCCTAGACTCCTGGGTGTGGAGAGCACATGGTCCTAGGGTGCAGAGCTGCCAGAGACAGAGTTGAGGCAGCTGGGGAAGGCAAGCCAGAGTCCTGACCAAGTTTATCCCTATGTCCCGTGACAGCCTGACACCATCTGACACTGAGCCGTGTGGGCTCTGGGACACTTTTTGAAGCTTGTACAGCAGGCCAGCACAGTTGTACTTGTCCTTCTGTTTTTGGCTCACTCGTAAAAGCTGCAAGTCAAGGTGTCCTTCAGCTGCCAAGGACAGGGCAGAGGTGGGTGGGGTGGAGTGAGCAGGAGGCTTGTCCATTGCGGCCAAGGCCTGACGGGTGAAGAGTGGGCTCACCAGACTCTCACTCCTGTAAGGGTAGCAGCCCCCTGCTGCTAAGAGGCTCTCTCTGGAGATGTGGGGAAGGAAGGAGGATGGGAGACAGGGGGAGAGGAGAGAGGAAGCCAAGCTCTGGGGGATGCACTTTCCTCTGCCCGACACTCCCTGTGACCCCAGGCTCATCTTTTGTGGAAGTTCCAAGTGCCAGGCACTCTGTAGGCAGCATGAAGACTGGTCGGGCCCTCACAGGGCGGTCAGGGTCTCTGTGTGAAACATGCTCCCGAACATCTCCTGCAGGAACCACAGGAAGGAAGTGGGAGGGGAAGAGAGAGGTTAGACCAGTTGGGGTCACAGTGGCTGCAACCAAGAGGTGACCCTAGGAACCCCTTGCCAGAACGAGGCACCATGTGTGCCTGTGTGTGTGTGTGCACGCGAGAGAGCGTGTGTGAATAGGGAGAGGCAGGGTCATCCTAGGAGGTGAACCAGTCCAGTGTGGCAGGAGCAGGTGCGGCAGTCTACGTGTGAATTGCCTCCCGTGTGCTGCGTGACCTTCCAGGTGTCCCTCGCCCCCTTTTAGCTTCACTTTCCTCATTGGGTAAAACAAGGGTTGGCAGTAGACAAGCTCTAAAGTCCTTTCTCACTTTGATAAGCTATTTTGGTCCTATCCAGGCTTTTCGGAATGTGCTGGAGATTCCAAGAGGGCACAGAAATCAGTCTGCCAAATCTTTGTGGCTCAAGCTCTATTTTCTAACCTGTCCCACCTGCCATCAGCACTGAGAGATGGATTCAGAGCACCACAGTGCTCAATGTCAAAAAGAATGGGAAGAGGCACAAAGAGAGACACTATTTCTCATAGACCCAGAGCCAGATTTCTCCAAACCTAGTTATCTGGTTTCTTTTAATTCAGGGTGTTGGTGGGGTGGTGTTAATCCAGGGATCCTGTGGGGATGGTGATCCCTCATATCCACAAACCTTTTAGGTTTTGTTTTGTTTGTTTGTCTTTGAGACAGTCTCGCTCTGTCACCCAGGCTGGAGCACAGTGGCACGATCTCAGCTCACTGCAACCTCTGCCTCCCAGGTTCAAGTGATTCTCATGCCTCAGACTCCCGAGTAGCTGGGACTACAGGCGTGCACCATCACACCTGGCTAATTTTTGTGTTTTTAGTAGAGACAGGGTTTTGTCATGTTGGCCAGGCTGGTCTCAAACTCCTGACCTCAGGTGATCCACCCGCCTCAGCCTCCCAAAGTGCTGGGATTACAGGTGTAAACCATTGCACCCAGCCACATGCCTTTTAGTTCTTAAGGCCTGTCCACATGCAATAATAATTTATTTTTAGACCCAGAATTCGTTTATTCTACTAGAACATAAGTTTCTAAAAGGCAGAGGCCTTTGTTTTGCTCACTGCTGTTTGTCCATCCTGAACTGCATCAGGCAAACAGTAGGTACACCATAAATACCTGCTGAATTAGTGAAAGAACAAGTGACTGCCCCGCCAATCTGCTGTGGTGGATGGGACAGGTATTACCTGTGTTTCCCTAACTTCACAGATGATAAAAACTAGGGCCCAGGCTGTATGTGGCTTGCCCAAGGTCACATGAATGATGTGCTGGAGAGTAAGAATAGACACTAGTTCTCTAGGACTTGGTCCAGTGACTCACCCTCTCCCCACGATGCCTTTCAGGGATTGAGAAGAATGAAAGAAAAGGCCAGGCATAGTGGCTTATGCCTGTAATCCAGGCACTTAGGAGACCGAGACAGGCAGATCGCTTGAGATCGGAAGTTCGAGACCAGCCCGGCCAACATGGTGAAATCCTGTCTTTACTAAAAATACGAAAATTAGCTGGGCACAGGCCTGAAGTCCCAGCTACTCAGGAGACTGAGGCAGGAGAACTGCTAGAACCCGGGAGGCAGAGGTTGCAGTGAATCGAGATCATGCCACTGCACTCCAGTCTGGGTGAGAGAGTGAGACTTTGTCAATATACAAAAAAAATAAAAATAAAAAAGAAAAGAAACAAAGATGACCACAAATCTTTGTGGCCTTGAAAGTGACTGCTCTGGGCTGGAGGTGAGACAGCCGAGTGAACACCTTGTATTTGACAGAGACCCCATCCTTCCCCTCCTCACCCTGCTCCCACCCTCACAGCCCCGTCCCTCAGCTCACCTGCTCTAAGTCCCAGTAGCTGGGGATGTCCTCCTCTGAGTCGTACAGGGAGAGTTCAGGGTCCCCTGGAGCCTGGAAGGGAGGAAGTCGGTGCAGAATGAGCTTCAGTGACTGAACAGCAAAGTTGGTGCATGGTGGCAGGAAAAGGGACAGGTGGCTGGCTCTGGTTGGACGCTGCTTCCTGACACATGACTCATCCTCTTGCCCCTTCCCTCACCTGCCTCACAAAAACATCACAGCTGTAGTCTTCCCCTTTATACCAGACAGGTGTGTATCATGGTCTTCCCTCCCCTGTGGGCCGTTAGAGGCAGGGAAAGTTTTACCCAGCTTAGAAAAGCTACTGGCTAGCTGCCTGACCTTGGGGAATTCCTGTCCTCTTGGGAATCTGTTTTCTAATCTGTTAAAGTCTGATAACCAGCCTCACTTTGCTTGCTTTGTCCGTCACCATGCTGTTGAAACGGTGTGTGTTTATGTGTGTGATTTGTATCTGTGAATGTAGTCTATAATATGTAAGTAATATTATATAAAATATAAATTATTTATGTCTATAACTAATAAAGTATACATATCAACGAGAGTAGCTGAACACGATTAGGGCACTAGTGAATACTGCAGATTCCTCCCGAATCTCCCTCTTTGCTCTGCGGACAAGTTCACAAAGCAGGAAAGCCCATTGTTTCCCCGGGGTTTCCCTCTAGGCATGGAGGGCAGGAGCCAGCGCCCGGTGTGTCCTGGGCAGTCTTTCAGCACTTAGAACAGATGGTTTCACCTTCATCAGTCTCTTAAGGCAAAGAGCAAATCGTTGCTCTAGGGCCAGAAAAGCCTTTCTTATGACCCACAGAGGGCGGGGGAGGTTTTTATCCAGGGCTAGGGCACAAACAGAGTCTTGGGAGGCCAAGGGCAGGAGCTGAGCTGGGAGGGGACCCTGAAGGCTGAGAGATGACTGGGGATGCCTAGGCAGGGACCCCAAGGGCGTGGGCTTTTTCTGACTCCTCAGCCTTCTGGAGTTTTAGATGCTGTTATTTGTATCCCATTTGTATGTCACTTACTGAGCTAGTAAATTAAATGTCGAAAAGCTGAGATAAAACTCAGACCCAATCTCTTCATCCCTCATCAGCCTGAAATCTCTAAGCTGTGGTAAGTTAATATGGGTAGGCTTACTCCCCTCCCCTTCCTTCCCACAGCCCCCTTTAGAAAGAGATGTGGAGCAGGCAGGCAATGATGCCAGCAGAGTGGGCCTGCTCTTCTATGCTTTGGGTGTTTGTGCAACCAGAACATTTATATTGATAAAGAATTTTTACAATACACAAAGCGCTTTCAAGTGACAACAAAAGATGTAATTATCATTTAACCCTAAAACAAAACAAAAGAAAAATGCAGAGAGGTAGGTAATGTTAGTTGATGGTGCTCCTTCTATAGATAAGGAAACTGAGATTCAGAAAACTGAAATGGCAGACTTGATATTGGA
Organism: Piliocolobus tephrosceles; assembly: GCF_002776525.5. Classification (NCBI taxonomy): domain Eukaryota; kingdom Metazoa; phylum Chordata; class Mammalia; order Primates; family Cercopithecidae; genus Piliocolobus; species Piliocolobus tephrosceles. The sequence goes on from NC_045434.1 coordinate 62,763,191, forward strand.
ACTTAAACCTTCTCCTGTGTTCTTTCAAATACCTCTTGGTCCTGCTATTTCAGTGCCTTGGAGCCTAGGATTCCCCAGATGCAAGGACCTTACCCCTTGGAAACTGTGTCCTGGAGTCACATCTCTGGCATTTGCCTGGGCAAAGAGGACTGCATCATGTATGCTGGGAAAGACGTGCTTGCATTCTAGACTCCCATCCTCAAAGACGCCTCCATGGCTAATGTCATTGTACACCTGGGCTAGAAGGAGAAAGGATCACCTTCAGAAAGATAACAGCCATTGTGGATTGGAACTGGGGGTGGGGAAGATGGTGAGACCAGAGCAGGGATGGGAGAGGCCTGAGGTCCGAGCTCTTGCTGTTATCTGAGGGCCATGGCATTGGCAGTGCAATATCAGCTCTGGACAGCAGAGGGCGACATGAACTTGAGGATGCTGAACGTTCAACCCAGGGCAGAAGGAAGCAGTTTGATTTAGGGAGTCAGTACTTTGTGGTGATTCGAGTGGAAAAGCCTAAGCCATCCTTGAGGAGGCCGCTGCCAGTTCTGTCCCCCAAGGACCATCCTTCCTCCTGTTTTCACAGACCTTTCCAGCAACTTCCAATGTGTGGCAGAACCATTACTCTTAGTCCTAGAGATGGTTTCTTGAGGGGGTATCCAGTGAGGTTGGGGAGAACCCACTGCTTCTTACTCCAGAGCATATCATAGCAGGTCATTGCCACTGCAGATTCTCTCCCTGAGCATGGCTATGTGGAGCTCGGGACCTGCAGCCCTGCTGGAGGGGGTCTGACCCAGTGCAGGGAGCTGGGGGTGTATGTATGTGCCCCTTCACATTCTCCTGTGTGTCTGTGTGCACTTGCTCCCACATCTCTGCACTTTGCATACATGCTAATGTAAATGTCTGCTGCTCTGTGGCCACATCCTTGAGGCTGTGTATACGCACCCTTTGGAGGCTGTGTGCCTATAAAACTGCATATTTATACGTTCCCTGGGGAATTAGGGTGTTGTGTGCTCTATGCCCATATAGATTCACAGAGTTTCTGATTGGGAGAGGATCTTCAAATCCATCTAGTCAGCCCTCTCATTTTACATAGGTAGAGATAGATCCCTTGATAGATAAAGTGACTCGGCCAAGGATACATGGCAAATTAGTTATGGGGTAGATTAGAATCCTAGCTGTGCTTTTGTAACTCCATGACCCCCTTACCCTCACTCTGTCACTAGGGCCCCTAGGATGTTTATGCAATCTGACCAGTCTCTTTGGACGTGTACCTGAGCTCTTATGAGCAGGCAGCAGCTTGGGGGTGATATCTGGGTGCTCTCATTTCCAAGCTCCTCACGATTCAGACCCCACCAACTGTTCCTACCCCACACTCCTTGCCAGCCTTTCAGTCCCTAAATGTTCTCTTTGTCTTACCGTGGATGTTCACCAAGAAGACCTTCACGCCGATCTTCCCGTAGGTGGAGCTCAGCTAGAAGTGTTGGGGTAGGGAGGCAAAAGGAAAGGAATGTTCTGAGTGGGTCTCAAAAGTGATTCACGAAACATACTTCAGAGGGGAAGCCAAACAAATAAGCAACCCCGAGAGCCCAGCAGCCAAAGACGAAAATAGCAGCAAAGCACACCACTTCTCCCTGGAGTGCTGGCTGACAGCTTCTCTGGGAAGAGGGGCGGAAATGGAGTTTTGCTAATGTGGCAGGCACTTAAAGTCACCATGGCCCCTTCTTGTGGGGCTAGATCTTTTCTTTTTTTTTTCTTTTGAGATAGAGTTTCTCTCCGTCACCCAGGCTGGAGTGCAGTGGTACGGTCTCGGCTCACTGCAACCTCCACTTCCTGGCTTCAAGCAATTCTCTGCCTCAGCCTCCCGAGTAGCTGGGACTACAGGCACCTGCCACCACACCTGGATAATTTTTGTATTTTTAGTAGAGACGGGTTTCACCATGTTGGCCAGGCTGCTCTCGAACTCCTGACCTTGACTACCCGCCTTGACCTCCCAAAGTGCTGGGATTACAGGTGTGAGCCACCACGCCCGGCTGATCTTTTCTTTCAGTAGCTTAGATTCCCAGATTCCTTTGTGGCTTCAGACAGAAGCCGGAGGGGAGGACGGAGGCTCAGGGAATCTAGAGCTTCAGCCAAGGCTGGCCTGGACTCCAGATCCCGGCTAAGGAAGCCAGCTGAGGCCCAAGGCTGGGTAGGGGGCCTGCCCTGAGCCTGGTTGATGGTGTCGTCAGTCTGAACACTCTTTGTGCCCATCGTTCCCCTGGCTTGCCTCTATCTGAGTCAGCTCTGAGGTTTGCTGACTCCCACCATTGGTGGTGGCTGCTGGAAAGTTATCAGATAGATACATTTATTCAAGGTGTCCCGTGGGCTGTCTGTTTGGCCTGATGGTGTGGAGCACTGGTGTTATTTCTTTCTGTCTCCTAGGCTGGCCAGTGAGTGAGGGACAAGGGCAGCAGGTCATGAACCAGGCGCCAAACCGGACCCTATTCAGAGACCCTGGGTGGGTTCCTGGTGGCTGAGAGGGACTTGGGATGGTCACTGCTGGGGGTGTTGGGAGCATGGGGGCCTGAAGCTCTGGTAGACCTCTCTAGCCACTCATTGTCCTGGGCCGTCTGGGCCTGCTTTGTGGAGAATGTCCCATCCTGGTAGCATCTGGGGAAAGGAGGGATTCCTAGAAGCCTTCAGCCTCCATGGTGAGCTTCCTCCCTTGGCTTCCTGAAATGAGGGCTCCCAGGAAAGGGAATGTGGAAAGCAGAGCAGAGGGGGCGGAGCAGGTAGTGCTTGCTGCCCCCGGGAGCTCACCTTGGCCAGGGCCTTGATGCCCATCAAGTCCACAAAGCTGACTCCACTCATGTCCAGGATGAGGGTGTGGAAGGTGACAAAGGGCGGGACGCTGGCCAGAGTGTCACTGGGCTCGCCGGGGGCCTCAGGAGAGGCCGGTGGCTCACTCTGGGCAGCTGAGGAGCTGAAGGTGATGTAGGACACACTGGTGCCGTTAGCCTGCGTCTGGTTGTTGTTGGGGTCAGTGGGGGACGCGTTCTCAAAGTCCTGCTGCAGCTCCTGCAGGGAGACAGTCTGGAGGGGTGGAGATGGTGGGCAGCGTCAGGGATCGCCAGACTGAGCCAGACCTTGCGATGGCTGAAGCAGGGGCATGGAGGGTGTAGGTGGAGGGGAATAACTCTCCTCAGTGATGGTGAACAGAGACCCCGAAAGCTCCACCAGAGAGGCCTCTCCCAAAGCCCCTTCTTAGGCAGGGCCTGCAAACTTGGTCTCCTACAACCCAGACAAAGTGAGAGGACCCAAGCAAGAGAGGCACTGAAGCCTCAGCCCACTCTGTCTGGGAGAAAGCCCCTCCGAGGACACTGAGCTCCTTTATTTCTTAAGACAGAGTCTCCCTCTGTTGCCCAGGCTGGAGTGCAGTGGCACTATCTCAGCTCACTGCAACCTCTGCCTCCCGGGTTCAAGTGATTCTTGTGCCTCAGCCTCCTGAATAACTGGGATTACAGGTGCCCATCACCACGCCTGGCTAATTTTTGTGTATTTTTAGTAGAGACAGGGTTTTGCCATGTTGGGCAGGTTGGTCTCAAACTCCTGACCTCAAGTGATTCTCCCACCTCGGCCTCCCAAAGTGCTGGGATTACAAGGATTACTCCCATGCCCCCCACCCCCCAGGCCTTGCTAGCCCTGGGCTGCTTAGATTCCCCAGGAAATTCACTGCTGCTCCCCCTCTGGGTTGTTCAAAAGTCCATGGGCCATATCCTATCTGAGCCAGAAAATGGAGAAGGGCCGTGGGGTTCAGTGGCTTCCCTGGGAGATGGTGGCACCTCATCCAGCAAGAAAAATGCCCAGGCTGGGTGCAGTGGCTCAGGTCTGTAATCCCAGCACTTTGGGAGACTGAGATAGGTGAATCACCTGAGGTCAGGAGTTTGACAACAGCCTGGCCAACATGGTGAAACCCCGTCTCTACCAAAAATACAAAAATTAGCCGGGCGTGGTGGCACATGTAATCCCAGCTACTTGGGAGGCTAAGGCAGGAGAATTGCTTGAAACCCAGAGGTGGAGGTTGCAGTGAGCCAAGATCACGCCATTGCACTCAAGCCTGTGTGACAGGAGCAAAACTCCATCTCTAAAAAAAAAAAAAAGGGAAAAAAAGAAGAAGAAAAATGCCCAGCGGCCACCAGGCAGTGTTCCCAGAGACTTTCTGTCTTTGCCTGTCAGGGTGCAAAGTGGGGTCCCCGGGGTACCATGAATAACAGGAGGCAATATCAGAATGGGCAGGGGAGCAGGGCACGGGGGCTGCTTCTGGCCTCTGTTCACCTTGGTTTTCATGAATAGAGACCTCCTCTGTTGCGTGGGCCTCATTCTCTGCTTCTCCTGCTTCTTGAGGTATTTTTGCTTGGCTAGCAATACTTTCTGGGGGTCCATGCCTGTCTGTAGGGAGAGAGCCAATAGCAGTCTTGACCTCCATCCTCTATGGGAGTGACCTGTTTTCAGCTCCCACCGCCCTTCTGCTTCTGTCTTCTGGCCACTCTCTGTCCAGAGGCTCTGTTCCCCAGGCACTGAGCCTTACCTTGGCAATGACTTTTTGCCTGAAGATCTCTGAGTTGGCAAAGTAGAGAGGGGAGCAGTAAGTGATGATTTTAATCCCCTGGATATCCTGGGCCTGTGACAGGGAGACTGAGCTCAAGTTGCAGAAATGTCTTTATTGGCTTTAAAAAGCAACCTCTTCTTGGGGTGGTGCAGAGCAAAAGAAAGAGGTCATAAGCTTGAATTACCTACCCTGTTGTAGGTCTTGGGATTCACATACATGTCTGTGTCCATGACCTGGGCCAGTGCATAGCCATTTCGACTGGATGAAGAAGGAAGAGAAAAACATAAGAGAATGCTCATGGCCCATGGGCCTGGAAGGGTGCTCCTGCTGGAGCGGGGGCAGAGCCAAGGTAGGATGGGGTCCTGTCCTCACCCCCGGACTTGCTGTGTCTGTCTTTCTGCACTGGAGACACATGTCTGGTGGCCTGTGGCCTCCTATAACTAGGAGGATGACAGGCAGGCCCTTGACATAGCTTCCAGACCAGAGGGCAGGGGAGAGAAGTGGTGGGAGCACACAAGGTGACAAGCTTCAGTCGCCCTGAAGTCATCACTTCCTTGTTCTGAGTTCTCAAGAAGAGAAGATAGATTCCCCCAACATTCAGCATCCTCCCTGCCTTGGCCAGGACCCTTTCTCTGTGATACTCCCAGTGTGTAGAACACAGCTTCTGTCTTCTACCCTGGCACTCTCCTGGGGTGGGGTCCCATTTGGTTTGGGGTTCTGGCAGTGTCTTTGGAAGGATATTGAATCTCACCACCTGCTCTTGCCCTCCTTTCTCTGCCACCGCCTTCTCCCCAGCCATCCCCAGCAAGACTATGCTGGCTTCCTCTGGGTTTTTCAGGATATGAGAAGTCAAACAGCCCAGCATGTGCCCACAGTCCTGGCTGGGTTGGGCTCTCCTTGGGCCTGGCAGCAACTCCCATGCCAGGCCCAGAGGTGGAAGTTGCAGTGGACTAAGCCAGGCCGTGGCATGGTAGCCTTCCGAGGGCTGGCCCAGGGACCCGACTATGGGGCTGGGAGGGCGGAAGCTCTTACTTACAACTGAGTCTGGAAGACCACGACCAGGACGGAGAAGGCGACACCCACTGCCACACCATAGGGCAGGCTGAGGAAGAAGGAGGAGAGGAAGCTCACTACCCAGATGCACTGTAAAAAGAGAGATGTCAAAAGCAGACCTGGGGAAAACACGACCTCTTTCAGGAAGTCTTCCTGGATTAGCCAAGGCCATTCTCTGCTAGCAAAACCTCAGAGCGTCTCTTCTCTTTTTTTTTAAATTGCATTTTTGCAATATTTTATGTATTTGTGCTTCAGTTACACTTTCCTATTTCCCTTAGATTGACTGTGGTTGCCTGATCTTGTCTTTGTTTTTAACAGAAGCCCCAGCACACAGGGAGGCAGCATCTATAAGAGCATACATCTGGGGTCAGATCTGCTTGGGTTCAAAATGTGTGTGTGTGTTTGTTTTTGGAGTCAGAGGGTCTTTCTCTGTTGCTCAGGCTGTAGTGCAGTGGCAAGATCAGCTCACTGCAGCCTCAAACTCGTGAACCCAAGTTGTGCTCCCGCCTTACCTTCCTGAGTAGTTAGGACTATAGGCACATGCCACAACACCCAGCTAACTTTTTATTTTTCTAGAGATGGCTCTCGCTATGCTGCCCAAGCTGACCTTGAACTCCTTACCTCAAGCAATTCTCCTGCCTCAGCCTCCTAAAGTGCTAGATCACAGGTGTAAGTCACTGCACCCAGCCCAAAGTGTTGTTCTTTAATGGCTATGTGAAACAAAAGGAGAATAATAACGCCTACCTTATGAAAGGGTTCAAAAGTTAGGGAAAGTGACGGTCCTAGCCTAGTGATGGATGCTCAGTGGGTGATCAATAAATGTGAGTTCCCTCTCTCTGTCTAATAGCAAGCTGCATGGGCCCTGGCAGGAGCTCAGTAGTGCTTTCTGATCGACTGGGGGCCTCGTTGTTTGTGGGTGGGGGGCAACATTGGGTGAAGTTTTGATAGTTGCCCCCTACAGATTTTAAGACCCACAAATTCCTCTAAAAGAAATAAATCTGCCCAGATTCCTGTAGAGAATTGCTATGAAGATCAAATGGAAACACAAGCCGCCATATGAACCTAAGGAAATACTGCCATAGCAGGGGCTTGTTGGGCTATGGTCAAAGCAGATCCTTGGGCTGGGAACTGAGGTATAATTTTTCTCCCTGTCCTCATCACTCTCTCTCTCTCTGGGTGACCACAGATGAGCCACTCACTTCTCTGGCTTTAAGGATTTTCTTCCCTGACTTAGATGGGTGAGCCTCCCTTCCCTATGAGACAGTACAGCCTGGAGGTCTGGAGTCCAAGACTTGGAGTTTTAATCCAGACTCTACCACTTCCTACCTCTGATGATTTACTTAACCATTCTGAGCCTTGGTTTCATCATCGTTAAGAAAGGTTAGTAAATCCTCTCCCATAGGTTATGATGGGGCTTAAAATGGAGAGAATGCAGTGTCGTCAATGTACACTGGCTTTTGTGACTATGCCCAGAGGAAGATGCGGTGGAGTGTGTGACTAATCATAACAATAAGTCATGTTTGCAGAATGTTTGTGCCCATGTGGTGTTTTCCCACTGTGATCTCATTTAATCCTCGGAACCAGCGTTTGACGCAACCGTGACTGCATGAGTCTCACTCCCATTTCCAGATGAGGAAATAGAACCCCAGGGAAGTCTAGTAACTTCCTGAAGGTTTTGGTCCTTTGGCTTTATGTTCTAGGGTTTTTTTTTTTTTTTTTTAAATAAAAACTATTTCCTTTTGCTTTTTTGGAGCTATATGTCATAAAGTAGTCATAGATAAGATTTATTGAGTATAAAATACAATGTAGACAACATGTTTACTTGTATTACCTTGCTTCTTCTTCATAGAAAATCCTGGGAGGCAGAGAGTATAAAATAACCATTTCCCCGATTAAGACGCCAAGACTTGGAAAGGTTAGGGGGCTTGCTATTGGCCACGGAGCCAGCAGATGGCTGAGTGAGGGTTTGAACATAGGATGTTTCACTTCAAAACTTGGACTTTTAACCACTCAGCTATGCTGATTAGGAAGCAGCAGACTAGAGAGTTCATTGTTAGGACAGGGCTAACTGACAGGGCTGTGGGGTTGGAGGAGACGGCAGGGGCATGGCTGGTACCCAGAGGCTGCCCGATACTTACACAGTCCAACTTGCTCTTCCTCCACAGGTAGTAGGGGTCAGTGAGTTGCTTGAGGGAGTTCTTGAGATTGACAGCAATCAGGGCTCCTAGCACAGACTAGAGAAGCAGAACATTACTCCAGGCCCCCAGGGTTTCCCCTTCTTTTTGCCCTCCTGCACATACCCGACCCTGAAGCCTGGCAGGACAGAGATGGAGTTCTGGAACACCTCCCCTGGCTGATCCCCCAAATCTCTGCATTCGACCTTAGGTGTGGAAAGTGCTGGCGTTAGAGCCATGGGGTCCTTCCTGGCTCCATCCTTGCCCTATCTTTCTTCCCTCATCCCTAAATGATACATGCCTAGAGCCCTCCTAGCTGGGCTATATGAGAGCCCGGCACTCATGGGTAGGTGCAAATGCTGCCTAGGGATTAGACTCTGAGGCCAGAAGGCTGGAGTTTGGGACCAGCCCTGCACTGTGAGCTGCCTCACTACGGACAAGGTTACTTAGACTTTCAGACTCAGTTTCCTTCACCTATAAAATGGGGAGGATAAAACCTGCATTGCCTGCCTCACAGGTTGTGGTTGAGACTAAGTATGACAACGGTGGCACTTTGTAGTCTGTGAAGTGCCACATAACTCTCAGGGATTGCTCTTATTGGAGTCTCTCGCTGTCCTCTGCTCGACGGTTGGGCTCTTACCTTGGGGAGAGGATACAGATAAGTCCCCAGGACCAGCATGGTGATCATCACCACCAGAGACACACACAGGCTTGCCACCTATTCCGAGAAAGAGTTGGGGATAGAGGATAGGTGTGAATTTTTTGCTCTTGATTTATTTCCAATCCATGGCTTTGGTGGAGTAGAGACTAAGAAGGGAAGAAGGGGGTTGGAGAAGAGCTGGCCTGGCTTGCAGTGCCCAGGCTTCTCTGGGGCAACCGTTCTCTTACCACCTCCCCGCCACTCCCCTAGAACAAGGCTCACCTGGGATTTTCCTCCAGCTCCATCCACAGCCAGAGTGACGGAAAGCGCACAGCAAATGACATGAATTTTAAAGAAGGAGCCAAAGAAGTTGCTGCAGCCCAGGGCGATCATCTCCTGTCAGGAGGGGACAGGATTAGAAGCCAGTGTCGGGCTGGGGGGCACAGGGACCAAGTGCAGTCAGGCATGCAAGCTGGATTGTGGGACTAGGACCTGAGAGTGACCCTGTGACTATAAAGTCACACATTCCCAGTCAAGAGGATGTCAGCCTCTTGGGGTCAGAGGACCCCTCAGTATCCCCCATACTCAAGGCAGCCTGCCTCACCTCAGCCCAATGAGCACCCCACCCAAGATACCTCATGCCAGGCCTGAGTTGACCCGTCCTGCCCAGTCCTGCCGGGGGTGGCCGGAGCTACCTGGTTCGAATCCACGTCGTAGCCGTGCTTGTTGGCCAGGGTCCGGCCCATAGCCAGGTTGATGACGTAGCCCACGATGGCTAGGGAGAAGGCTGTGCCTATCATGTCCTTCCACTGCGAGACCACAGGTGACACCGGAGTGGGGAACCTGCCCAGGAGCCCGGAAGGAGGCAGAGCCCAATGGCGTGAGTAGGGAGGGCAGCCAAGTCCTTCACCAGCCCACAAGGACCAGCCAGGCCCCCATGGTGTGCCGGAATCTTTGCCTAAGTTATCCCATGCAGTCTGAATCCTCAGCACCACCCCATAGGGTAGAGACCATCACTCCTGTTTTACAAAGGAGGAACTGAGGCTTAGAGAACCAACTTGCCCAAGGTCCCTGGGCCAGTACGTGGTAGGGCCTCATTTGTTAACTCCCAGATTCTGAACCCTGCATGCTCATGAGTCCACAGACCCCTAGAACTTTGGTGCTGTGTGGCCTTCCCTCCCGTGCCTGCTCCAACCCTGCAGGACAAGCATCGCCCCTCTCTTCCCAGGGCCCAGCATGGTGCCTGGCACTGAGTGGATGCTTCATGAATCTGGTTGAACCTAATAGCTCCCTTTCTGCATGGACAAAGAACCAACGCATTACAGCAAGGCAAAGAGCCAGCAAGGGGCTGATCAGAGAGGCTTTGTTTAACAGCATCAGTTGAATGAGATTTATAAGGGGAGTGTGGCAGTTAAGACTCATTTTGCATAAAATAGCCTACATTGGCTGGTTGTGTGGCCCTTCTCAGGAAACAGTAATAGTAATAATTCAGACATGGCCAGTGTCATACAGTTTCGACAGCACTTTCACAGAGTTCATCTTGTCTCCCTCTCCGAGCTCAGGCCTGAGTGGGGCATGTGGTGGGGTGGGCCAGGCTTCTGGCCACCTGGACTCACCCATGTTGGATTTCTCCCACAATCTGCATGTGATACTTTTTGGGCATCTTATAGCCCCCGGAGATAGCTGTTGCCACCACCACCTGCAAACCCCAGAGTGGAGAATGGGGATTAGCCCTAAGTTGGGGCCAGGGCAGGGGTCTCTCTCAAGTCTCCCTTTTCTCTGGGGACCCTGAATCCCACTCCCCTGCCTCGTTAGGGGGAATTATTAGAGCAGTAGAAAGAGAGGAAACGCCACATATGGCGGATGGGATGGATTCACATCTGACTTCCTGTCCCACTGACTGCCAGTGGGGGGCATGGGGTAAGGAAGGGTAGCGGCTTCCTCGTCTCACAGCCTGGCCCACCAACACCCCAGCTCTGGACACGATCCTTACCACAATCATCTCTGTAGGGATGGGGAAGCGGATCTTGTGCATGTAGCGAGCATTGAGCTCCTTCACCAGCACCAGGAAGGCACCGCTGATGAGGGCGAAGATGAGCGAGGCGATGTTGGTGTAGGGGAGGTTTTTGCAAATGTCAATGAAGGTCTGGGGGAAAGAGCATCATGCTCGCAGGCTCCCACCCCTTCTTCCCATACTACCCCACCTTTGGGTGTCTGACCCAGGGAAGGGATGCCATCAAAGCTAATGGAGGCACACCAAGACAGAATTAAAACCCAGATCAGGAACACTGTCCCCTCATCCGCTGCCCTCTCCCAAAAGGCACATGGGGAACTTGTGCTAGCAAAGGAATGCTTTCTTCTTCTTTAGAAGAATTTGAGCTAAACAAGGAGGGATGGAGATTAGATATAAGGAAGGACTTTCCAGGCAGGGAGGGGTTGAGGCAGTAGAATGGGGAACTGGCAGAGAGTATACAGCTCTTTTCTGCAGTGATTAACCACCAAGAACCTCAAGGTCATGACTTTGACCCTCCCAAGACAGAAACCCCCTCAGAATCCTCTCTGAACAACAGCTAAGCCAGCCCTCGCAATGAGGAGCTCACAACTTCTTAAAACAGTACAGCCTCCTCATGTGTCTGCTGGAGCCTTGCCCCATTGGCAGGGGTGCATCCCCAGACTCACAAAGACGATGGACCCCGGGCCTGCGTAGGAGGGGATGGTCAGTCCGAAGATGTACTTGAGCACTGAAATCAGGATCTGCAGGCCGGCGGCTGTCATGAAGCCCCGGATGAAGGATTCGGAGAGGTAGATGGCCACAAAGCCAAACTGCATGAAGCCCAGGCCTATCTGAGAGGAGGAAAAGGGTGGTTGAGGGGGGGAAGACCCATGTGGTTCAGCAGTTCCAACAACCCGCCCCACCCACACCTAGGTCTGGAGCGCCGTGCAGTCCTAGGATAGCAGTAGCTTGAGGGAAATGGGCCATCTGTGACCTTCACCTGCCCTTTACTGTGCTTTACATGCCTGCCATTAGACCTTCAGTTCCTTTAGAGCATGGGCCTTTTTGTTACATCACCTCTCTGGCTTTGGCTTTCTTATCTGTAAAATAAGTCTGGTCCTCCCCCAGTGTTTTCTCTCTCAGTAAATGACACTATCATTAAGCTGGTTGCCCAACCAAAAACTTGAGAGTCATCCTCCCTTACCTCCCACATCCAATCTATCACCAAGCTTCTGGTAAAATGTTCTTTTCAAGTCCAGCCCCATCTCTTTCTCTACGTGGTCTTGGCCTGCATTGCTCCCGCCTGGGCCTCTGCGGAGTCTCCCAACAGGTTCCCTGCTTTGATTCTAATCCACCTCCCACTCTTCATTCTCTGTGTAGCCAAAATGATCCTTATAAACTGCTAATCAGACCCAAAGCCGCCGTTTAGAGGACAGAGCCCAGATTTCATTGTCTGGCTCCTGCCTACTTTTCCATCCTCTTTTGGGGCCTCTACCCTCCAGCCACACCAACCTCCTTGCTTTCCCTGGGCAGATCACACTCTTTCAGGCTTCAGTGTTTTTAGGCACTGTTCCCTCTGCCTGGACCATCCTCTGTATATCTTGTTCCTGGTTAGCTTCTCATCCTTTAAGACAGGTGGAGTGTCACCTCCTCTTTGAGGTCCTCCGTGACTCTCTGCTCTGTGTTCCTACAGTTCTTTGTACATAGCTCTACTTTGCTGCTTATCTCACTGCATACAAATTTATCTGTTGACATGGCTCCTTCCTCTGCTGCGCTGTGAGCAACTTGTGAATTGGACCTCTTTCTTACTTATCTTTGTATCTCAGGGTTTAGCCTAGTTCTTGGCAAAAAACTGAATAAATGAGTGAATGGAAAGGTGCTCTCTGGGACTCTGTTTTGCTCTTGCATTCTGTCATGTTGTGCTTCCCTTCATAAAACCTAGCAGAATCCTTTGCAACCCTTTGTGGAAGCTCAATTTATGTTGTACAACTGCTGCTGTGGCTTGGAGCGGAGGAGGCTGGAGCAGGGTGAGGGATGTTAGAGAAACGTAGCAGTCTGCAAGACTGCGCTGGCAGAGAGTTGGGTTTCTCCACAGGATAATGGAGACAGGCTGTTAGTCTTTTAGATAGTTTTAAAGCTCGGGACAGTTTTACCAGGTGCAGCTGTTGTTTTTTTGTATGGTCCTGCTAGATGCAGGTGAGGAGACACTGTTAATTTTCAAGGTTCACTTTAGCCCTGGGATGGGCAGGAGGGAGGAGGTAGAGCCCTAAATTGGATTTTTTTTTTTTTTTTTTTTTTGAGACGGAGTCTGGCTCTGTCACCCAGGCTGAAGTGCAGTGGCATGATCTCGGCTCACTGCAACCTCTGCCTCCCGGATTCAAGTGATTCTCCTGCCTCAGCCTCCTGAGTAGCTGGGATTACAGGCGCACATCACCAAGCCTGGCTTATTTTTGTATATTTAGTAGAGATGGGGGTTTCACCATGTTGGTCAAGCTGGTCTCAAACTCCTGACCTCAAGTGATCCACCCACCTCAGCCTCCCAAAGTGCTGGGATTACAGGCATAAGCCTCCACGCTCAGCCCCCTAAATCAGATTTAGCATCAAAGCTAAGGCTTTGAGGCAGGGGCAGGGTGGTCTGATGCCTTCCTAGCAGGGTTGGGGGCTGCCCCCTCACCTGGATGATGGCAGTGAGGCAGGCTAGCGTAGCTGACACATGCAGCCTCTCTGTCTCCATGGCTGCTGTGTCCACATAGCTCTCATTGGTGACATTGTTGAAGACCTGGAATTTCGACTCTGGGGCCAGCTGCAGACAGATGTTACCCACCAGGATGCTGATAACGGCAAAGGTACCTGTGGTGCCCCACCCAGCCAGCAAAAATCAGAGGTTTGGACCACACCCATGGAAACCAGAAAGGGGCCCAGGAACGCTTCCCGACCCCCAGGGGGATGGATCCCTGCACCTCCAAGGCTCTTCTCCATCATAATAAAAACAACCACTCACTCTAACCATGATCTATGCTTTTTAAGGTGCTTTCACCTCAACGGTCAATATTGTCTTATCAGACACGTGAAGAAATGACTCAGAAATAAGAAATATAAGCAGAGCCTGAACCAGAAACCAGCGCTTGTGACCAGGCTTTTCTCCATCTCACTTAGCACCAGAGAAGTACAAATGTCCCTGTAGTGGCCGGCTGGGACCAGCCAGGGAGTTAGATGGTGATTTCTCACATCTGTTTAAGCATGGTATAGCATATGGTATATCTTGTTCTGCCAAGTCTTCCTCTCATTCCTGGGAGGAAGATGGAACAGGTAATGCTAACTGAACTCAAAGAGGCTCAGTGGTTTCTCCAAGGTCACCGAGGACCTGGGACTGACATTCACAGCAACCATCCCCCTAGGACTGACCACAACAATTCTAGGAGAATGCAGATGGAAAGTCTCCCGAGCCCCCTTTGCCACACCTCCCATCCTTGTAGTCTGGGTCATCCTGCCTGCCCAGAGGGGAGAGGCCTTACCTGGCACCATCTGGTGCACTCCCCCCAGGAAGAAGTAGGTCAGGAGGGGGAAGAAGGAGGAGTAGAGGCCATTGACTGCAGGAAGGTTGGCCAGCAGAGCAAATGCCATGCCTGCAGAGGACGAGATTGAAGCTCAGCAGCACAACTGACTTATGGGGACCACAGAAGGATGGAGTGGGGATGAGGAGAGGAATGGTGGGGAAGTGGCAATCCAGGCCTGGCTGAGGGGCCCCTTCACCTTGTGGGACCTGGATGGATCCCCCGCTGAGTCCACCAAGCAGGTCGGGAACGATGTAGTCTTTAATTTTGTACTTGGGGAGCCAGGAGAGCACAGGCAGCAGCCCAAACACCACAGCTTTGATCTTGGCTGAGGAACATCTGGAGGGGAAAGGGGAAAATTTCCAGTTGGCTCTGCATGGCTTGGACATTCCATGTTGGAGAGGGATTATCATATCCTGCTCATTTCATTCATTGGTTCATTCAAAATTCACTGAACGGTGTGCCAGGGATACTGAGAAGAAAAGGCAGGAACTTTTTTTTAAGAGCTCGTCAACTTGCCCTGGGCATTAGCTGGAGGTCTTCTGACTGCCAGCTCCTTACCTGGGGAGTTTACAAGACTTGGCTTAAAGGTATGGGTGTTGTGGTGGCTCAGTCTTTGGAGGTATCAGATCCATCTCCTGGCTCAGATGGCTTTTCTCTGGGAAAGGCTCCTCCGAGTGCTGTCTGTCTGATTCCAGGCCTGGGTACCTGTACCTTGGCTCTTGCTGCTGTGTGTGCATCCTGTGCGTGCATTCCTTGCTTTTTGTCTGTCTCTCCCACTAGGCAGCCAACCCCACCACGCATGGCAAAAGTCTAGCTCTTCTGTTCATCTTTGTACACCTTGAGCCTTGCACAGGGGCACTTAGTAAATATTTGTTGAATAAATGAATGAGTGAATACATCTGAGTGGGGTCTGCCTGCTGCCATTTTTCTTAGAACTTCCTTGAAAAGGAAGGCTCTATTGTTCCTGCAGGGTGAACTCTGCTGACTCACTATCCTGTATGTGTGGTAACTCCAATACCGGAGTTCTTTCTCCTGTGAATTCACTGGGCAGCAGAGGAGGGAATAATTCGTTGGTCAACGCAGGGTGGGGAGAGTTGATCCCTTCCCTGTTTGTTGAACACCTCAAGGTCCTTTCATAGAAACCCAGGAGCGGTAGGAACAAGGGCTTACAAACTCAAGGGTGACAGCCGGTGGATTGATGACTGGAAGTGGGTGAGGGGCATTTGCTTTCCTTCTCTCAGCTGAGGGAACTCAAATACTTAGGGCCCATCTGGTGACTCACTGGCCTGCTCTGATGAGGCTTCTTTTCCTGCCCAGCACCAATTCCTGCTCTTTGCTGTTGTTCAACAATAGATTACCTGACACTTGGTCCCCTGGATGTCACCCAAGACTGAAACCAACAAAGACAATGCTTTGTGCCTTGGAAAGTCTGGGCAGATTTTCTTTTCCAACTAACACTCTATGAAACAGCATCATCATCAATATCTTACCCCCTGTCCCTTCTGGGGCTCATGGGTGCCTCTGCCATTCCTGGGATGCTGGAAGGGGAGGTAGACGGGGGATAAATTGCTTAATGCAACTCTAAAGCCTTGCTCGAAGAGAGAACCAGCCCTGCAGGGGCTCCATCAGGTCTGCTTGTGGCAGAGAAAGCCGGACTTATGAATAGAGAGCTGGCTAGGGAAAGAAAAGCAACTCATTTGAGGGCTAGTCCATGCCCAACCTTACTTGCAAGTCTGCTGTATGTTGGGCAAAGCAATCTGAAGCTTGAGAGAAGAGCTGGACACAGAGGCTGAGAGGGATTAGCTTTCTAGACATTCATTCATTCATTCATGAAACAAATATTTATTTGTGCACCTTCTCTATGCCAGACACTGTTCAAGGCTCTCATGCCAGCATCATGGGAATTGTTAGTTTACTATATCCCTTTACAGCTTTCATTATCCAATCTTTTAGCAGATCTTCTCATCCTCGGACTTTGTGCCCTAAAGTCTTTGGGCACAGAGACTGGCAGAGACCACCTGTCTGAGGAGCACAGCTGTGAGGACAGACTAACTGGGCAGAAATGGAGCCTCCCAAGAGAAACAGGGTTGGGCTGGGGCTTTTAGTAAAAACTCAAGTGGGTGATTCCCCTGGCCTGAACCAGTTCCACCTGCGTCTCCACTTCAGCCATTACCAGTGACCTCAATCCAGGTAACTGAATCAGCCGTCTCCCCAGGGGAGTGAGGGAGAGTGAGCTGGCCTATAGCTAGGCCAGAGGAGGTCTGCCAGGAGTCCGGGAAGGGGGAGGGTGACATTCGCAGCCCCAGCCTCCTGGGGTGTGGGTATGGATCACCTTGTGTAGCGTCTCCTTAGGGACAAGGTTTCATACTCACCATCGCATTTCCAGGGAGCTAAGAATGGAAAGAGCCTGGGCACTGGTAGGACTACACCCTGGTAGGTCCCCTCAGGAAAGTCCAGAAATTTAGGGCCTCCTTTTGGCATTCTCTGGATCAAGTGGAGGAAGGAACATCCGGGAGGGAAAGGACAAAGGGCTTGGGGTGATGGTAACTTCAAGTATTTTTTGTAAGGAGGGAGCAGGGCATGGATTAAGGGCTCTGATGCTCCCCACTCCTCCCTAATGTAGCATGCTCATCTACCGTGCCTTAACAAACCCAGAGAGACTCGGGTGGATTGAGAATATGGGAGATGCCATGCAGGGGTTTGGGGATGCCCTACAACCCTTCTAGATGGTTCTTGCTCCAGCTCCCCATCCTCCCTGGGGATCTCAGTACAGATGAGGTTGTAGGATCTTAAATTCATCATTCAGAACCTCGCTTCCCCAGGGCTTCCCTTAACCCCATCTTAGTGATACCGGTGCAGAAGCTGTGTCCTGGTGCAGAAAGGATTTTGGTGGGGAGCAGAGGAGGCAGGAGTTTGGGTTCTGGACCAGTTACCTGAAGGTATTGCGAAGTTTCTCTCCCACTGGGTATGTCCGGTCCTTCTTCTCAAACTCATCGTCGAAGAGGGTGAGAGAGTATGCGGCTCTGTCTACCACGTAGCGGGGCCTGGGCTGGCTCATATCTAGGGCATTTACAAGCTTTGAGAGAAGCAAAGGAGGGGAGAGTGAGGGAACATCCCTCTCCAGTGCCAGCCCAGGCCTTCTCTGTCTGGTCCTCGCAGCAGCCGAGTTTTATTCTGGCCTTCCCCGCCCTGATAAAGCAAGGTGCCTCCCTTCCCTCTGTCAAGTTTTTCCGTCAGACTCCCTTCTTGCAGTGGCCTTCCTTCCCAGGCACTGATGATGCATACACTCGCCCTGGCTGTTTTGCTTGGCGCTCAGCACATGGCTGGGACTCCACACCTGTGACGTCACCATCACCCCCACCGAGCACCAGACAAAGGGGAGGTAGAAGTACGAGGGCAGGAGTCCCCACTTGATTCAGCATGTGGACCCTACTCTCCCCTGACCTCTGGTGTCCCCACAAGCCATACTCCCTCCCAGACCTCAGTTTCCCTGGCAGAAAGGTTCCTACCATGCAGCCAATCAGTTTGGAAGAAACAGAAAACAGCTTGCCTGGAGGCAAGGGGATAGCTGAGATGACCTCAGGAGGACCCTTCTTGGATAAGACACCTAGAACTTCACCAACAGGTTTCCCAGGGGGAAAATGGTGTGTGTGGGGAAACCAGGATGGTCCACCTGCCGGATCTCTCCCACGGCTTCCTGTGCCTAACCTTTCCCCCACCCTTTTGTACTGCCGCTCCTCTCCTCCTCACTTTTGCGCAACCTCGCCGACGTTCCAGGAGCTGAGTTGGGCCAAGCCGAGTGCCAGGGCCCCTGAGGAGTTCCCTGTAGGAACCTTTCCCCCTCCCTCTTCCAATTACTGGGCCTGCCAGCTCCCCTCTACCTCCCAGAGCTGGGAGAAGTCGCTCAGAGGACCACAGAGAAAGGACAGAGAAGAAAGAGATAGGGCAGGCTTAGAGTGAGGATTTGTATCTGGGAGGTGGGGAGTGTGGGGTGGCTGTGGCCAGTTTGGCAAAAGATTTGAGATGGAGTTGAAAATGAGTAACTACCTGGGGGCTGGAGATACCCCCAACTTTCCAGAGGAGAGCCTGGGTGAGAGGGGAGGTTGTCAGAGGGGAGCAGGTTGCCTAATGCCTTTTGTGGAAGGGTCCAGGAGCCTGGGCTAGTCTTGCTTTTATTGAGGAGGTAGTTGGGCAACATTATTTTTTGAACCTCAGATTCTGTATCGGTAAAGTGAGGGTAACAGACATATCTCACAGGGTTGTTGTGAAGATCAAATGAGTTAATGGATAAGAGTTGTGTAAAATGTAAAGTGTGATGCAAATGTGAGTTTCTATTATGAATAAGATTGTGCTCAAGTTGGTGAAAGCTGGACTGGTGCATTCCATTCATTTGGTCTTGGGATCCCGAGGTCCACTGTGAACTACAGGTGAGGGTGGGATGCCCAGCAAGACCCCACAGGTGATACCCAGCAGAAGGGGAGGTGGGAGAATGAACCTACCCCCAGCGCCTGTGCCCAGCCCCTCGCCTGGCCCTTAGTGTACTCAACAAATGCTTGTTGAGTGAATTGATAAAAGGTGTTTTGGAGGAGATATGGACAGAAATGAGTAAGGGCAATGGCATGTGAGACATTTCAGTGGGAGAAATTAGAGACAGGGTGGCTTAAGGAAAACAGCACAAGTTTGAGAGCCAGATGACCTGGGTTCAAAGATTCAGTTTCTTCATCTGTAAATGGGGATAATAACAGTCGCAGGCAGTTGCTATGAGGATTAAGTGAGATCATGTGTTTGAAGAGGCTGGCCTTTTATAGGCACCCAGTAAATGGTAGTGGCGATGATTACTATGATTAAGATGGGAGGGTGCTTTCTACCTCCTAGCAGAGACTATTCAGAGGCTTCCGGCCCTTCACCAGCCCATGAGGCGGAGTGGTCTGGCTCTTCCTCTCCACCTGCTCCAGAGTCTGCATGGGTCTGGTTGTCCAGGTGGTTTGCCTGGGGGGCACAACGAGTGGGGAGCATGACCTCCCCACATAGGAACCCGAGCTCCAGACCTTGCTTCAGAAAAAGACTTATGGTTTGGGGAGTCTAGCCCAGGCCACTAAACAGACAACCTGCCAAAAAAAAAAAAAAAAAAAAAAAAAGGCAAAAATTTCAAGGGAGGCTGAATGAAAAGAAGAGCCCTTTGGAAGAGGAGGTGATGGGAGATCTTGCTTCCACACCAACCAACAGACAGCGATCCCTGAAGCATCTTCCTAGGGTGCTTTCAAAGGCTCTAACTTCCAGTAGTGTGTTTGTGGGGAAGGAAGTTATTAGCATCTGATTCTGCTGAACCCTACTATCCCAGCTCCCCTCCCCACGATTTCCCCACTTCCTCAGTGGTACCTTTCTTCCTGCCACCCAGCCCACCCCCATCCTTGTTCCTGTCCTCTCCCTCCCCATCAGCCTCCATTCAGTTGTTCATCAAATCCTATTGTTATTTCCTTCCTTCCTCCCTCCCTCCGTTCCTTCCTTCTTGTCCTTCTGTCCTGTCCATTGTCTCCATGTCTCCACCCACCCTGTCCCATCACCTCCCTCTTCAAGTCTTATCTCATACCTGGACTATTGCAAAATTGATTTGCTGGTCTCCAGCCATGCCCCTTCAAACCAGCCTAAACTCCCTGCTCCGAAACCTCTATCTCCCTCATTTCCAGGAGGATGAGATCCAAAATCCTTATTTTGGCATTTTTGTTTTTTTATCCTCTGGCCTTGTATTGGTGGATTCGGGAAATCTGTTGGCCGGGTCCCTCCACACCATCTGGGCATCTGCACCCGCCAAACAAGCCTGGGTGTCTGTTCCCACTGTCTTCCTTATCTGAGGTGCCCTGACTCATTTCTGCCTTTCTAGACCTGCCCATCCTTAAGACCTGTTGAAGTTCCTCCTCCTTCCCTCTCCTTCCTCTCCAACACTTTTCCCTCCTCCTTCTTGCCTATGAAGCCTTTCCTGACCACCTTGAAGAAACCCTGAAGGATTTCTCTTTCTCCCAGCATCTCCATGTGCACCCCTCCAGCCTATACACTAGTGTTGGCTTCGGCCATTTTTCCTTTGGGAGGAAAGCGTCAGGGTGGCGGAAGTCCTTCAGAGAGCAACAGGTAGGTGACTCAGGACCAGTTCTGCCCCTCTGGGCAGGCTCACAGACAGATGGGGCGCCAGATGCTAGGGAGTCCCCTCTGACACAGGCTCACAGAGGAAAAGCCTTCCCTGCTTTACTGGAATACCAAATCTGTCTCTTTCCCATGCCCTCTGCCAATCCCAGAAATAGGATGCTGAAGGGGAGAAGGCTCTGGGAGCTTTCATAATTCTGAGTTTGCATAAAGAGGAGAACCCAGCAACCAGTCAGGGTCAGAAAGTTTTGTGTAGAAGAGAACTTGAGGACCACATTCGTCCAATTGTCTCATTTTGCAGATAAAGAAACTGCACTTGGTTCCAACTCCGATGTTCCTGTTGGAAGGGGCTTCAGACCTTCCAGGAACAAAGCTGATCCCAGGACAATGTTTTCCCCTGAGTGGCACCTGGAATGCCCCTTTCTAACCACCCTGGCGACCTTGCCACCCCAGCTGATGGGACAGGACCTCTGGGTTCTGTTACTCCTCTTGAGGGCTCTGGTTCCCTCCTGGCCTTGGTTTCCCAGGACTATGATGGCCAGAGTTGCAAATCTGCAGCCACAGGAACTGCCCCAGCTCCTGGTGAGGAGGTGCCCTCAGCGTACTTCCTAATTCCAAGAAAGGGGTTGAGGTGGGGTGGGACGTAGAAGGCAAGGTTACTTCATCCCCAGCCAGCCCTTCAAGTGAGGACAAGAGGTGGAGGGAAGAGGGATGGGAGTGGTGGAAAAGGGTGAGTGGTATGGTGGGGAGGAGGGGTCTCAGAGAACTAGCAGGGATGGGGGTTCCAGGGAATCCGCAGAAAGGGTGTCTCACAAGGCTAGGTTAGGGGCGGGAAAGGGGAAGAGGGAGCAAGAAAGAGAGCCAGGTATAGGGAACATAACAATCTGATCCCCAGTTAAACAAACAAACAGCCCTGCTAGGTGATGTCAGCATCGCTGGAAAAAAAAGTCAAGTGCCCTATTGCCAGAGGTGTGTATCTACGAGCCCTGCCCCCACCACCCCTCCACAGCCTCCCATCCCCCCACCGGGCCAGGGATAAATAGCAGGTGTTATGTGATAATACTGAGAAACAAAAGGGTGACCCTGCCCCTCCTCCACTATGCAGGGAAGGGGGGCAGGTCCCAAAGAGCTGGAGGGACTTAGAGGAGGGGCTGTGAGGTTTAAGGGGAGTAGGGGGTGAGCTGGGGAGAGCAGAGGGCAGGAGATGTGGGTGCATAGACCATTCCTATGCCCCGGCAGGAGAGAGGGTCAAATCTGGAGCAGAGGGCATGCAGGGGTCCTACGAGGTGGAGGAGCTGGGAGAGGGGAAGCAAAGAGAAAATAGACCCTGCGGGGGGAGGGGGGCACAGGCTGGAGCAGATCCCCTCCTGGGTTTCTCCAGGATTTCTCCTCCAATGAGCTCGTGCCAAAGCAAACCCCTGGTACCTCCTCCTAGTCACATTTCTGACCAGGTCTCTGTCAACACTATCCAAAGATTGTAGGCAGAGATGGGCTGCGGCAGAGATGGGCTCAGGCAGAGACAGTGCCTGAGTGGATGCACCGAAAGGCTCGGAAGGGCACCTGGCCATGGGAAGCATGCAATAAACTCCGACTATTCTCATTACTGCCATGATTCCAGAGGAGCCTCTTTCCTGCTCTGCCATCTCTAGTGGGCACTCTGCCTTTTTTTGGCTTTCCTTTTTCCATCTGCCTCTGTACCCGCTGCCCCATGACTTAACTCCTCCAAATTTTCCCAGGACTTAATGAGAAGAACAGCAGAAAATCTTGTCAGAAAAGGGTAGAACATCGGGGGAGCAGGACGATGAGGGGCCTATTTGTGGGTTTTGGTCGGATCTGGAGGCGATGCTGTCACTGTGACCCAGGCTGACTTCCTCCTTAGTCCTGCCGGGGGTGTGCATGTCGGGGAGGGGGTTTTTGACGCATGTGTGCCAGGTACGGGAACAGCCCCGGCTTGGCCAACCCACCCTGGCGTCCTTATCACTGGTTCCTAGCCGGCTGGTTGCTGTGTTCTGGGAAGAGGAAAGGTCACCTTGAGGTTTCCCCTTTGCTCTAGCTGCTGGTTGCCTCCCTGCCTCATCCAGGGTTGGGGCCACAGGGCAAGAGCAGCCTCTGAGTGACCCAGGTGTGAATGTGAGGGGGACAGACAAACTGGCTGGGGTCTCAGTGGGAGACCACATCCCTGGCAGGAGGAGGAAGGATGTAGAGGCCTCTGCACCCCTAAGGCTTTTTTTTTTTTTTTTTTTTTGGAAACGCAGTCTCCCTCTGTCACCCAGACTGGAGTGCAGTGGCACGATCTCGGCTCACCACAACCTCTGCCTTCTGGGTTCAAGCGATTCTTCTGCTTCAGCCTTTCTAGGAGCTGGGATTACAGGTGTGTGCTATGACACCCAGCTAATTTTTTTTTTTTTTTTTTGTATTTTTAGTAGAGACAGGTTTTCGCCATGTTGGCCAGGCTGGTCTCGAACTCCTGACCTCAAGTGATCGGCCCTCCTCGGCCTCCCAAAGGGCTGAGATTACAGGCTGAGCCACTGCACCCAGTCCCCCAAGGCATTTTTAAACACTCCTTTTCCTTCTACTGTCCCTGTGTTTCCAGGGCAAATCTCTCCCCGCTCCTCACCCAGCCTAATTTCTTCCTCAGTGTAGGGGAGGATGAGATGTCCCTAAGGTGTCATAGAGACCGCATCCCATGTAGGGTAGAGATTCACTGATACTAACCCCCAAATCCGCACTCCTTATCTCCAGGCGGACTCTCCCTCCCTTTGCACTTTCCCTGCTGGGGATGGGTGCTGGGCTGAGGAAATAGGCTTCAGAAAGAGGGATCAAGGCTAGACTTTGAGAATCACTTCCTAAGAGCAAGACTGACAAGGTCATGGGCTCCCTGGAATGGGCACTTGAGGTTAAATTCCTAGAAGTCTTTAAGGAGACTGGGGCTGCTTTCACTTGGAAGCAGGGCCTGGGCAAGGAGACCAGGGAAAGGCCCAGCTGCTCTGGTCCCAGAAATCCAGGCGAAAGCCCAGAGAGGCATCCAGTAAAGATCAACTCCCCTTGAAGGGGTGGCTCTGCCCCTTCCATCTTCCAAGTAGTGACCCCACAGCCCGCAAAGCTTGGTCAGTGTTGAGCTGGTCCTCAATTCCCCCAGCAAGTTCACGGGCGTCAGAGTCTGGCTGTTTAGTACGGTTTAAGAGGCACTCTTGAATACTGGGTATATGCCAATCTCCAGAAGACTCTGGGCATTAAAAGATAAAGAGGCGTCCGTCTCTGCCCCAGGGTTTATACAAGTGAGACTCAGAGTGGGTGGCTAGCTCTGGAAAGTGCCTGGGAAGGCCATGCTTGCAGTGGAGGTGCTGCTGGGCCATGCTGGTCTCCATGCTGCCCATGCAGGGTCTTGACGGGTTCTGAATGCCAGGGCCAGGATGAGGGAGGTGGGGGAGGACCGTGGGGCTCCGAGAGAGGGTAATCTGCATGAGTGAAGTCACTCAGGGGGAAAGCCCTCTCTCAGTCTGCCTACTTGGGAGGCTGTGTCACTCCAAGGTCTTCTTTTGGTGCTCAGACCCGTGGGGCCAAGTGTAAGGGGCAGTTGATGCTGGAATAATCAAAGCTTTGCTACGTCTCAGCTGGGGACCCTCTGGGCTAGTTTTGAGGAATGGAGGCACTGCCTGCGAGTGGCTTGGAACCCCTTGGAGCTGCAGTATGAGGGGTTTGGAGGCTGAGAGCCTGGGGAGCTGGTGGCCCATCCACCGTCCTGGCCCAAGCCCTTCTGTGTTGAAGCATTCACCAGGGAGTCGGGCATCCCAGGTCCAGCTACCACCCACCCGCCTGCTTGATGGAGTTGGTCCCTTGCTCACCCTCTCCCACTCCTCGGTTTCCTCCCCCTCCACCTCTTCCAGCTTCTCAGGACTAATGGAGATACACGGGATTCTGTGTAGTCCATGCTAAGTTCCCTGAGCTGGTGGAGAAGTAACTGAGTGAGTGAAGGACGATGTCTGGGGGGTAGAAGGAGGGGAGACAGCCATATAGAGCAGGCTGGTGAGTCAAGCATTAAGAGCTTTTGCCTCCAAGACTTGAAAAGAAAGGCAGAGGAGCAGTCCACAGCTTCAAAGGCTGGTGCAGAAGAAGGTCTAACATTTTCATTTCCCTAGGAGGCCTTGCCTCGCTCTGTTTTGGGGTCTGGCGGCCTCCTCCACCACACCCTCACCCTACTTGCTCCCTCAGCCAAGCCCAGCCTTAAACCCAGGTCCTTACATGGACGTGAAGACCCAAAGGGCGTCTCAGAGGGGAAGGGCTGGGAGGCTGCTCTCAGACTCCAGGGGCCAGAGTGTCCTTCCTACTTGTGCTCAGGTTGGCAGTTGGTTCCTGTCATCCCTCCTCTCATCCCTCCTCTCGGTACCCCTGGTGCCCGCCCTCTCGCAGGGATGACCCCAGCCCAGTGGGGTGGGCTGGGCTGGGCTGGGTGGGGCTTACCGGTGGGTGAGCAAAGCCGGCTGGGCAGGGCTGCAGGTGTGTCTGGGGAGCGGGCAGCCGAAAGGTGTTCCTGAGGTGTGTGAAAGGGCTCTGCTCAAATAATCCAGGGAGGCGTTTATAAATAACTTCTCCTCAGGGCCACGGGGTGAGCCCCGGCTTCGGATTGGCTCAGAGGGGAAGTGGTTCTGAACACTACACCATAGCTAAGCCTGAGGAGATAGGAAAAGGAGATAAGGGGGAAAAGGTCCCAAATGAACAGCCCTTTTTTTGTTTTACCTGGGGAGCAGGGCTGTTTGATGGGAGCTTGGCACTTCCTAAATCCACCCCGAAGACAATAGGTCACATTCAGCGGGGCTCCTGCCCCACAGGCTCCCCCAAGGCGGCCTGGAAGGAGGGGGACGAGGCAGAGGAGGGGACAAGGCAGGACAAGCTCCTCTCAGCTTGCTGTCCTGCTGCTTATGGGGCTGGGGGTCAGGCCAAATAGCCTCTTGGACAATGGGAGCTATTGAGGCCACCCGAGGGGTGTGCTCTTGGGGCTGCTTGCTTTGAAGATTGGAGATCTAGGGGGTGGGAAGACAGTAGTCCTCTGAACACCCCTGGGGAAGGGGAAGAACCATGTCTGGGAGGCCCTGGGAGCCTTTATGCGGTTTTGGGTTGTGATGGAGACCTGGTTCCCAGTTCTGTCCCCAGTCTTAAGTTGCTTGTGAGTTCTGTGCCTTGGTCTATCCAACAGTGCAATGGGGGAAATTATTCTTGGCCCCCTCCAGGTAGTGTGCAAAGAGAACACAGGGGTTTAGGATCTGATAAAAGAGCTCAAGAAACTGGACTTAGAACAATTATATGAGAGGTGACCTGAAGGCTAGCAAATCTCCAATCACAGCCCTCTGCTGCTTCCAGGAATTAATGTCTCCCTGGGTCATGGCACTGCTCCGGCTGCTGCCAGCAGAGCTGCCCATCCCAGGCCCATTGAGTGCTGCGGAAGGACCTCAGAAAGCAATTCTGGACAGGGGCTGGGAGGGTGGGTGGGCGTGTTTCTTGATTTACTTCCTGGGAGGGAGAGTCCCTTCCTGACACCAGGTGCCCGTTCTTTGAGACATCAAAGGCTGCACTGTCCTCATCCTCAACTGTCCTCTCATCTCTCCAGAAGAAACCAGAGGCTCTGAAGTGGGCTGGAATCTGTGCAAGGGGCTTCAGTGAGGCACCTCTGGAAGTTGGGGCGAAAGTTCCCCATGGTGAAATGCGCTAGCTTCAGTACATAATAGGGACTCAATAAATATTTGTTAAATGAATGAAAGAGTGAATTGTCTGCAAGCCCAACCCAAGGGATAGTTTGTAGATGTATTGCTTGTGGGGACTAGGGAAACACCCAGGGTCACTCAGAGTTGTCAGGGTGTAGCCAGACAACTGGCTGAAGAGAGCCAGAATTCAAGTGACCCAAGTGTGCCCCGACACCCGGCTGAGGGAAGGATGTGTGCATGGATACTGCCTCGGGGAGCCCTTCCCCAGACCCCTATGTGGACTTAGCTGACAGGTTGCACATTCGTTCCTCTGGCTTCCTCTGCTTCACTCTCATAATACTGACCACAATTAATGGTAATTATGTACGGAATTGTCAGTCTTTCTGCAAACACTGTGAGCTCCCTGAGGAGGGCAAGGGGGCAATGCCTCTTTTGTATCCCTACCCATCTAGCCCAGTGCCCGGTACTTAGGAGGAGCTCAATGTAGATTTGTAGAATGAATGAACAATTGTACAATACAGTCTTTAAACAAAGCAGAGCCAGAGGGCGAGAATTTGTCCATGCATCTTCAGTATTGTCCAGTGTCATGGGTAGCCTGACCTGTTCTAAACTTTGGCCAGGAAATTCCTAGAAAGCAGATGAGTCATTAGGTTCTTCCTGTAGCCAGGTGACAGTGGCCATCAAGATCAACCAACTAAGTCCCCTTGCTGAGACACCATGTCCACCAGGGAATCTTCTGATTGTTCATCCTTTAGGGCAGAGAATGCACTGCCCAGCTGGCTGGAGTGTCTAGGGCTGCTTTTGCAGGCATGCTTCTCTTTTAAATGACCCATGGACATTCTGGGCTACCCATTGGTCCAGTGTGAGTTTTATTAATGTGAGTTAGTATCTCCTGAGTCTGACCTACTTTCCATAGTAACACTTGGTTTTCACACAGGTTATTTGATTTAATTCTTATACCAAACATATAGGTATGTTACCGTCATTTTTTGATGAGTAAGCTGAGTTGACTGAAGTGAAATACTTTGTCCAAGGTCACAAAGATTTGGATGGAAGAGACAGGAATCTAACTTGGCTAAAATGGCTTCAAATCCTCTGCTTAGTCTATGATATCATCTTAACCTTTGAGCCTGCGAAGCGAAGGATGAGATCCTATTCAAGACCATACTTTTTAGATACCATCAGGCTCCCTTGCAGGTATAACTCCAAAGGTAACCTGGATGAAGATGTCTGGGGCCTCCAGGACATGTACTGGAGTTGGAAACTTGTTGTCTGTTCTCCTCAAAACTTTTCTACTGTCTCAGCAAAATTCTGAGCAGGTAGCCCTTGCATCATAGGGACAGTAGGGATAGATGAGCCCAGAGATTCCTCTGAAGTCACCAAGGAAGATGGACAGGGGCCTCAGAATCTGGGGACTGGTCATTGGTGGGAGATCCAGGAAGAAGGAAAGCAGACCAGAGGCTAGGGAAGCAGAAGACAAGAGGGAGAGTGCCCCTGATGGCTGAAAATGCATCTTGGGGGTATCTTGGGTAGAATTAAAGTGTGGACAAATTTAGGGTTGGTGGAGGGAACACAAAGATATGGAGAGACAGGTGACAGGAATAAAAACATAGAGAAAAGGTGAGGGAGACAAAGACTCAGAAACAAAGAGAAAGGAGCCAAGGACACATTAACAGCCATAGCAGCTCAGCCTGGAGTTTTGCTAAATCATCTGTGTTTCATGATGAAAGCGATGAACAGCAACCCTATGCTTCTCTCTGGAGCAGTATAGAGAATCCTTTGAAAGCAACCTACTTCGCCCCCAGCCCTGGGGTGGGATGCTGCATTCGTTCATTCATTCATTCATTCATTCATTCATTCATTCATTCATTCATTCACTGGAAACCCCTTATCGAGTGCCAGGATCCTATACTGGGAAAAATGAAATAAATCAGACACAATTCCTGTCCTGAAAAGATCTCACAATCTGGTGAGGAAGACAGGAAGGTGAAGAGACCACTGTAACATGGAACATAGGGTGCTATGGGAGTACAGGGGAGAGGTGCCCAGATCAGCCCTCCAGGGGACAGAGAAGGAGCTGGGAAGACTTCCGGCAAGAGGAGGACAGGAAGGTCGGTCACAGCTGCAGCCTGGACACCTGAGCTATAGACTCCAGGCCGGGGAGGACTCCCAGGAAGAAGTAGGATGGCGGCTGCCCCTGGAAGCACTGTTTCTAGAAGGGATTTCCAGCTTGTTCCCAAGTCCTTTTTGACCTCTGAACGCACCCAAGATTCTCTGCCTTAAAGCCCATCCCTGTGTTCCCCTGTGATCCAGAGCTTGCGACCACACACACACACAGTCACACTGAACAGTCACACATAACACTGAGTTATGCAGATAAAGCCGAAGTATTCCTAAGGTTCTCTCCTGACACATCTCACCTTTGAGCTGATCTTGCTAAGAAACAGCTGGTTTTCAGATGGGCAAACTCAGGCTAGACCTGCAGAAAGGAGACGAATTCTGCCACCTCTGTCCATCCTTGGGCCTCTGGTCTTATCTGCACCTGCTGGCTTCTTGCACGTGTGCCCTGTGTGGGTGCCAAGGGTGTGGGCAGGAACATGTTTTGGGCAGAGCAGCCCAGTGACTTAAGCAAACACCTTAAGGCTGAAGACAGCAAAGTCTTCACCACCCTGCCCTGCAGTGGCAGGATCTGACCTGGCCCCGCATGGCTGCCAGTTTCATGAGTGCTTGAGAACTGGTGGGACTGCAGAGGTACCCAAGAAGAGGCGAATCCTCACTTCTCTCCCCTGGGAAGCCCAGGGGCTCAAGTCCCCTAGCTGTGAGTATCTTAGGCTGGTCAGGAGACATGGAAGGCAAGGTGAGCAGGGTGATGCCAACCAGTGCTTGGTCTTTCAACACAGGGAACTCCTAGCATGTACCCAGCACTGTGCTAGGCACTGGGCATGCAAGACCCAGTGAGAACCAGTCCTTGGAAGATCAAGACCCTGGCAGGAGCAGGCAGAGGAGGCTTCTAGAATACATACAACAACAGAGCTAGGGGACAGTATGTTAGGAGGAACCTTAGGGTGGACTCTGAGGTGGCAAGGGTCTGGACAGTTCTTGTCTGGAGACAGT
The DNA here is from genome assembly GCF_002776525.5 of Piliocolobus tephrosceles. Lineage (NCBI taxonomy): Eukaryota > Metazoa > Chordata > Mammalia > Primates > Cercopithecidae > Piliocolobus > Piliocolobus tephrosceles. The sequence goes on from NC_045434.1 coordinate 62,792,144, forward strand.
CAGGTCAGCATTGATCATGATCCCTGCACATCTGAGGCCGGAGGAAAGGATGTGTCACAAACTACAGAACGGGAGACAAGGAAGGGGCCTTAGGGTCCATCTGGTTCGCCTCCCTCGTTTTACGTATGAGATACCTGAGGCTCCAGAAAGGGCCAGGGACCTGCCCAAAGTCACCGAGAGAGATAAGGGCAGAGCTGAGGAGATGGCTCAGGTCAGTGTCTGCCTCAGGACCCCAGTCTATCCCTCTGCCCTGGCTCTGGAGCACAAACCAAGCCCTCTCTCCACAAAGAGGGCAAGAAGTCATGTGGGGACCTCCTCCCACTCCCCATTCGGTCATTACCTAGACACACCCTGTGCTCAGAGGTGGGCACGTGCTGGCTGCCACTGCGGAGGCACTGTTCTGCCCGTCTGAACTCGGTTGACTTTGTTAAAGGAGTGGTTTAGGGTTGGGATTGGGGGTGTAGGGGAAGCAGGTCTGCAGCGTCAGGGCTTGGGAGCCCAGGGGGATACAACTCCTAGGTGGGCGGGTCCTGCAGCTTCTAGAAGGAGGAAAGGATTCTGCTCAGAACCAGAAATTGGCCTGGGTGAGGGTGTTCAGGGCAGTTCACACTGCCCTGGGAATGCTGAGATTGGGCTGGAGCTGGGAGGAGGTGAGTTCCAGGTGGTTACTATTGACTGATGGGCCTCCTGGCTGCAATCCTGACACAGGGACCTTAAGCCAAGCACATATTAACCTGGGCATAGGGGCTGCTTCTAAGGGTGGGATGTAGACCCCAATTCAGGGAGAACTGAGAGAGCTGGAGAAGCATGGAGTTGAGAATCTTGGGCACCAGGCCTCACCCTATCTCTAGGATCTGGCTTAGGCAGCGAGGGTATTACGGCAGAGGTGGTGTTTTCCGACTGCAGTAAGGTCATAGGAAAATGATACCTTCCCATCTCTCTCTTCCTATTCCACATTCTCCAGGAAAGAGTCTGAGACTGGAAGGTACCTAACACCCACCACCTGATCCAGCCCACCTGACTCTTCTTCCCCTGTGACTCCTGACCACAAAGACCCCTGTTTTCTGAATGCCAACAGCTATGCAGTCTGAACCTCACAGCCGGCGGAAGGTGAGGTATTCTAGGTCTTCTAGGTCAGGTTTAGTTCACACCCTGTGCTCTGAGGTGGGCATGTGCCGGTTGCCACTGCAGAGGGACTGTTCTGCCCGTCTGAACTCGGCCGACCTTGTTAAAGGAGTGGTTTAGGGTCGGGGTTGGGGGTGTGGGGGAAGCAGGTCTGCAGCGTCAGGGCTTGGGAGCACAGGGGGATACAACTCCTAGGTGGGCAGGTCCTGCAGCTTCTAGAAGGAGGAAAGGATTCTGCTCCTAACCAGAAATTGGCTTGGGTGAGGGTGGTTCCTTGAAGCCCTGGACTGTATCACAAGCACTTGCGAGACATCAGAATGTACTGGAAGAAAGAAAACTTTAGGCTCAGATCTTGGCTCTGGGATTTGCTAGTCATGAGACTTGGGGCAAAGTATTAAACTCCCAGGCTCAATTTATTCATCTGCGAAGGGGGCCGAGTGGCAAAAAAGGAGGTGCGATTGTAAGGTGAATTCCTTTCCTTCGGGCACAAAGACAGGGCCCAGGAAAGACAGGGCCCAGGAATGACCACTGGTGGCATGGCCATTTGCTTATCTCCATCATCTCTCTGATAGCGCAGTGTATCAGCCCTTCAGCCACACCCTAGCTAGGCAAGACCCTTCTCAGCTGCACAATGAGTGGCCCTTGTTCCCTTGTCCCAGGGAGCCAGTAGTGCTGAGCTCCCATTTGCAGGTCTTGCCTCACAATCTCCCAGAGATACAACTAAGTGGCAGAATGGGTTCCAGAAGGCTCCCCTCCCAAGCTTCTCCAGCAGAGCAAAACCATGGTGGCAGTAACTGCACCTGAGCTCTGGAACCCCAGCCCCCTCTGCTTTTTCTCCTTTTGGAATGTGCCAAGTGGAAAGAGCATGAGTGAATGTGTGTGTGTGTCTGCAGTGTGAATTTTGAACAGGAGTGAGAATGCTTTTCTAAAAGAGAGGGATACTTGGGTATGTAGTACACCTTTCCTCTTTCTCCCTCCTCACCTCCACATGCTCCCTAGTGACCAGCGATCTTTGCCTAGCCCTGGATGCAGCTGAGCCCTCTTGCCCTCTAGATACCTGGAGCTTTCCTGCCTAAGGAATAAACCAGACTCTCTAGAGCCAGACCCACAGGTGTAGGCAGCTTTTGTAAGAACAGAGTCTTGCAGCAGGGGCTGCTCCAGTTCACACTGGAGAGAAGGGAGTGTGGAGGGGCATGTGTCTACCATGAGTGTTTAGGAGACAAGTCCAGAAATTTATCAGCACCCCTCTGCAAAGTAAACCTCCTATTGCTGTGGGATTTTTTACCTTCCAAGGTCAGGATACTTAGCTCCCTGATTCTACCCTCTCCCCCTTTCCAGCACCCTCCCCAGAACTGATCACTGAGGGCTAAAGTGGAGATGGTAGCAGTGTCAAGGATAGGCTTGCAGCCCTAGAGAAAGGACATGTTCGTCCTAGGAAGGAGACTGGAACCAAGCCAGGGCTTTAGTCTGGGACACACTTGGGTGCCCTGACCAGCCTAAACTCCACTCTCCATCTGGGATTGGGGTCAAGTGTGAACTGTGCATGGGATTCCCTGAGCAAGGTGGGCCCAGTATGAGGGTGGAGGAGGAAAATGGACTGGCCTGCTGGGACCTCAGCTGGGGCCACTTCTCTGGGTCTCCCAGCACAGCAGGCAGGCCCTAGGTAGGTGTGACAAAGGCTGGCTGAATGGCGCTGGGTCCAACCCTCAAGAAATACCTTCACCCCCAGAGTACAGGAAACAGGCCACTGAACGAGTGGGTTCTTGGTCAGCTGGGGCTAATTCCTGTCAGCCCTCCAGGACTGTGCTCTGGCCTGGCCTGCTCACAGGGCTGCATTGTTCCCTGGGAGCCTCTTGAGCATTTAGCTTGTCTCGTCCTGCTGGGACATTTGTTGGCTGTGATTCCTGCTGAAGACATCTTCAGGGGGCAGGCAGGACGCCAAGCTTGCAGGCAGGACTTGAGCGGCTCCACCGAGCAGGGAGCTCAGAAGCAGCAGGGGCTTGCCAGCCTGGGATGTGACCATCTGGGGCTGTTTGCCAAGGGCGGGAGCAAGTTTGCCTGAGAAGTTCTGAGAGCCCCACTGGCCCTGGCAAGGAGACTGAGTGCAGGCTCTGTCTGCAACCAGTGTCTGAGATTGGCTCTGTCCCCTCCAGAAACAAGCTGTGTGATTACAGGCGAGTTAATAAACCTCCCTGAGCTCTTGGCCTCCTCATCTGCAAGATGTGGGTACTAGCAGCACCTACCTCAGAGTGACTTTGTGAAGATTAAACAAAGTAATGCATGAAAAGCACTTAGCTCAAGGTCTAACACTTCTTAGCTCCAGAGGGCCCAGCCCACTAACACTGCCCTTTCTCTATGCTCTCTCCTCATCCAGCTTGGATTGCTCTCCCTTCTCACCTCATCTTCCCAAGCACTTCAACACAAGCCACAGCTCCCTGACGCCTGCCGCGTGCTCTGCTTGTACTCACACTCCCCTAGCACTCTCAGGTGGTAACTGCAGTTAGATACTTGACCACGTGTTGTCAGGGATTTGGCTCTAATGGGAGGCTTCATTCCTGGAGCCTAAGATTTGGGATGTTTGCTTGTTTTGTCTCCTTTGCGGACCAAAACATGCTAAGCATTTTAACAAGAGTGCTTACCTGTTGACTGAACGTACCCGTCCTGGGTCCTGCCCCTGGGCAATTAGAGTAACCATAATTTATTGTGGTTGTAGTTATGCTCTTTGGAGATCCAAGGGTTCCAAAGATGTGCTTCAGTTGCAGCCACACCCCACCAGCTGGTGAGCTCATGTGAGTGTGACTTACCCACATTTTGCTGGCTTGTGTCCCCTCCCTCTGACTCAGAGCTCGTGTCCTTCCTCAGCTACAGTTTGCCGTGGTTATGCTTGGGAGTCTCTGGGGTGTCTCTGGGTAGGCTCTTCTGCTCCAGACTTGTTCTTACTGTCTCTTGCCCAAGGGTCATGGAGACAGAGTCCCTCCTGAGAATTCTGCCCTCTTGCACTGGTGCCATGTCCTGGAGCTCCAACTTTTGAGGGTCCAGCATCTCAGGGCACACTATGACCAGCTGCCACATCGTGTACCATGAGAAGTGTAGGTTGTGGCATCTCTCCAATCTGCATCAGACTGTGTTGTCCCAACCCTGAGGGTGCTATGGTGCAGAGTGCTACTTATCCACCATCAGAGACGAATTATGGTAGGACACATGGTGGCCAAACGGGACTCCACTTCCCAGCCTTCCTTGGAATGAGGTGTGGCCATGTGGCTGAGTCATCACTGGACTGTGGAACGGAGAACAAGGCCGGTCACTTACAGGTCTGGGTCTTGAGTTGTTGGGCATGCTTCCTGCATGCCCTCTCCTCTTCCTGCCAGCTGGATCCTAGATGTGGTGGTGACCCAGCTTTCACTATGCATGATGACAATGGCCTGGCAAATGGGAAAGCAACAGAGGGAAGGAACCTGGGCCTGTGAATGACCTCAGGAAGCCGAGAATGCCAGCAGCCTGGACTGCTCACTTCGAGACTCACTAGTGCCCCAAGAAGAGAAAAACTCCTGTACTCTGTAATCTACCATATTGAGGTTCTCTTTATAATGGGACTTTAGTCTTTAACACACACATGGGCCCTGAGTCTCATTAAGTCCCTGGTGAGAACAGCTTTTTCTGCTTCTGCTGTAGTCCTGCACCGCATCCACCCCCCACCCAGCCCCCGCCCGCCACACCCTCTCTAAGGGCTGAATGGAACCCAAGGGCCTAACTGGGGAAAGAGGTCATAGAAGCCCATTTCCTGAGTTCTCCTTCTCTGCGCCAAGAGATCTGATCACAGGGACTCTTCCTTTCCTGTAAATGCAGTTCTGGAGAACCTTTGATTCACTAGCTCATCAGACCTACCCAGACTCTGGATTCTAGTATAGGGTCATCCGGGTCACCTAGCAATGTGCATCTTTAACAACGGAAGCTTAGTAATTGATGCCCCAGCATAAGTTAAGCCTCATTGAATGAGGGCTCAGTCCTCCTGCTTGGCTCACCTCTGTCTCCTGCTTAGAGTAAGAGAAAGCAAGCAGTGGAGGTCTTTCGGATCAGGAAAGAACCGTGTGGGTTAGTAACTTCCAGGCCCCTGTTACTGTCTCTTATAGTAAGCAGGTGATAGATGAAGTTGTGCTACTAATCGAGGTTAAGAAAAAATAGTGCTTTAAAAGTTCCTTGCATTTGTAGAGCACTTAGAATTTATAGAGTGCTTTAGCATGCATTATCTGAAGCTATTTATCCCCATTTTGCATATGTGGAGACTGAGGATCAGTTACCCCCACCTAGGATATGCCCAAGCTTGGGTTAGCTCTCAGGTTTCCCGACTTCTAGCCTTGTGCTCTTATTTCTATACACTGCCAGGCTGAAAAATAATGTTTTGTGACTTACACTCAGGAAGTTGTGAACATCGAGGATGGCTTCGAGACGAGGGTATTGTGTTCACTTTGGGGGAGGCATTTCACCAACTGAGGTCTCAGTTCCTTCTGTAAATGTGAAAGACATGCCGACCTCTCCCAGTCCAAGTAGAGAATTTGTTGTTGTCACACACATGGTCCCTATTCCAATTCCTGCCCTTACTCTAAGACTATAAGGTGAATTGGTCTGTGGAAGTTGGGGTTTGAGAGGAAGATGTGTCCTGGAGCTGCTGCTTGCAGGTAGGTTACCCTGAGGTGAACCACACCAGGCTGTCCTCTGGGTGGGGAAGTGTCATCTGAGACAAGTCCTCAGCCCCGGGAGACTGGGATGGGGCTGAGGTGAGGACTTGCTCTTTCACCTCGAGTAGCCCAGCCACACCAGGTGCCTGGGTGGAGTGTAGGATAAAGGGCCAGTGGGGAAGAAAGGTTGGTTTGACCCTAGTGCCCCTGATTTTGCTGCCCCACTAATTACACAAACACAGCCCTGTACACCTGACATGAGCACACCCACATCAAGAACCACAGACCCCAAGCCCCAGGCCCCTCAGCTTCTATAGAAAAGCAGCATGCAGGATTCAGGTTAGACACAAAGGAAAACTTCCCAGGGTATGGGTATTAGATCAGAGACTGGATAGTGTGGAATTTTCTGAAGGGTGTATGATAGTTTCTATAAGCATGAAAAAAATGCTTATCCTCTGGTGAAGGGGGTGGGGGTGGGGCTGGTAGAGACAGTTCAAGTGGACTTGCCTAGAGGTAGCTGGATGAATAATGTGTAAAACCTTACTGGTGAAGGCCTTCAAGCCCAGGCAGAAAGAAAAACAATGAAAGAATGAAGCAAGAGGCACGTAGGAACTATACCCCTTGCTTATGTCTATGCCTGGGAGAGGGGAAGATCATTCTTGGCTTCGAATACAGAGAAGGGGAACTAATTGCCTGCTGGGCAAGTGGTTACCAGAGAAGCAGGACCCTTTGGCTCTCAGAACAGGGAAATGGTGGGGGGTCTGTAAGATGCAGATTTCCGTGTGTCTGGCGGTCCAGGGTCCAGTGACATCTACAGTGGTTATTTGGACTGCCCAAGCAAATGAACTCAGGGGATAGTGTGAGAGGGAAGCCAGGGAGGAGAGCTACAGAGTGGCTGCTGGCCTCTGCTCCACGAAAGCAAACAAACCAAGGCCTTGGGAGAGCAGCTGAGAGGGTCCTACAGAGGTAGGATGATTCTCGGACCCTAATTCTTCCTATTTCCACATTTTAACATGAAACATTTCAAACGTACAGAAAAGTTGAAAGACTTCTATGGTGAACATCGTACACCTGCCACTTAGAGTCCTCCCTTAACATTTTGTTCTGTGTTGCAGAACACATATCTACCCAACTACCCATTCCTCTATCCATCCATAGATCCCTTGTATTTTTGGAAGCATTTCAAAGCACAGTGCAGACATCAGTAGCCATTTAGGCCAATACTTCAGCATCATATCATTAGCAAAGTTCAATATTTGTCACAGTTATGTTTTTCTATGGAGATAAGTTTTACATACAAGGAAATGCACAATTCTCCAATGTGTCGCACATGAGTTCTGACAAACGCCTACACCTGTGCAACTCAAATCAAGGTACAGAACGTGAGGATGACTCCAGAAAGCGCCCCCATGCCCAATAAATCCCTGCCCCATCCCCAAGCAACAACTGTTCTTTTCTTCTACCAGATTTGGTTTTGCCTGTTCTATGACTTCATCCATATACATGAAATCATACAATATGGACTTGGGTGAAGGTTTCTTCCCTCAGCATAATGACTCCTGCAGTCTTTGGGAAAGAGTCTGCTTTATAAAAAGCCAGACTTTTTTCTTTTTCTTTTTAACTACCAAAAATCGTGCCCCCACATCTAATCTTCATTAAGTCCAGGGAAGCTGTGTTTACAAGGGCATGGTCAACAACCCCAGAGCACACATACTGTTTGTCCTTGACCACCTGAAGGTAAACAGGGCTGAGCCAAGAGACATCTGCGAGCTGGGCTAAATTTTTCAGCTCCTAGTCTCCTGTTTCTGCTACTAACTGCTCTTTGGGGCACCACCTGCCCCCAGCCCCATGGACTATTCCTGCTCCAGGTACATAGGGCTCTGCTTTCCTCATGCCCTCCTCCACCTCCCTAACAAAACCAGAAGGATCTGACCACCAGCCGTTTACACTAGATGACTGATAGTCCCGGTTACACTGTAACTGCACCGCCTTCCACGGAGGTGTTGCCTCTACAAGGTATTGACTTGGGTTTATCTCTGAATGGGACCTGATAGGCTCTGCAGCCCTGTGCCTCTTGGACTTCTCCCCAAAGCTCCTCTAAGAACACGGAGTGTGACTGTGTCTCCACAGGAATGGAAAGGTGCAACTCAGAGGCACTCAGTGGGCGCAGCTTCATTCTTAGACACAACCCATAGACAAAGTGCAGAAGATTTAAAACTGTGATGATATAAAAGTAATGCTGTGGCTCACAGAAACCTGGAGGAGGGGCAGAGGATACAGATTCCCACATCCCTCCCAGAGGCGGGATGATAGGCACTATCTAGAGCTGATGCATTAATAATAAGAAATACGGAAAGGAAGGAAGGAAGAAAAGAAGGAAGGAAGGCAGGAAGGCAGGAAAGAAGGAGGAAGGAAGGAAGGGAGGGAGAGAGGGAGGGAGGGAGGGAGGGAAGGAGGGAAGGAAGGAAAGGAGATAGGTAGACAGATAGAAAGATTTAAAGATATTGAAAGTCCCAAAGGCAGCAACCAGAAGACCCAAAATAACAAAATTAGGAAAAGGGAGAGGAGAGGTTGGAACAGTTTCAGGAGATGTGTCATTGAAGAATCATATATTACCTCAAAAATGCATGTGAGCTGGGTACAGTGGCTCATGCCTGTAATCCCAGCTACACAGGAGGCAGAGGTGAGAGGATCACTTGAGGCTGGGAGTTTGAGACCAGCCTGGGCAACACAGCAAGACTGCCTTTCTTTTCTTTTTTCTTTTCTTTTCTTCTCTTCTCTTTTCCCCTTCCTTCCTTCCCTCCTTCCTTCCTTCCTTCCTTCCTTCCTTCCTTCCTTCCTTCCTTCCTTC
>NC_045434.1:62800805-62817352 GCF_002776525.5 Piliocolobus tephrosceles
TTCCTTCCTTCCTTCCTTCCTTCCTTCCTTCCTTCCTTCCTTCCTTCTTTATACAGGGTCTCATTATATTGTCTGGGCTGATCCCGAACTCCTGGGCTCAAGAGATCTGCTCCCCTCCGCCTCTGAAAGTGAGCCGCTGTGCCCAGCTGATCCTGTCTCTTACATTAAAAAAGTGCATGTGAATGAGGCATCCACTCCCTACTATGCCCAAGTTTATCCGTGATATGAAAGCAATTCTCCCCTCCCCACACTGCCACATCCAAAGAAAAGCGAGGCACTAGGTTCTGTGTCACAGTTTTTCCTTCACTTGGAGTTCCCTGACCCGCCATGGCATGGCTTCGCAGGAGAGGCACAGCTTTTGGCAAAGGCATTTTAGGCATTGATGGGAAATGACAAGTGGTATGTGGGGCCTGAGGGACCCAGAAAATTGCTCTTAGTCCATCCTGCTGGTCCCGAAGGGAAACCCTAGTCGTTCCTTTTATCAGAGCTTTGGTTGGAAGAAGGGGTGTTCCTCCTCCCCAAATGGCCTCTGTCCCTGGAGAGGCTGACTGAGCCACGGGAAGCTTGCTTCTGAAGCAACTCAGAGTGAAGGGGTTCTGGTTCTTTCTCCACTGGCTCCTCCAGTCCTTCCCTTCCAGACCTAGGCTCCCTTCTCCCTCCTGCCCTAACCCTGTGGTTGTTCCTCCAGCTCCCAACTTCATCTTAACCACGGTTAGGTTTATCTAACTTGGCTGTATTTCAGAACCTTCTGGAGGAGTTTTTAAAAGTACAGATTCTTAGGCCTTGTACCAAGAAATTCAGGTTGACTGTGCCTTGGTGGGACCTGGTTGTGAGCATTGTGTCCAAGCTCCTCAACGGATTCAAGCACACACAATCAGGGGTGCCCTGCCTTACCCCCAAACCTGCCTTCTTTCCCCACTTGCCTCCCAAATATGTATTCTATGTTTTCTGGCACACATGACATGACTTTTAAAATCAGATACTCTCTGAAACGTCCCTCTGTCTGCCTACTGCTTCTACCCCGTCCCTGAGACCCATCATCTTTATCAGCAGTGTCATTGTAGAAGACTCATCCCTGTCTCCCGGAGCTGCTCCTAACCTCTGGAGGCTCCAGAAGGCAGCCCCGAGCTGGGAGAGAGTGCAGCTCTACATTTTTCTAGCCAAGAGCCAAACAGTCACATTGGGGCCTGGCTCCATGTGTGTCTCAGTCTCAGCCCCAAATCAAGCCCCTCTTCCTCTGAACAACTGGATTCTTCCAATCTTTTTTGGGGGAGACTCTCCACAGTCCCCAAGGTGAGGAGAACGTATTGGTTATGTGCATCAGCCAGAACCCCTATCTTGTCCATAGGCACTGCATTTCCTTACTGAGCTTGTATTAAGCAGTGGAACTGAGAATACCGTCTCAGCCTGTGACCGCCACTCAGGAAAATAGGCACCAATGAACCTGCATTAAATGGTTGGGAAATCACCCCTCCTAACCATTCCACCACATCTGTTGTAGGGAAAAAGAAAAGGAAAAAGAAAAGAAAAGTGGGAGACTGAACAAACAAGCTTTAGGATGAAGATGATAACCCCAAAACAAAATTCCAAGCACCAGTGAAGAAGAGGTTATTCTGAATTGGGGACAGTGTTGTCCAACTCCTCAAATTGCAGCCACTTTCTATGGAACATACTGAATTGAGAAGAAACTAAATGTGTGTGTGTGTGTTTGAATGACACACCTGAGTTACAGTTTGCTAGTTATTTCTGCCTCCTCTGGCAAAGGACAAATAGAGGATTTTCTAGAGAAAAATGACTGAAGTCTGCAAAAACTCATTTGAAAGGTCAAGATGTGTGTTTTTTTTTTTGTTTTTTGTTTTTTTTTTTGCAAATGACCTTGTTCAAAGAGCTTCAGGCATTTTGTCCTTTAGCAGTTCAGCCCAGGTCCAGGCTGGAGAGTGAGATGGTGAAAAAGAGTCAGAGGTCAAGAAAGACACTCCAATTAGAACCCCCTGATTCTGCTGGTGGGAACCACCTCTCAGCCTCACTCTAGCATGGCTCCTGCCCAAAGGAACATGAGAGTTTTAGCTTGGTGAGGGGGCAACCAGAACCCCAAAAAGCTGCTTACTCCCTGGAGTTTTAGCTAGAAGACATCAGCTTGAACTGACTGACATCTCCCCCCAGGCCCCTGGGTCTGCCCTGCAGCTTCCCAGGAAAGGAATCACCCAATTAATGAACACCCCAGGCCACCGCCTGAAGGCTGGTGTCAACCTGCTGCTTCCCTGGGTCCAGGGACTTGTGACGGCTCCCTGGTTTTTCTCCTCCACTCCCATCAGTAACCCCTCCAATTTTCTGTTTCTAAACATCATGCTTCTCAAAGTTCCATCATACACAGAATGCTCTTTATTAGTTATATATTTTTCTGCTTATGAAAGCAATTTTTTTGCCCATTATAAAAATGCAAACAAGATAGTAATGTGCAAATAAAAAAGCCAGTCTAAATAATCTCATTTTCCTGAGATAACCCGCCTTAGCAGTTGGGTATACACCCTTTCTGATCTTTTTCTTAAGTGTGTACAAACAGCTTCATGTGCCAAGCTGTTTGTTTCCCCATGCCTTTGCCCATACTGTCTGCCCTGCTTCCTGGAATGCCCTTTCTTCTCCTTTGCCAGGCTGACTTCTGCACAGCCTTCTGAACTTAGCAAACTTTCTCTTTCTGTCGCCCCCCAGCCTGGAACAGGTACCTTCCCCTGGGCTCCTTGACCCTCTGAACAGCACTGTCATGGCACCAGCACAGTGAATGATCAACTCTTCTCTGTTTGCGCATCTGTGTCCCCTACTAGAATATAGTATAGGTTAGTGGCTAAGAGATGAGGGCCAAGGTGGACCCCAGTTCCCTCCCTAGGAGCCCTAGCCCCTCTGGCTCTGTCGGACTGTCCCATTCACTTTAGCATCCTCAGTGTCTAGCACACTGCCTAGCACATTGTTGGCGCTCAACAGGTTATTTGTTGAATGAGTGAGTGAGTGAATAAGTTCTGGGTCACCACAGGTGTCCCCACTATGGGACTTTTATATACAGGTAGAGAGCTGCAGAGAGGGGCAACCACCCCAAAACAGAAGAGCTCCATGTTGCTGAGCCCCAAAAGCTGCCACTAACTTATACTAGCTGTGTAATGTTGAGGGAAGTCCTCTCAGGATGCCATGAGAATAAGAATTTATAAAGTGAGGCTTCCTCCTACCTCCCACCATGGCTACACTCCCACTCCCACTTAGGAGGCAAGGAGGCCCTGTCCCTCAAGCCCAGTGAAATACCAAGAGCTCAGGTCTCTAATAAAGCTTGGCATGCTTGGCTCCCAGGGGCAGAGCTCCAGATGTACCAGCTGTGTGACCTTTGGCAGGTGCCATAACCACTCTGAACCTCCTCCTGCAACAGGAAAATTAGAATGCGTTCAGTAATACCAATGTCACAGCTTAGGGAGGAAGACTAAATTAAGTGTGAATATTGGAGGCTCTGTCAATTCCATAGCTCTTTGTTTTACCTCCCCCCAACCCCAAGGGGGTTCAAAGTAAGATCAGGGTGCTAGAAGCCTGGACTTTAGCTCTGCCTCTCAGCCCAGGTGACTATGGGTGCATCTGTTTCCTCAACTGTAACATGGAGCCAGGAGTGTTGGACAAGATGCTTATGAAAGCCCCTGCCAGCCTCTCACATTCGAAATGCTCTGAGAAGTAAAATGTTCTGCAAAGTGCCCCAAGTCCTTGGGCTATCATTTGCTCATGAGAAAAAAGGCTCTGCCACTGGCCAGCTCTCTTTCTCTTGTGCCATAGCCCCTGTCAGTCAGAACTGGGAACGTGGAGACTGGCAGGCCACCAGCTGGAACACCCCTGACCCTGGATTTCTGTGCTGGGCACTGTGACACTACCTGATGCTGCTCCTTCCCAGTCCCCAGCAAGGGACAGATGTGAGGACAGTTTGTGTGATGTGTCTGTTGACTTTTTTGGAATGTGATTCTGCTCTTGAGGAGTGTGGGATCTAGTTGGGGAGGGAACACTGATAGGTGACCCTGATGTGGGGAATACTCAATGAGCACTGGAGTCTATAGGGGCTCTTGAGGGCTGGGGTTGAGCTGGGCTTTGAAAGGTGCTTATGATTTGGGTATGTTAGAGGGAGGGTCTGTTGTGGGGGGTTGAGAGTTGGGTGTCCGAGGGCCAGTGGCAAGGCCAGGCTGGCTGAGGCTGAGTAGGCAGTGTCTATTCAACAGAGCAGGCATTGGATCGATCAAGCACTCCCCTTCTGGAGAGTGCCAGATACCATGCAAAGGGAGGACAATGGTTGAAGACACCTTTATCCGGAAGCCACCTACCTCTTTGACTACCAGGGAGCTGGATAGATGTTCCTTTTCATTGTTTCTCGAAGCTGAGTTTGTGGTAGAAACACAGTGAATATTCAAAGTGGGCGTTTTATACTAGGGGACTCCACATGGCTTGTCTCATTCATCCTCATAGGGAGGCAGGGATCATGAACCCCACTTTATAACTGAAAATCCTGGGGCTCAGGAATGCCAGTCACCTGCCCCAGATCACAGGCCTAGTTAGCAACAGAGCCAGAATCCCCAGCCCAAGACTCTGCACTTGAAGTTCTGAACACAAGGGTGTCTGGAACTCCCGGGAGCTTCTCTGGGGTGAGGGTGGGTAGGCAGCAGGCTTGCACAGAGACTGATTGAATCTAGAGGTCAGGGCTACAGGAATGGGGTGGAGTCTCTCCTGAATGGGGTGAAGAAGCAGTGGGGGAGTGTTTGCTGCTCGGGGAGGCTCAGGAGCCTCGAGCTGGGCTATCAGGTTCAGGGCTGGAGTGACTCCTGAGACAGGGAGGCAGAGATGAGAGGGTCGACTGGACAGGCTTACAGATCCTCACTCAGGCTGGAAGTCAGTCACCACCTGCCCTTCTCCGCACTTCATCCAGCAGCCAAACTTCTTCATCAACAAGGAAGCCAGTCTCTGCTGGTTTGGGGCCTGGGACCAAGTGAAACCTCTTGTCACTGAAGAAGCTGGGGCCAGGCCAGGCTGTGTCATTTCTTTTCTTCTCTGGGACTTTCCTACCCCTTCCTCCTCTGGCTTCCTGCTGCTCTGGGCCCAGAGCTGGGGGATGGTGGCAGAGGGTTTCACTGTCCTTCAGTGGCCAGATCCTAGGTCCTGAGCCTGCCTCTCCATCTGCCTCCTGCTTGATGTGGGCAGGATCCATCCTCCTTGCAGGAGACATCTACCGAATACCTTTGGTCTTTTGGGAAGGTGGTCAGGGAGCAGTGTTCCTGGACCGTCAGCATCCTCTGGGGAGCTTGTGAAGAATGAGCTGGCTGGACCTCATTCCAGGTTTTTAGAATCAGAATGTTGGGGAATGGAACCCAGGAATCCGCATTCTAACAAGCTCTCCCAGGAGTTCTTAGGAACAGTAAAGCCTAGAGTCACCATGTGAGATCATCTCTCCATCCCCTGGCTGGGGAGACTGCTCTCCCAGGATGCCAGGAGGGAGTGTGGGTTGGTGGCGGTAAGATAAGACCGGTTGAATGAGCAGAGTTTCAGAAACAGGCAGGAAGGCATTCCCCTGGCTGGATGCCCCTGAAGCAGAAAAGTGCCTTCTCACCTCCTGGTCCGCCACTCCCATGCCACCCCCACCTCAGACTTTTTCACTCAAGAGCCCTCTCCCTCCGGCAGAGCCAACCAGGAACGCGCAGGTTCAGGTCCAAAGAGGAAAGCCGAGGAAGGGCTTGGAGATGGGCCAAGGCGAGAGCCAAGGAAGTAATGAAAGATATTTTTAGGATTACTTCTTGCAAAAAAGGCTGAGGAGGCACCTTATCACCATCCAAGAACTGGGAGAGGCTTATTTATTAGACTCTTGACCAAGCAACTGGAGATTAAATGACAGCTGAAAGGACTCAGGTGAGAGCAGAGGAAGGGACCTGTGAGTTACTGATATGGGTCCAGGAGGGAGCTGTGGACGCTGCCAGCCTGGTGGTTTTGGAGGACAGTTCATTAGTTCATTCAGTTGCTCCTCAAAGGTGTTTACTGTCTACTACGTGCCTGGCACTTGCTCAGTACAGGGAATAGAGCCTGAACAAGGGACACCTGATTCCTCCCTCATGAGCTGAAGGTCAGGGAGAGTGCCCTGTCTGTCTGGAAAGCCTTTTCCTTGTCCCTGTCCACAGGCAGATACCTGGGTGGCACGCACAGGTGTGGTTCTTGCCCAAACAGCCTGGCATGGCTTGGATCCTCAAGGGGAATTGGGAGGTGGGGTGAGGCTGTATCAGGGATCCTGGGTGGGAGTGGGAGGTTGTGCCTGGCAGGCTGGATGCCCTTCTGTGGAGTCACTCTCCTTCCTGTGGGTGCCCCCTCCCCTGCCAACTGCCTCTCACTTTATGCAGGGACATATCTAGAAGGCCGACTGCTGCCAGCTGTCAAGCATGTCCCCTCCTTTCCACAGCAGCCTCCTATGTGACTAAAAGGCTATGAGACAGCCACACCGAGCAGCCCAGGCTGCCACCCAAACTCTGACGTCCTGCTGGGGAAAGCTCCATTTCAGAGCAGGTGCCCCAACCTGGCTTGCCGGGCCTGCGAGGAACCCTCCTCAACCCCTTGGCTGCTGGAGCTGCCTCGGCCCTGCTTTTCCCCAGCTGGACGTCTGGTTTTCAGATACCTCTTTTCCTCACTGGGGTCCTCAGCTCACTTCAGCTTCCTCTCGGAGAACCTGGTGGGGGTCAGGGAATTGTTTCTGCTTTACCGTCTGTCTCTCAATATATCAGCCAATCCACTTTATTTGTTGAGGGTTTCTATAGCCCAGCATTTCCAAGGGAATAAGAGGAGCGCAGGAGAAGCCTCTGTTGCAGCCTCTCAGGGTGACCTGGATTTGTACATATGGAGCAACAATTCAAGCCCCAAATGATTCATTCATTCAAGCCCCAAAACACAGGGAAATGGGAGTAGAACCCCGGGCACCCCAGGTCTGTGCCTAACTCCCATTCCTGAGTCACCGGTGACCTCTGGTAAGTTCCAGAACCTCTCTGGATTCTCCCTCTGTAAAATGGGAGGGTGATTTCTGTAATTCCCAGAACCAAGGCAGGATGAGTAAAGGGGCGGGTGGGATGACGGGCTGTGTTTACTGAGCACCTATCATGTGCTGGGAGCGGTGCTGAGTACTTTATATAGTTGATCTCATTTCATCGTCTTAGCAGCCCTATGCAGTAGCACTGTTATTATTTCTACTTTATAGAAGAGGAAACCGAGGGGAG
The DNA here is from genome assembly GCF_002776525.5 of Piliocolobus tephrosceles. NCBI lineage: Eukaryota > Metazoa > Chordata > Mammalia > Primates > Cercopithecidae > Piliocolobus > Piliocolobus tephrosceles. The sequence continues at coordinate 62,808,065 of NC_045434.1, forward strand.
GGGAAAGGAGTAACTTGCCCAGCAGTGAGTTGGAGGCGGCTCCTGGCCTGTTGGACCAGGCTCCGCACTGGCAGTGACCAGGAGAGAGGACGGGCAGGCAGGGGAGTGTGGCCAGCGGCTCCCAGGCCCCAGGATTGCCACTGGAAGTTCCAGGCCCAGAGATGCTGCCTCCTCCCTCAGACCTGGAAACGGGACCCCCAAGTCCTCTCCCGCCCAGTGTGTGCTACAGAGTGACCGCCGGTTGCCCGCCGGAGCCACACACCTGCCGGAAAACACCTGTGTTTCTTCTCTCACCCCAAACTGAGGTCCGTAACGTCCCCTCCATGTAACCATGCTCACGCGCCTCAGCTCCACACAACTCCTGTGCTGTTTTCAGAGCATTCTCCCGCTCTGTCTTTCCAATGCTGTTCTTCCCATTTGCCAGATGAGGGGACTGAGAGGCCTGGGTTGGTTCAGAGACTCACCCGGGGCCGCATGGTTGGTGGACTTTCACCCCAGCCTGCCCTTCACCAAACTGAGGTGTCCATATGGAAGGCCATGAAAGATTCTCGGCTCTTCTCCCAGGGCCCTTCGTGGCCTAACACCCCTTGAATCAGAATTCTGAGGACTCCAGGATGAGGCACAGCCCATACTTGCTGAATTCATTCAGTCATTCATTTATTCAGTCACATTTATCTGCCACGTTTAGGAGCTGTGTCGGATGTTTTCAGCACGAAAATGCCTCAGGAGCTCAGAGGCCGGAATAAGGAAAGCAGAAAGTGAGCAGGCCGTTAAACTACCAGATGGGAGTGCTGAGGAGGAACACCTCAATTTGGGAGGCAAGGATGGCTTCCTGGAGGAGGTAATGAGGTGAAGTCTAGGCTGAGACTTGAAAGATGAATAAAACTGGCCCCTGAAAATTAGGCAGGGAGTGGAAGGGAGGGATGTTCGTGGCAGAGCAAACAGCATTCATGAAGCCCTGATTGCAGGGGAGCTCAGCGCACCTGCTGCTGCTTACTCAGCTCCCGCCCAGGCTCCCTTGCCCTTGATCTTTGTATCTCCCAACTACTTGTGACCCCCGCCCACCCAATGGGCAATGGGTGCATCCCCCCCAATGGGGAAACCCTGGTGTGGGCATCATGGCAACTGCTCTGTCCACTGCCTTGGCACAGAGATGCCTCATCTGAATGTGGATCATCTCCTTCCGGGGGTAACTGGAGAAGAAGCGCAGGTGAGGCGGCAGGTACAGTAGCAAGGAACATCCTGCTATTGGCTCTGTCCTGGAGACCAGCGGAAAGCCTTTGTCCCAGCGGCATATAATGGGTTTCAGGAGAGAGCTTCAATATTTGCTGCAAACAGAAGCACAAAGGATGTGGAGGGCTATTGTGGGTTCTCCAAAGAGGAGCTAATCCTCCGGCAAGCAGCCCAGCCAGAAGGGGTTCGAGTGCTGGGTGGGCCAGCCACTGGGGGCGTTGTCATTTACAAGCAACTGCAGGAGATAATAGCGCCCAGGGAGACAATCTCTATACAGGTGGAGGGAGGTGGTGAGAGACACTCCCCACAGGAGGGAGGGTGAGGGGGGACAGCACCTGTCCTGAAAGCTCGGGAGCACAGGTGACGCTCCCCATACCCCCACGCGCCCCAAGCCCCATGCCTGGACTACAGCTCTCTCCAGGCCTGGGCTGTCTTGGCAGCTGTTCCTTCACTGGGGGTCACTTGCGTCTGGGGGTGGGAATGGGGGTAGGGGTCAGCCAAGGCTCTCAGGCCTCTCTCCTCTCTCTCTCCCTCCGGCTTTCTCTCCTGGCCTCTTTTTGGTCCACTGCACACAGACAAGTCATTTCTTGGCTTCAGGAGGCCAAGGAGAGGGAAACGTTATATTTGCATATCATTAGCATAAAGAGATTATATTTACATGAAGTCTATTTTCAGCTCCTCCCTCCTCCAAATCTGCCCCACCATCTCTAAATATGCTACATAAATGTCCTGTCCAGTCACTAGCACAAGGGAGTTGTGAGGGGTGGGGGCTGTTGGGAAAGGGGTTTTCTTGTGGTCAGAGTGGAGTGAAGCAGAGCCCAAGGGAGAAATCTGCAATCCCAGGAGTGGGAGAGATTGGAAAACCCAACTCTTCAAGCTTTGTGTTAGCACAAGGAGCTTGGTCAGGATCCCTCACTTCCAGACACCTCCAGGGGTGTAAAATGATGGGTTTGGAAAGAAGAGGGAGAAATGTGACTGATTTACATACATTTACATACTTTAATGTAATTTGCATGGGTAGAATTATTCAGTTTTTGAGACATCTTTTAATTCAATCTTTTTGTTTCCTAAAAGGTTCTTCTTTCTTTGAGTTTTCTTTCCTTTGCTTCTTGTCAGCTTCCTAAGACGTGGATCTGCCTCGTCTCCAGGAGGGAGAAGCGGACTGGGTAGCAGCATGGTGCAGGGGGTGGGGAGGTGAAAACAGGCAGTGTAGACGTCTGAGTATAGACATCTGAGGTTTCTGCCAGGTCCCAGCAGTGCCACCTCCCTCCTCCACCATTCCATTCAGGATGCCCCAAAGATCCTTAGGTCTGGCATGTTCTCCTTAAGCCTGCCCTGTGGGCTCTAATTTCTACTCACAGATATGTGGGAGTAGAGCAGGGATGAGGCTGGTTTATCTGTTCATTTTTCTTTTTTTTTTTTTTGAGACAGAGTCTGGCTCTGTCGCCCAGGCTGGAGTGCAGTGGCCAGATCTCAGCTCACTGCAAGCTCTGCCTCCCGGGTTTACGCCATTCTCCTGCCTCAGCCTCCGGAGTAGCTGGGACTACAGGCACCCATCACCACACCCAGCTAATTTTTTGTATTTTTTAGTAGAGACGGGGTTTCACCGTGTTAGCCAGGATGGTCTCGATCTCCTGACCTTGTGATCCGCCCGTCTCGGCCTCCCAAAGTGCTGGGATTACAGGCTTGAGCCACCGCGCCCGGCCTTATCTGTTCATTTTTCATAGGGCAGCCAAAGCCACCCAGAAAGCCTGACTCCCAGGCCACATTTTGGCAGAGACCGACCTGCATCTAGATCTTGCCCCTGAGGACAAGACACTGTCTTAAGAAGCATCCTCTGAGCCTCTCAACAGACACCCTGCCCCAAGCAGTCATGAAGGACCCCTCTTCTTCCGGGTTACGGGCCTTCTTTTTCCTTGGGGTGGGAAGAGAAGGGGGAAGAAAACTGATCGTTCTCATAGCACAAGCCTGGAAATCTATTTAGTGATTTCCATTGACACTCAGTTATGACTGTGTGTAAGATAAAGGAGGCTGGATTCAGCTGAAGCTAAACTGAAGGGAAACACCAGCAAGAGTCATTTGCTGGCTGAATACCTTTCTCTGCTCCTAGCCTACTTCTACCTTCTCTGGCCTTTTTCACTCTTCTCTCTTATCTCTTAAACAAGCTTTTTGCAAACACTGTTATAATAATTATTAGCAGACTCTTAATGTTATTTCAATGATTCATAATTGTTCCAAAATCGACCTCAGATCACATTGCTCTACTACCTGGAAAGTTTCGGTGGCTGCCCCCACGCCTGTCCAGGTCTGTTAGGGCCTGTATGGTGTGGGCACACCTTCGTCTCACTGCACCTCTTACCTCTGTCTCCCTTTCTTGGGACTCTCCAGGCGCATAGGCCGCCTCCTGCTTGGAGAACCTTCCGAGCTCATTCACACCTCAGCCTTTCCTCCCAGGTCCCTCGAAGGTCTACCAGCTCCCTGTCACTGTTCAGGGCTCAGCTCTGATGTCCCTTCCTCAGACAGGCCTTCCTCCACCTCCCAGCCTAGGTAGGCCCTCCCTGTGGATCAACCCGTGCCCACCTTATTTACGTGATAACTTGTTTGTCCTATTTTTCGCATGGACAGAGACCTCACCTGCTTTCTCCATCTCTGTGTCTCCAGTATCTGGCAAAGCACCAAGAGCATAGTAGGTGCTCAAGCCAGATTTGTTGACTGGACAAGTGTGGATGAGTTGGGGGTTGGTGACAGATGGTGGATTTTGGAGCCTGTTCTGATTGTGGTTTTGTCGCTCGCTGGTGAATGGCCATGGGCAGATTTCTCAGCTCCCTGGGCCTCCATTTCTCCCCTGGGACCAGGATAATAATAACTTCTACACTGAAGGTTAATTTCAGCATTGTACATAAGTGTCTGGTGGTAATTGGCACTGTTAGGGACTCATTAAATCGTGATTATTAATACTAATAATGATACCTTTGTTTCACACTTACTCTGTACCAGGATCTGGTCCTGCCCTCAAATATTTAGTTTATTGGATGACACAGAGACCTGCCTGGCCAATTATGAAACAAGGGTGACTGTAGCTTAGTGGTATGAAAAAGCACCATAGGAACAAAGAGGCAAGAGCAGTGAATGTACAACCTCTTCACGAGAATAGTGTTTTACCGTTTATATCCTACATGCACCTCTATAGTTCATTTGATTGCCCCCTAAACCTTTAAAGGAGGCGGGGCAGGCCTCAGTATCTACGTTGTATAATAGGAGAGCAGAGGTTCAAAGAGAAGACACCATGGGCTCAAGGTCACACTCTAGCCCCTCGCTCTGCTTTATTCATCTTCCACAGCATTGAATCCTGTGGACACCTTGTGTAACTGCTGGAATGCAAGCTCTGTGACAGCCTGTTTTGTTCATTGCTCCATGCCCAGCCCCTAGAACAGTACTGGCACATAGTAAGCACTCAGTAAGTGTATGTGGAATGAATGAATGAAGGACAGAAGAGTTAGTGAGTGGCAGAGCTAGGCTCAAACTTCTCAAGCAGGAGGGAGAAAAGCTAATGAAGGGGACCAGTTTCTGGAGCTGGGCTGTTTGGGTTTGGATCTCAGCTTTGCCACATAATAGCTGTGCAACTTGACAAGTTACTTAACTTCTCTGTGCCCCACTTTCCTCATCTGCCTAATGGGAAAGATAATATAATACCTAGTTCATAAGATTATTGTGACAATTACCATGAGTTACCATTCATAAAGTGCTCAGAACATGCCTGGTATATAATATGCCACAACACTTAAAAAGAAAATACTAGATATCTTGACTCCAAATCCAGCATTCTTTCTCTGTGCCAGATTATAAAGAACTTTATAGTTTCAAGATCACCAATATATTCATGGCTTTATTGTCTCTTTTCAGCATCCTTGTGAAGTAAGCAATAAATCATTACTATTGCCATTTTACAGAGGAGAAAGCTGAATGAAGCTGGAAATGACAGGTCTGGCTCAAGGTCAAACAGAGGCTTTATTGTCTGACTTCAAATATATTTCTCTGTCTATGATTCTGCAGGTAATCCCCTTCCCCAGATCTAGCCTGAAAGAAAACAACAAACAAGGCAAAGGGGGAAAGAAATCAGAGCCTAGCAGAGATTCTCATAAGGTCTAAAAGAAGGCCTGTTTTCAGCGTTTGGAAATCCATTTAAGTTTCTCTAATCCTAGGCTGTCCAAATAAGACCAAAGATGCTGAGAGATTTTAAGGTCAAGGGAAACTCCTATAGATTCAAAAGGGACTGACCCAAGCCTGTAAACATCTGGGGAGATACCTGCCGACTACGGGTGGCCTTTCCTTCCAATGAGTGGCTGCCTTCATGAGGAGCATCTGGTGGGCCCAGAACGTGCCAGGTGCTGTGGGGGCAGGGAAGACACGGCGAGTTTGTCCCGAAGGGATCTTTTGTCCAGTTTGGAGGGTGGAGGCAGAATCTTCATGGGGCTAAGCTTGTCCACTACCTGCTTCCAGAGACTCTAAGTAGGTGTAAGAACTGGATTTTAAATTTTGTTTTAAGTGACCCCAATGCTAACCAGATGATTTGAGTTCCAGAGGGCATTCAGAGATGTAGAGGTCATAAAAGAATTCTTGACTTCTTTCGTTTGCTCACTCATTCATTCATTCAGCTCTCATTTATCGTATCCTTAGCCTACAACAGGGAGTCCCAGAGTCCGACACCCGAATTCACAAATGGATTGTAAAAAATGCATTGAGTATCTACCATGTGCCGGCCACGTTTCATACATAAGTAGAGTGCTTTGAGGGAAGTATTATCATCCTGGTGAGACAAGGGAGACTCAGAGGCTAAGCGACAGCCCAAGGTTACTCGGTTATGGAAAAGTCAGTATTCACACCCAGGGGGCCTGCCTGACTCCACAGCTCAGGCTATGGTTTAGATCTTTACACTGGAATATTTGAGTCATAAAAAAGAGTATGTGTTGGCTGGGCACTGTGGCTCATGCCTGTAATCCCAGCACTTTGGGAGGCTGAGGCAGGTGGATCACCTGAGGTCAGGAGTTCGAGACCAGCCTGGCCAATATAGTGAAATCCCGTCTCTACTAAAGATACAAAAAGAGTTAGCCAGGCATGGTGGTGCATGCCTGTAATCCCAGCTACTCGGGAGGCTGAGGTAGGAGAATCGCTTGAACCCAGGAGGTGGAGGTTGCAGTGAGCCAAGGTCACACCACCGCACTCCAGCCTCTGCGACAGAGCAAGACTCTGTCTCGGAAAAAAACAAAAAAAAGAGTATGTGTCAATGCACAACTGAGATCGAAAGTACGATAATAAAATGACTGACAGTGATCAAGGAATAAACCATTTCCAATAAGGCCTGTCATGGTGTGTGCCTCACCCATACTACACTGCCCCGTTTCCCCTTCCACCCCCACTCCAAGGTGACCGCTATCTAAATCCCAGTTTCATCATTCCCTTGCTATGGTTTTGGTTGTTTTTACCACGTGTTTCTGATAAACATGTGTGAAGACAACCCTTCAGTTTTGTTTTGTTTTGAACTTCATGTCAGTGTTGTGTGATATCTTCTGCAGCTTGCTTTGCATCTTCCATAGGCTTCTGAGATTCACCCAGCTGATATACACGGCTTCAGTTTATTCATTTCCACTGCTGTGAAATTCCATTGTTTGAACACACTGTACCACATTTTATGTATCCAATGTCCTGTAGAAGGACGTCTAGGTCATTTTCAGTTGTGGTTTTCTTTTGTTTTGTTTTGCTATTGCAAACAACGCTACAAAGAAAATTCTTCATCATGTCTTCTGATGCACCTGACGGGGTTATGTAGGTGCAGGGGTGGGCTTGCAGGGTTGCAGGGCTTGTTTGTAGTACATTTTTACTCAGTACAGCTCCAAAGTAGTTGTACCATTTTCTTTGCAGCTTATAAGCTGGAGGAGAGTCTTCTGAGGGGCCACTGTTGAGCTTAGGAAAGGGGGCTCCAAAGTGTTGACTACCTAGCAAACCTTGAGATTAACCTTGAGAACCATCTACCCTAAGAATGGTAATTTATATGGTAGTCACGGAGCAGTGCACAGGCTTGATATTTATCTCCAGAGCCGAGCCTCTGAGGTTGGAAACACCTGCAGTTACTGACCAGGGTCCCAGGAGAAAACTGGCCTCTTAACTGACACAGGAGAACCAAGAACAATTGTGCCCATCTCACCCGACCTGCAAGACTTGGCATCTTTGCCAGAGCATGTGAGCTTGTGGGATTTTTAAAGTGTGTCCTTCTCTTGCAGCAGAATCTAAATTTGTCAGCCTTGGATTCAAGGGCATGTGATGTGACTGACTGGAGGCAGCTGGATCCTGGCTGGGATTCCGCCTCTCTCCCTGCTTGCTCTTGCTCCTTCTCACTCCCTTGCCTTCTACTAATATTTATGTCCTTCTTTTATATTTTTGATTGGGTAATGCATTCAAAGAGGTGGAAGTTGAAAGTATAAAACTCTGTAAGGGAAAGTCTTGCTCCCACTACTCCCACTTGCCTGCTCCCTTTTATTGAAGGTCATCACTTTTGTTATACATCCTTCTAGAATCGGATTTTGTTTTGTTTTGATTTGTTTTTGGTGTGTGTTATTTCTGAAAGTGTCTCACTCTGTTACCCAGGCTGGAGTGCAGTGGTGCAATCACGGATCACTGCAGCTTGGAACTCCTGGGCTCGAGTCATCCTCCAGCCTCAACCTCCTGAGTAGCTGGGACTACAGGTGCGCACCACCAGGCCTGGCTATTTTTTTATGTTTTTTGCTTTGCTTTGTTTTTTGTAGATAAAGGGTTTTGTCATGTTGCACAGGCTGGTCTCAAACTCTTGGGCTCAAGTGATCTACCGGCCTTGGCCTGCCAAAATGCTGGGACTACAGGTATGAGCCACTGTGCCTGGCCAAGTTTTTAAATGTATAAGCAAATATGAATATAAAGTCTTATTAAAACCTGCTATTACAGAAAAGATAGCATACTATACACATGATTCTGCCTTTGCCTTTTCTCATAAAGAGGTATCTTGGATGCCTAGTCCAAATCATCATCATAAACATTTGGTTATTCTTTTTAAATAGCTGTGTTAATATTCTATTGTATTCCACTCATTGTATTCCACTAATATTTGTATTCCACTAATATTTCTCACTTACTGTGCACAAATCTCTTTGCTGGGTGCTGGGGTTAAAATGATGAATCAAAAGAGGTCCTGCCTTTAAGGAGAGTACAGCCTAAGGGCAAATAGACAAACGATTATGATGAAATACTACAGGAGCTATTCATTCCAAAAATATGAAGTACCAACTGCTTGTCAAGCATTGCTCTGGGCAGAGGGGAGATGATGGAAAATAAAACCCATGAAAATCCCTGCCCCGTGGCACTTCTGTCCTAGCAGAGTTGATGCTCTGGCACTGTGATAAGGGGTGGGCACATGGCGGGGCCCCTAACCCGGTCTAGGGGTCAGGGAAGGCTTCCTGGAGGAAATAGGTGGACCGAGAGATAATGAGGGTGGTGTTGGCAGGACTTGGTTGGATTTGACCAGGAGGGAACGGAAGCCTCAGTCCTCTCATCTAAAATGAGGCAAATGACCCCGTCCCTGGGCTGCTCTGAGACTCTCTGATACAAGTAAGGCTCAGGGCAATGGTGCTGTGCCACAGCCCCAGACCCATCCCTTCATCTGCTCCCGTGCTGCCCCCACCTCACCCCTGAGCCATGGTGTCCATACTCCAGCAGGCACTCTGCCTTCCTGCCTTCTCAGCCCACTCCCCTTCCCATCACACACACACAACACACACACACCACATGCCCACATCACATGCCACACCGCACACTGCACACACACACATGCACGCACCACATACCACACCACACATCACACCACACCATGCACACACACACCACTCACACCACACACCCACCCACACACATGCACACACCACATACCACACTGCACATCACACACACACAACATGCATACACACACACCCCTCACACCACACACCACATACACACACACATCACACAAACGCCACACATGCACACACA
>NC_045434.1:62817452-63030787 GCF_002776525.5 Piliocolobus tephrosceles
ACACAGACACTCCGCACCACATACACACATTACACCACACACACAACACACCCCACATGCACACACCACATACACACACACTACACCACACATACCACACACACCCCCCCTACACAACACATCACACATCGACACACCACATACCACACTGCACACCACATACACACACATTACACCACACATACTATACACACACCACACACACACCACACTACAGGTACACATGCCACATACCACACACATGGACACACACACATACATACATACACACCCCTCGCACCACACACCACATATACACACATTACACCACACACACTATTCCCACACCCCTCACACACAACACAAACATATACACACACATTACATCACACATACCACACACAGTACTCATACCACACACGTACCACACACACACCACACACGCACACACCACATACTACACACAAGCACACCACATACACCACATACACAGGTCACACTACATACAGCACACATGCACACACACATACACCACACATCATACACATGCACACCACATCCATATGCACATCACACCACACGGGCCACACATGTACATACCCACACACCACATACACACCACACACATTACATCACACACACATCACACATACACACATGCCACCTACACCCACCCACCCACACACTCATGCTCAGACCCCACCCATACACACCACACACAAACACACATCATACACACACACCACGCACACTGCAAATGCACGTCATACTGTACACACAACATACACATCACACATACCACATACCATACACATACCACACACACACAGCCACATCAAAGACACACACATACCACATACCACCCCCCCTCCACACACACAACACACACCACCACCAGACACGTACACAATCTTGGTACAGGCCATTGACCCTCTGCAGGAGTTCAACTTCCTGCCTAGCCTGGCCCATCCCCATCGCACATTAGGGAGCTTCCCAGAGTGCGCACGGCCCACCGTCACGGCTAGGCTGCCACACACCTCTCAGCCAGTCCAGTGTCACTGCCTGTGTGACTGTTTTGTGGACCCCATTGGACTGTGCGGTCCCAGGACTCCCACACCATGGGTGCCGCCTGGCGCCTGACCTTGCAGGGACCTGCTTGAGGTATTGCCTGTGGCTGGTGGACTCACGCAGCGAGGGTTGGGGACGTCTGTTGAGTGGGAGCAAATGGCAGGAACAGTCAGCATTTCCCAAAATCCCCATGGGCGGTTTGGCATCCACCCAGGCCCAGCCCAGGTTTATTTGGTGATAAGATTTGGTTTTGTTTTTTTCCCAAGCCGCAAGGGCGTGTGCCACCCAGAGCCCTGGCCTGGATTACCTCTGTTGTTCAGTGGCAGCCTGGAGCTGTGCCTCACAGCGGGGCTGTGCTGGACACAGGATGGTCTTATTCATCCTGGCCCTCTTCTTTACAGGGATGGTGATGAAGGACTCCAGGAGTGCTGCCTGTACACCCCCATCCAGGCTCCAGTGGGTGCCACTTGTCCCGGCCTGAAGTCACAGCCCCCAGATGCTGCCTTCCTCTGCCAATCCCTATACCTGCTGGGGTGGGCACCGAGGGCCAGTCCTAGACTTGGGAGCAGGGTGGGAGTGGGGTGGGGGTGGTGCACAGGGAGGGCCTCTATGTGGGGGTTGGCTCAGTTCCCTCTGCTTGGGGGATGGGTTGAGGTGTCCCCTGGTTGTGACAGAATGGAGGCTGTGGGTTCTCAGCCCCTGCAATCCCCACCCTACGTTTCGAACATTCTGTCCTGACTCCTGAGTCTGAAGAAGGTGCAAAATGTGTGGTTTGGAACTCGCGTTGAATCTCAGCGTGGCTCTGGCTCTTGCAGACTCAAAATCTTTTCCATTCTAGCTGCAGTGTGTCTGAGACTCATTGTTTGCTAAGGATTGATTTCATGAATGAGTGACCTGCCCTCAGCGGGGCCCATCCTTGATTGAAGGCTCTGTTGTTGCTGTCTTGAAACTCTTAATAATGTCTGAACAAGAGACCTGGCATCTCCATTTTGCCCTGGGTTCTGTAAATTATGTAGCCAGTCTCGGTTCACTTTTAGTTGTCTGCCTTTTAGTATCTTTTTCATGTCAAACCATGTAGATGTATTTTTATAACTATAAAATCTAAGTAGCACAAAAGATAAAAACAAAGAAGGACACATTTATTATTTGTTGTGACCTTTAGAAATGGTCCACATGTCCACTGCAGTGCACAAGCTGCTATATACATGCCACACTTGACAATCCAGTCTGCCTGACTCCCAGGACAGCCTGTGTGATGTGCAAAATGCCATTCCTATGAGGGTGCATCATTTTTCCCTGGGACTTCTGAAGGACACAGATAGAGCTTGTGCTCTAGGCCGCGCCCCCCCCCCCCCGCGCCCCCGTTCCTGTGCTGGCTCCATGCTGGTGTCCAGAATGAGCCAGTTCACACTCCAGAGCCAGGTGCGGGGAGAAGCAGCTCCCAAACTCCCCTGCTGATCTCCCCCTGACTCCTAGGTGTACCTTCTAAGTCAGATGACACTCACAGGCTAACATCCCCAGCTCTGCTTGGAACTCAGGAAAGGAGACTTCTGGGTAGAAGAAAGATTCTGCGGTGGGCATGGACTTGGCCATTGAAGACCCTGAGAGGACATCTTGCCCACCCTCTCCAGGCTGGGCCCTGTCTGTGCTGCCTGGAGCCGGAAGCAAAAGATACCAGCCTTAGAATCTGCGGGGATGGAGACTCCATGAGCTTTCTTGCATCTCATTCTAGCATTTGCCACAGATGCTGATTTCTTGCCTGAGTCATGTATATTGAAGTTTTTGCTCATTTCTTACTAGGCTTAAGAAATTGGAATTCTCTGCCTCACAAATCCCAAAGGGCTGAACATACCCCCCCCCCCCCCAAGCCCTTTAACAAACTTTGAGCATCTAAAGGACAAAACCCCAGCTCCTAAAGCGTTCATGAGCACCCACTTTGTGTTCAGCCTGGAAGAGAAGGAGCACTGCTGCCCTCTGGTGGCCAGGCAGCAGAGCATCAAGGAGCCTCCTAAGGGAACTGGGTCGTCTTTGCTTTGTCTTTGGGACAGTAGCTTTGAGTCTTAGGTCAATGGATGTCCTTTCACTGTTCCTGGAAAATGGCAAGCTTGTTCTTGCCTCAGGGCCTTGGGCCTTGATGCTCCCTCTCCCTGGAATGTTCTTTCTCCAGCTCTCAGGTGACAGCTGCCTTCTCATTCTCTAGCCGTCAGACCAAATGCCACCTCCTCAGGGAAGCCCTCCTGGACCACTTCGTCTAAAATAGCAACTCATCCCAGCCCCTGCCACTCTATCCCATTACCCTGTTTCCCTTTGTTTTTAGCACTTACCTGCTATTTGGAAGTATCTGTCTAGAGTCTGCATCCATTGCCTCTCTCCCTCACCAGATGTCGGCTCCAGGAGGGCAGGGTCCCTGTCTGTTTTGTTTGTCACTGGACTTCAATGCATTGTACATAGTAGATACGCAAAAATACTTGTCAAAGAGGTAAATAAATGCATATCAACAACAGCTACTAGATTTAAGCACAGCTTCTGGTCTCAAAACTGCACTGTGATACAGGCAAGGCAAATATCACCCCCACAGGACAGATAAACAAATCGAGACTCAGATTTATGTGAGTTGCCTGAGCACCCAGCAAGGAGGAATGAGCCAGGGTCCCTTGTGCCTTCTCCTGTGCTCCCTCAGTCCTCTACCCTGGAGGGAGCAGAGGGGGTCTCAGGCACGAGAGCTTCTGCCAGGAGGTGAGGCAGGCCCAGCAAGTGGGGTCCAGAGCTTTACTCCTTAGTCTGCTTGTTGAGGGAGGCTGAGCTGTGCCATTGTCCAAAGCTTTGCTTGTGGCTGAGGGGTGTGAGGTGGGAGGGGGTGAGGAGGGTCTGTCCACAGGAAGATGTAACCAGACTCCAGTCAGTGGCTGGTCTGCGGAGATACGCGTTCTGGAGCGGGAGTGTTTGAGGGGTGGACGGGTGGGGAAAGGTGAAGCCACTGTGGAAACTGTGACTTCTGCAGGGCCAGGGTTGGGCCGTGACATTCCGGGCTTCACCCAGACTCTGTCACTATACTCAGCCTGAGCCAGGGGCTGCCCTCTGACTCTGGGCCCAGCACCGGGTCAAGGGCTCTGAAGCAGAGCCTAGGTCCCCTGCGCTGTGCTTGGGCAGGCAGTGGGGCTGGAGGGTGATGGTTATCTGTTCTCAAGCCTGGGATGACCAGGCCTGGGGCAGGCTCTGTTTCTGGGCGTCCAGAGCAGGCGTCCGGAGGTCAGCAGCATCTGCTCCTTGACTGGTCTGGTGAGAGTTTGATGGATTCTGTGAGGTGATTCTCTAAGATGCTCTGGTACTGGGGAAGGAAAGAGAGGCCAGCATTCATGTCCTGAGGTGCAGAGAGCACCGCCCGCCCTTCATTTCTTAATGGGCCTCAGAGCCTGGGCTCTTGTTTCCTCCCCATTGTACTTCTGGGAAACTGAGGCCCAGACAGGGAAGCCACTGGTGTTCCCCACCCTCCTTCTTCCCTGTGTCCCCTCCAGCCTCTTCCCGGGAGCCCAGAGCAGGTCAGTGTCTGAATTAGTGGCCCAAGTCTCCTGACCTCCAGCCGTGTCCTGTAATTTTCCATTCTCCAGAGGGGACAGCTGAGGTATCATTTGGGCTCAGGCAGAGAGGTGATGGCCACTCCTCATTTCTCCTGGAGACCTCTTCCCGCGAATATTCCAATACCCCCAACCTCCTTTTCATTCTGCCCGTCTCCCAGCTTCCCCTACTCGTGCCTGGAAAAGCCCAGTCGGTCCTCTGTCCTGGCTGCGTCCAGGGAGCCCTCCCCAAAATGGACTCAATGTTAATCCTGGGCCCTTTTGCTTCTCCAGCCTCTCTTGTCCCAACAAGGGTTCAGAGGAAGCCCCTTCTCAGTCTGCCAAGCTTCTGCCTTTCCAGCTGGCTCCACTGCTCACCAAGAGCCTGCCCCCCGACCCAGTTCAGGGGCTGGGGTGATATGGAGAGGGCCCTTCTTTAAGCAGATGGGTTCCTCAGGCTGAAGGGTTTCTTCTTCAGGGAATCCCATCTCTTCACGCTGCTATGGCCTCCGCTAGTCACAGAGCTCAATCTCCTTCATGTTCCTCCCACAGCCAGTACTGTGGGCCTCGGGGTGAGTGAGGAGCATTCACTCTGTGTGGAAAGGGTTTGTGCTACATTGGCGTGGACCTGAGCAGGGGCGGAGCCTCCTGTGTGTCACGCAAAACTGTCCCTGGCAGTCCATCTCAAGCGTCCTTCTCAGGGGGGCAACTTCCAGCGACAGGGGTGCTGCCTCCTCCTCTCTGCTTTTAATCTCCCTGGCAGCTCCCAGGCTCAGGTCAGACACCCAGCTGGCGAAGGCTCGTGATCCTGGACCTCAGGAGGTGGTGTCCAGCCCTGCCTCCTGCACCTTGGTGATGCTGGGCCCCCCAAATACATAAGAAGATCCCTTGACACCTCATCACTCCCTGCCATCCCCAGACTGAGCAGTAATTTAACCCGATGGCGCAGAGCTCGTGATGCTGAACCTGGGGTCCAGTTCCAGTCCTTCGTCATAAAGTTGATTCCTTGGGGATCCCCCATCTCTCACCCCACCCTGGTAGGATCTTGGGACCAGCAGAGCAAGTGCCATCTGGGGTAGGTGTGAGAGACGTCCGCATTTGTTGCATGGGCAAAGCCTGAGGTTTTCATGCCAGTGTTGCCCTAATAACATCCGCACCCTCCCCGGGTCCAAGTCACCGCTGAGCTCTTTCCATTAACGACATCATTTTCACTGACAATGGCAGCATCTTATTCCTCAGATTTTCTGCAAAACCTCCAGGCCATAATTAGGTTTCTATGTCATTCTGTTCTCCAGTCCCCAGGCCTCTTGACAACTTGTGAATCTAACCGTGCAAGTAATAAAACGCTATTCCAATGCTTGCAGCATCAGTGGGGGTGTGACTGTGGGAGTCTGTCCCTGTCCCCTACAGTGGCCCAGTGGCCTTGCCTTAAGTCCTGCATCCTGAGGACCATGTAAAACTGCTGTGATTCACCGAGCAGCCACCAGCCGGCCCGCTTCCCTCCACTGGATGTGGTGATTCTGTCTTTTTCCAATTAACCCCAAAAGAACTGGGCCTCTAGGCGATATCTCATGCTACTGGAGCTGGGCCTGACAAGCCCCAGCAGGGATGGTATTGCTAACTTTTCCTCCCCCTCCCCTCCCCCTCCCCTTCCCCTCCCCCTCCCCTTCCCCTTTCCTCCTTTCTTTGACAGGGTCTCACTCCTATGGCCCAGGCTGGAGTGCAGTGGCATAATCACGGCTCACAGTGGCCTGACTTCCCGGGCTCAGATGATCCTCCCACCTCAGCCTCCCAAGTAGCTGGGACTACAGGCACATGCCACCATGCCTGGCTAGTTTTTTTATATTTTTAGTAGAGATGGGGTTTCAACCAGGCTGGTCTCAAACTCATGAGCTCAAACAATCCATCTGCCTCGGTGGATGTAATCCCAAAATGCTGGGATTACAGGTGTGAGCCACCATGCCCGGCTGGCATTGCTAACTTTCTAGGAGCAAAACCTCACCACCCCACATCTTTCAAAGCTGGTGGGTATCTCCTCTTTAATTATTAGGGCATCCTTCGTCATATTTTGTGATAACTAAATACCCTAACCCTTGAATGTGGCTAAATTGGTTACTAAAGTAACCTACCTACTCTGATTTCTTTCAGAATGTTAACTGAACACTTACACTGGTCTCTTTTAGAATATTAACTGAACACCTACTCTGGTCTCTTTCAGAATATTAACTGAACACCTACTCTGGTCTCTTTCAGAATGTTAACTGAACACCTACTCCGATTTCTTTCAGAATGTTAACTGAACACTTACTCTGGTTTCTTTTAGAATGTTAGCTGAGCACCTACTCTGGTCTCTTTCAGAATGTTAACTGAACACTTACTCTGGTTTCTTTTAGAATGTTAGCTGAACACCTACTCTGGTCTCTTTCAGAATGTTAACTGAACACTTACTCTGGTTTCTTTTAGAATGTTAACTGAACACTTACTCTGGTCTCTTTCAGTATGTTAACTGAACACCTACTCTGCTCTCAGCAGGTGCCTCACATATTGCTCTTTTTACTACAAGGCTCACTTGCAGAACTCAGACGTTTCCACCTGGTGTCTTGAGGAACCTTGAATTCAGTGTGCTCATGTGGACGTCATTACCCCTTTCTCTCATGAAGCCCTGCTTTCTCCTTTGTTCCCTGTCTTGTTTGGCTCAAGGAATCACTAATCCATTGTCCTTTCATTTGCCAAGCTAGAAACCTGGTCGTCAGCCTAAACTGCTCCTGTTCCTTTCTCCCTGCATCTGACCATCATCAGCTCCTGACGTTTCTACCTCCAAAGTCTCTTTAATTCACCCTCACCTTGCCAGCTCTATCCTCCCACGCCTGGACTATTGCAGTAGCCTCTTCATCACCACCCATGGAGCCCATCCTTTCGGCAGCACGAAGCTCCCCTGCTGAAAACCCTATGACACAGCTCCATTGTAAAACAGCATGTAATGCCCTCTCTGCACTACAATAGTATTTTATTTAACCCTCACAATAACCTCATGGGGAAGATATTATTATTTGTACTTTAAAGTTAGGGAAGTGGTGGCTTAGGGAGGCTGCGTGACTTGCTCAGGGACGCACAGTGAGAGTAGAGCTGAGTACAAAGCCAGATTGTTCCAACTTCAGAGCCCTACCCCAGCTGGGGGCTCACTCCTTATTGCAGAAGCACCTCCCACATCCTCCTCTCAAAACACCCTGGGCTGGAGCAAATGAACCCACAATCTCCCTGGGAAGGAAGGGAAGTTCCTTATAGGAAATGCCTTTGAAAACTTTTCTTTGACTTCAAAATCTGTATTTGTAAACTTCTGTTTCATCTTAAGAATCGATGTGAATTTTACATTCTATGCCCAGTTAAGTGTGTTTGTTTTTATGTGAAAATATTTCTCCTTCAAATTTCTAAGCAAAAAAGACACTGCAGAAAGTTGTGCCCTGTTGGGTTTCAAGGTCCTGGGTGAGCTCCTGAGTATCCTGGGTGGCCTAGCAGTGCCATGTGGAAGGCGTGGGCCTGTGGTATGGCGTCTGAACTCCTGGTCAGGCTTCACCAGGCCTTGGTGGCCTTGCTGGCTTCATCACAAACTCTGTCCCCATGCTCTGACATTCCTCCACGCCAGGTTTCTTCTTCTTGCCAACAAGACCTACAGTAGGTGTCTCCTGTAAGCCCCATGAACTCATGCCTGGGTCTCTGGCCTTGGCCTTCTCTCTGCCCTTCTTCCCCTCCGGCTTACACCCACCATGGCCTACCATCTCCACCTGCAAACTGTGAATTGCCTTCCAAACCTTCTGACATGTCACTTCTCCGAGCAGGCATCCTCACTCATCCTCGCCACCAGCTGCCTGGGAGTCACCTTCTTACCTTAATCACACCCCCCACAGCACTCACGTCACTCCGGGACAGTCACTTATGGATATCTCACTCCACTGACCTCAAGTGCACTGAGGGTTGTATCTCCAGGTCTAGCCTGACAACTCAATGGATATTTATGGACTCAAATTATTTTCGTTTTATAGAGAGGAAATGGAAGCTCAGAATAGTCATATGTCTTGCCAAGGCGTCCACTTGAGAGCACCAGGGCAGGATTCAAATCCAGGTCAGTCTGACCGCAGGTACTACACCTGTGACTTCCAGACTTCTGATCAGTGCGCATGCCCCATAAACATGGGGGACTGACATGGATTGCTACCCATTTAGTCTTTTGCCAAGAAAGGGTGTTTAAAAAAAACAACAAGCAGACAAGCCACTGTCTACTAAACAGCACCACGTCATAACAGCGACAGAATCAGAAGGTCCTAATTTACCCACAATACAGTAGGAAGGACATCATTTGAAGAAGAAAGGATACTCCTTCCCCAGATAGCACAGGTGCTAACCAGGCACAGACACGGGCTGTGGGCTGATGGACGCTTCCTGGTGACTAAGCATTTGGCAGTCGCTGCACTGTGCTTGTGGAGGATTATTGATCAATATCACCACCAAGGGCAAACAGCATTCCTCAGCGATCCAGGAGGACGGCAAGAGCAGGCACGCCTGTGCTTCAGGAGCAGACTACACCGCCCACTTCTTGACCAAGCACTAACAGATGGACACCTCGCTGCTTTCCCTTTCCCGAGACAGTGAGGGCTGGGGGGGGGAGCAGAAGAGCCAGTGAGGGTCAGGGGAACCCTAAGATCAGGGCTCTGAAGCCTGAGGATGCCTAGCTGGGATCTTCTCCCTGAGCAGCCGCTAGAGGGAGCTGCTGCCTCTCTCTGTCTGGGACAACCCCTCACTGGGGCCTGGAGAGCTTCTTTCCAGAGCCGCTGCAGAGGGTATCCCAAGGGGGCGGTGGATGCTTCCACATAGGCGAAGCCTCCAGTTCCCTACCCTTATTTGCCCATTTCCTCAATTCAGAACCATTGCTGCGATGATCCTTTCCCCTCTCCTAAGAAGCCCATGTTGATGAGATGTGGCAGAACGATGACACAAGCTGAGCCCCTCCCCCTGCCAATCCCAGGGCTTCCAAACTCCACACCAGACTGACGTTAAAACCACGCCACTGCTTCCAGGCAGCCTTCCGTGGTCTTCCCCACCTCCTTGCAGAATTCAGATGTTTTCACCTGGTGTCTCAAGGAACCTTGAATGCAATGTGCTCGCATGGACGTCATTACTCGTTTCTCTCATGAAGCCCCTGCGTTCTCCTTTGTTCCCTGTCTTGCTTGGCTCATGGAATCACTAATCCATTGTCCTTTCATTTGCCAAGCTGGGACCCTGGCCATCAACCTAAACTGCTCCCTTCTCCCAATCCCTTCTTCACTTTCCCTCCTCCCCACCCCCTCCCCTGCCTTGCAGCATGGGCTGTCCGTGTGCCCCTCCTCTAGGCCCTACCCCAAGTCCTGTCCCACCATGTCACACTATTACAATCACTTAGGGGCCTATCTCCCTGCCTCTTCAGACAGAGGGTCCTGGGGCCTGTACAGTGCCTGCCACACACTCAGCACATTCTTGACGAACCTTCATACCTAGGGGTCTATGTCTGTTCATCTTTTTGACTGGAAGATGTCAGCAACTCCTGCAGGTTTGGTATTTCACTTGGGTGAATGCCTGGCACCTCCTGCCAATGAAGATTAGACTAGACCATCACTTCTCAAACCCTTCCTCAGTTAGGATCTCCAGGGCTGAGGTACAGGACTGGAGTGTTTAGATACTCCACAAGGGATTTGGTTAGTTAGCTGGATTGACAGACTGCTGACTGCACGCTCTAAGGTAGCTTTCTACCTCTGGCATTCTGCGGTTCCAGACCTGGAGTGCTGCTGAACCCATTCCATGGCTAATTAACTGAGATGATGAGCAATCCCGTCCCACCCACAACCCTGCCCGTACCCTAGATGTTCTTCTCTGGAAGCGCCTGAGACCCTCCCCAATCCAGGGGGCAGTCTTAGCAGGTCTTGCCACCACAGCCACTCACCCTTGACAGAGCCCGACTGGCCAGCATCTCAAAGGCTTGCACCACGTTGATGTCATTCTTGGCACTGACTTCAAAGTAAGGAATATCTTTCTCTTTACACCAGCCTTGAGCTACTTCCTGGGGTACCTGAATGAGGGGAAGAAATAAGCATGGTTCCTGTATTATCATCATCGCTATCACCACCATTGCCACCATCACATCCTCACCATCCCCAGCAGGCCCACCACCACTCCCACTTATTGAGAACCTCCCAAGTGTCTACAACTTTACGTATAAATGTAGGAGGTGGGAACTGTTAGCTCCATTTCACAGATGGAAAAACGGAGGCCTGAAGAAAAGAAAAACTTGCCCAGAGTTTGTGAGGTTGAGCAGGATTTGAACACAGGCCTGGTGGAATTACAGCCCACTGCACTTTGCTGCCTTCCTAAGGCCTAAACTAAGAGCTTCTTCCACCTTTGCCTCCTTTGTCAGTCCCTTCAAAGGGAGCTGCGCATGAGAGACACCAACCAGGAAGGGCTGGAACTGAGGACTTTCTTCTCCAGCCCAGCTGAGGAGGCTCACACTCAGGAGGCCTGTTGCTGGGCAGAGACTCGGGTCTCGGCTGACCCTGCTTCCCCAGGGTAGGGTCCTAGGAACAATTAATAAGCTCCTACTATGGGCCAAGGCACTGTGTTAAACGTCATTTTATCACGTATGAACTCATCTCATCCTCTTCATAACCCTGTGAAATGGGCATTGTCAGTTCCACTTTATAGACAAAAACACTGAGGCTCAGAGAGGTTCAGCAACTTGCCCCAGATCACACAGCTGAGAGAAGGCAGAGCTTGGATGCGGCCCCAGCTCAGTGCTCCCCCTGACATCTGAGTTGCCCTCTACAGGGCGCTGCATAAGAACCATGCCTCTCCTTTTCTGTCTTCCTCTGGGAGCTCAGGGTCAGGAGCTCAGCTCTTGGCCTGGCACATGCGAGCCACTAGGCACAGGCTGAATGACTACATCTCTACATCTCTACTCAAGTGCAAACGGCGTTCAATTTGTGATGTTGGCCTGGAAATGCTCTGGAAGCCCTCTGGGTTACTTCCAAAGACAATTGGTATGCCGAGTTTGATGTCTAATTATTTGGGGAAGGGGAAATGACCACATATTGAGCATTTGCTGAGACTGGTACTTTATAATCATCATTTCAATTAGGGGAGCCAAGGTCTTTTTCATGGAGAAAGGACCATTCCACCCCTCTCTCAGAACACAGTGCAGGCCGAGGCAGATCAAACCCTGCCCCTGTTTAATTGTCTCTGTGGCTCCTGCAGGTCCTGGGAATGTCTGTCTTACTGGGATAAAAAGTCCCAGCTGATCTCAGCTGACCCTTTCCTCTGACTTACCATGACCAGATCCACCCAAGTGCCCGGTTATGACAGACTTTTTAATCTCATTTCTCCCTGCTCTCTGTTTGGTTTCGAATGACTGCATACAGACTCCGAAATATCATTGTGATTATGTTGCAAATTAACATTCTTTTTACATCTCCCCCTCCTCCCACCCCAGCCTCAGAAAGCCGGGCCTGGAAAGACAGCTACCCAGACAGTATTTTTCACTTTTCTCTTCCAATCCCAGAGACAATTTCATGATTTTTAAAATTGTCTCATCTTTTATTTATAAAATGAAAGTTATTTATAATTTAGGCTCTGACTCTGAAAATAAGCTCAGGGTGTGATAGCTGGGGACTTGGGAAGTATGACAATTCTGCAAGTATTGCTTGCATTAATGTTGCTTTTGGTCGACAATATACTATGGACATGTCACTTTTCTGGTTACAATTTTGCTTGTTCATTGGAAGCCAAACATTTGACAAAATTAGTCCAGCTGGCATCATTTTATTTATGATGCTTTTCCATCTCATGTGCATTTAAAACAATCGATTATACAAGTGCTAAAATTAGCATGTCAAATACTAATTACTAAACCATTAAACCATCACTAAAAATAACAAAGGATATTTTTAGAAAGCATGATCTTAAGTCTACGGAATCACTGGTAAATCAGAAATTACCCACCTGAGCACAGAGCAAATAATTCGTGCCCCAGTGAATAAATTCCTGGTAGCACAGATGCCAGCAAAGCTGTTCTTTCTAACAAACTATTTTTTTCCCTATTACCTTCTGTAGAAGGAGCAGGGATTTTTTTTTAAGCTAAATCAGTAATTTCTTTAAAATTATTCTGGCTATATATGCCTGTTTTTATTGTGGTAAATATACCTAATAAAATTTACTATTTTTAAATGAAACACTTTTTTTTTTGAATTTTTGTTTTGTTTTGTTTTTGGAGAGACGGGGGAGGGGGGGAAATCTCGCTATGCTGCCCAGGTTGGTCTTGAACTCCTGACCTCAAGCGATTCTCCCATCTCAGCCTCCCATAGTGCTGGGATTACAGATAAAATGTACTTGACTCATTGTAACCATTTTTAAGCATACAGTTCATGGGTATTCAGTACATTCATATTGTATTCACACTGTACATTCCCCACTACTCATCTTCAGAACTTTCTCACCTTCCTAAACTGGCTATATATATATTATAAATATGTGTGTGTGTATTTATGCATGTATATGTGTGTATATATGATGTGCGTGTGTGTGTGCGGCTTTTTTTTGTTTGTTTGTTTTTGACAGTGTCTTGCTCTGTCGCCCAGGCTGGAGTGCAGTGGTGTGATCTTAGCTCACTGCAGCCTCTTCCTCCCGTGTTCAAGAGATCCTCCCAGCTCAGCCTCCTGAGTAGCTCAGAATACAGGTGTGCCACCACACTCGGCTAATCAAAAAAAAAATTTTTTTTTTTTTTTTTTTGTGGAAATGGGGTCTCGACATGTTGCCCAGGATGGTCTCGAACTCTGAGCTCAAGCTATCCCCCAACTTTGGTCCTCCAAAGTGTTGGGATTACAGGCGTGAGCCACTGGACCAAGCTGCAGTACATTTTTAAATACTCATTTTCTTCCTATTAGATAGGAGAAGCTGCTGTATTTTGCCAGCTGCCCCTTGGAGATAATAATAAGGAGGATCATTTCCTCGTTCCATTATTTCCATTATGGAAATCACATCCTTCCCATTATTATTCAGTCTCAGGAAGTCTGTGTTCTGGTCTCCGCCCTGCGGAGGAGGTAATGGAGGCATATGGACCAGGTGGGCGGGTGTGAGCCCGCATATGCGGGACGGGCTCCGAGGAGAAGGCGCCCCACAAGAACGTACCTCTTGGCTCCTTCTCCATGTCAACACCTGGCCAGGGGAAGGCAGAGCCCTGGCTAGGTTTGTGCAGAGTAAAGACATTTGAAGGCTGGCACTTCCCAGCCTCCCCTCTTGGGGCTTTATAATCCCAGGTCTCAGAATTAAAGTCCTTCCGCTCTCTCCCACCCACCTCCTCCTCTCCACGTCCCTGTTCTGATTTCACTATGGCTCAGTGCCTCCTCCCTTCCCCTATCCTAGTCCACCTCCCTACAAACCCCTTCCCTGGGCCTACTTTGTTGGGAGACAGGCTCCCCTCTCCTCCATCCTCTCCTCAGCCCTCCTCCATCCTCTCCAGGGACCTCCCTGTCTGGCTGAACCCTGGCTTTTCCTAGAGTCATGCTTCCCGAGCGCCCCCTCTTGCCCTCCCCACTGGGACTATTTGCAGACTTTACTCATCACAGATCCCAGAGAGGGGGCTGGCTTGCCTGGTGCCTCACTGCCTCTTTCAAACCTTTGTTCTTCCTCTCTCTGGACACCAAAGCTCACCCAACCCTGAGGCTTGGATTGGACCCCCTCTACTCCCGCAAGTCAACACCTGCCCTCCTCACCTTGCCAGATGCCCCTCATTCACTAAACACTTGCCATCTAGTGAGGCTTCCTAACCCCTCATCACACAGCGGCCACCTCTCATGGTAGCCTCAGAAATCCTTTGCTGCCCACATTCTCTCCATGTCAGCTTCTTCCTCTCAGGACCTCTGTAAAAGAAGAAACCTGGTCTCCTGTGCCCTGATCTCCTTTCCCTCAACCCCCTCAGGCCCTCCCTCCTGCTGCCCTGCTCCCCAGCCTCTGCCACCCCAGCCCTGGCCCTTCCGCCTTCCCTGGTCCCTCTTCTTTCCTTCATGGTTTCTTGGTGCCCTCACAGCTCTGTCCTTCCTCCTCTCTTGGTTGGAAAAGCCCTAGTCCAAAGTTCCTTGCTCCTGGCTTGTACCCTACACAGACCCCACCTCAAACTCATGGTCTCCTCCTTCGGTGGAGTCCTTGGTGTCACCCATCAGATCTTGTCCTTGTCCCTAAGTAGCTCCTCCTCCCACTTCTCCCAAGAGTAACTGGCAAAGCTTCCTCATGATTCTTAAGCCTCGTATTGGTTTCCTCCCTTTCAACAGAAGATGGCATGTCTTATTTCACTGACTCTTGGTCTTGAGCCCCCCCAGCTTCCCTCCTCCCACCCTACAGACATGAAACAAGATGGACGTTAAAATGAAAGTTTTGGCAGAGGCACAACAACTGGACAGATGTCAGAGATAAAGCAGGTGGAGACAGTCCACCCTGGGTACATATTCCCAAAGGCTCATGACCAAGACTCTCTTGGATGACTTGAAATCCCACAACATGGATATAAAAGGCTTGAAAATGAGGATTAGGAGGGATGTCCTTGGAGAGAGTTATATTGTGGGTACAACTACTCCTGCTTCTCCCAAGAGAAGGAACAGGTAAGGACTCACCTCTAGCTGAAAGATGAGGAGAGTCATTAATGTACAAGCCCTGGAGTTTGGTAGACATGGTGGACTGGTGTCTGACACATACCTGAGGTATCTGAGGCAACAGGCAACAGGGCAGAGAGAGAAGAGGCTGCACTGAGCACCAGCTTACCCTTGTCCCCCAGTGGAGCCTGAATGCATGTGTGTACCTTGTGAAGGATATGTGGATGCAACAGAGAGAGAGAGAGAGAGAACAAGGGAGAGAGAGAGAGTGCACAACAGGCTGGGGCCTGCTAAATCCCACTCAGAAACTGCTTGGAGGAAAAGGTGACCCCCATGGGGTGGGGATGCTGAAAGCTAGGGGTTGGGGAGGAGAATGCAAGACTCTTGTCATGGGAGGTACAGTGAAATGCTCCCAGTGGAGACTTCCAAAGGACCCACACGAGTGACCCACAGAAGAAAGAGCTTGCAACACCTGTCAGGCCAGAGAGTGCGAGACTGTCTTTTTTTTTTTTTTTTTTTTGAGACAAAGTCTCACATTGTTGCCCAGGCTGGAGTACAGTGGTACGATCTCGGCTCACTGCAACCTCTGCCTCCCTGGTTCAAGCGATTCTGCTGCCTCAGCTTCCCAAGTAGCTGGGATTACAGGCACCCACCACCACGCCCAGCTAATCTTTTGTATTTTTAGTAGAGTAGGGGTTTCACCACGTTGGCCAGTCTGATATTAAACTCCAGACCTCATGATTTGCCCGCCTCGGCCTCCCAAAGTGTTGGGATCACCGGCGTGAGCCACTGCGCCCAGCCAAGACTGTCTTATGATAGTACCAGTCAAATTAGAATTGCCCTGCTCTCCTGACCTCTTCTCCCTCTTCCTGCTTTACTCTTGACAGGGTCTGAAACTGGAATTACCATCCCAGATAAGAGGAGGAAGTGTGGACATCAAGCTTGGCCGTGAGATTCTAAGGACCTATTCCCTTTCTTAGACCACAAGGTTCTCACCCATAGCTGGTCCCAGTGGGGGAAAAAATGGAGACACCTTGCCTTTGAATGAACTTAAGACCTTGCTTATTATCTGAGGCTGGATATTTGTAATTAGAGAATTGACATGGAGTTTACAACCTGAAGTGACCACGGAACAGATGACTCCTAGATCTCTATTTCCAGCACATACTTCTCCTTTAAAATTTCATTCTTATGCATTCCAAAGCCTGCTGGCCATTTCCAACTAGTTGTACAAGCTCCTCAAACTCAGCATGTCCAAACCAAAAATGTTTCTTTCTCTATGAACCAGAGGCTCTCCCTTCTGTAGATGGTAGCTCAGTTGGAAGCACCATCCCTCCCTCCCTTTCTCCATGCATAAACACACTTCATCATGCCAAATGATGCCTCATTTCCATTGCTTTTCTCAATTTGAACCATTGTGAAAATGCAGTTCAGACATGATGATCCAGTTCCCCATTACTTTTCTCTATTTGAAACACTAAAAAGAGAAACTTGGTTTAAACAGCTCTTTTTGGTGGCATCTGGACTTTTGGCCCAAGAGCATCTTTTACAAATTCAGTCTGCCATATTCTTTCCTCATTAGTAGGCAAAGATTAAAAGTGCTGTCTTCTCAGTACCCTGTAATGGTAAACACAAGTGCGGTCACTGTAGTCACAGGGCAGACCAGCTGTTAAGTGGTTAACCCGATGGTCTGGAATATGGTTCAGCTAATAAAAAAATTTTACTTCCCCAGAAAACTTGTATACCCAAGAATTTATAACTGCAGACCTCCAACTCGACCCTAGGCAGAAACCCTGTGCTACAGATTAATTCAAATTCCACTGAGACCTGCCTCCTGCCTACATCTGATGCCTTAACTCCTCCGTTTCCTGTCTCTGGACAAAATTGCCTTTAGTTCTCAGTTTATATCATGCTGTTTATTCAGCCCAGAACCCAACTCTTCTAGGAAGCTTGTCCTATATTCTAGGCTTGGGTAGATGCCCCTTTATTGTGGTTCCTTAATGCCCAAGGTATATCTCTATTATTTCATTTACCATATTGTATCGTAATTATCATTTTATTTTATAATGATCTTTTAAAGTGTCTGTATCCACTACTAGACTGTGAAATTCCTGAAGTAAGGACTATGCCTGATTCAGCTCTGTATGTGTGGGACCTAACACTGTGCTGGGCACATAGTGGATGCTCATATAATGTTTGTTGAATGAATAAATGAATGAACAGTACCTTCCGGTCTGCCAGATCGATCTTGTTCCCCAACAACACCATGGGGTAGGACTGTTCCATGGGGACAATCTTGGCCAGGACGTCACCCCGCCAGATATCCAGGGCTTCAAAAGACTCCAGGTCGGTGACATCAAAAGCTAGGATGCAGCCATCGGAGCCTTTGTAGAACGTGGACACCATGGAGCGGAATCGCTCCTGACCGCCCGTGTCCCAGATCTGGAGGGGAAAGCAGCCGCCCCATGGGACTGTGATGAGTGGCTGGAAGGTGGCCCAGCTGGGTTACATCATGTCAAGGCTTCTTGTGCTGGGTAGGGAGCAGCAAGCCCTGGTACAGGTTCATATGGTTCTTTCACACCGAGGCATCTTGACCCTCCCACACACATACATTCCAACACCTTTGCGGTAACATGTAACATCCTGAGAGTAATTTCACATCCGACCTCTCATTTTTCCTCTGGGTCATCAAGGTGGGAATTGTTATTCCCATCTGACAGATTTGGAAACTTGGACCTTGGGAATGTCTTGCCTAAGATCACCTGCCAAGTTTTCCAGAGAACCTGAGACTAGGCATGGGGACTCTCAACTCCTGGATTAATGCCCTTCCTTCTAGATCAGGCATCAGCTTTTTTTTCTATAAGGAGCAGATAGTAAATATTTTAGGCTTTGCAGGTCATTCTGTCTCTGTATGCCAATTATTACTCAACTCTGCCACTGTAGTGCATAACATGATAAGTTAACCAATGGGTATGGCTGTACCCCAGTGCAGTCTTATTTACAAAAATAGGAGGTGGACCAGATTTGGTCCATGAGCTGAAGTTTGCCCATTTCTGCTCTAGACCTTTCTAGCTCTGGTGCACATTGCTACATGAGTGGCTGTTGGGGCATGGGGCGGATTTTCAGTGTATGTACTTTGAAGAGGGAAAAGGAAGGCTGCTCACCTGTAGCTTCAAAGTTGTGTCACCCAATATGATAATCTTGGAGAGAATGCTGGCCCCCAGTGTGGTCTGGTATTCCTCGTAAAACGTCTTGTGCACATATTGGTGAAGGAGGGAGGTCTTTCCCACACTGAGGAAAATTCCAGACACATGTGAACACACACATGCAAACACACGTGCACATGCTTCCATACCATTCTCAGAATCTCCCCAGGCCCCTCTTGCCACTGTCTCTCCCTGAGATTCTGAATTTGAAATTTCTGTGGTCCATGGACCATACTTTGAATAGCAAGGGAGTAGGAAATGGTTTCCAGAAGTAGAAGCCAAGCAGAGTGAGCAGAGTAGTCTGGAGACAGTGGAATATCTTACAGTGATGGTCAGGTTTTTTTCTGTGTGTGTAGGACGTGGGAGGACAGATAGATGCTAAATGGCTTGCCTAATTCACACAGCTGGTTACTGCAGAGTCACTGCAGATCTAGGACTAGAAACCATCTGTTTACATAGAGCTTCTTTCTCCCAACTAAGCTTTTTGGAGGGTGGGATACGGTTGCTGGTGTCACTCTGAATCAGAAAGGGACCTATGGGAGATGGGAACACACCGGGAGTCTCACTGTCCTTGGGTGAGGGGCTGCTTCCCAACTCCCAGAGCTGAGCTTGGCTTACCCAATGGCTCCGACGATTATGAGTTTCAGGTCCACCTTCTTCCGGGGATTCATGGAGGGGCTTCAGAGCCTGTAAGGAAACAGAGGTCATCCACATGCTGGCCCCAGTGTTCCTTACAGCCATTGTCACTGAGTGTGGCCTCTGCTTTCCCCTTTTCAATGGGCAAGTTACTGCCCTGGAGACTGGGTGGGGTTCTCCGAAAGAGGCACATAATTCAGCAATCTTCATACATCTTCTCCCTCACTTTCTCTGGGGGCCTCCCCAAAGCTGGAAGGGTGGTGACCCTCCAGAACGGGAAAATCTCTCATCCCTCAGCTCTACCAACCCAGCTCTTGGAGGCAGCCTGGAGTGCCAAGAAGGCAGGATCGGATTGAACACAAGCCTTGCAGACAGCGCAGCCTGGAGCCAGGGATGGAGGGGTGTGCAGGAGGAAGAGATGGGGGTGGGCAGGACAAGGGGTCCATTGTCAGGACTGCCCAGAGGCTCTGGGTGGAAGAGTGCCCCTCCCCCAGTCCGAGGTCTTGCTGCAACTGCAGAATCAAAAGGCTCCTCTCTAATGCAGCTGGCAGGGGTGTAATTCATCCATGTTTCTGGAAAGCTATTGGCAGCAAGTATTGAGAGCCTTAAAAATGTTCCCGCCCTCCATTTCTAGGAATTTGTCTTAAAGAAATTATCTGAAATGTGAGTAAAGACTTGTTCAAGAATGTTCTTCACTGTATTGTTTATAAATATCCAACACTAAAGTAGTGGTTAAACCATAGCACACAATGAACTATTAAGCAGCCATTAAATGGAGTTTTTGAGAATATTACAATAATATGGGAAAACGCTCGTGCCCTAGGATCTAAATAGGATCCTAGGATACCTTAAAATCTAAATTAGAAAACAGAAGATGGTAAACTGTACACAAAATACCACCCCAACACTTAAATGAGTTCCCACTTGTATAGAAAAAGGCCTGGAAAGAAATATATTAACAATTCCAGCAATTCCACCACAGGATATATAGACAAAGGAAATGAAATCAGTATGTCTACATTCCCGTGTTCACTGCAGCATTGTTCATAGTAGCCAAGATATGGAATCAACCTAAGTGTCCATCAATGAAAGAAAATGCGGTACATGTACACAATGGATACTGTTCAACTTTAAAAAAAACTTACAATTTATGACACCATAGGTAAACCTGGAGGATCTTATGTTAAGTGAAATAACTCAGGCAAAGAGACAAATACCATATGATCTCACTTGTATGTGGAATCTAAAAAAATTGAACTCATAGACGTAGAGAGTAGAACAGTGGTTACCAGGGGCTGGGCTGGGTGGGCAGTTGGGGAGATGTTGGTCAGAGGATAAAATATTTCAGTTAGCTAGGAGTAAATTCAAGAGATATATTACACAGCATGGTGACTACAGTTAACAACAATGTATTGTATTCTTGAAAATTCCTACTAGAGTTTATATTGTGTTCTCACCACTAAAAGATAAGTATGTGAGATAATGCAGATTACCTCAATTTAGCCATTCCACAATGTATGCATATTTCAAAACAACATGTTGTACATGGTAAGTGTGTATGATTTTTATCTGTCAATTAAAAAATGTAGGTTATTAATTCTGGGTGGTAGGAAATTACATGATTTTAATTTTTTTCTCTATGCCTTTTAATACGTTCTCTCTCTTTTTTTTTTTTTTACAATAAATATGTCCTGTTCCTATAAGAGAAATGTATATGTATGTGTGTGTGTGTGTGTGTGTGTGTGTGTTTAACAAGGTAAAGCAAAACTGTTGTAGGATACACGCTTAACTGGCCCTTTGTTTCACCCATTCATGCACATATGCATATGTACTATCCTGGACTCCTGCGTCGTTTGTCTTTGGATGCACTAAGTTTACTGAGTAAACCTTGATTTGACTCTGCTCAGATGAGGTGTCAAAAGTTGGCCAGCTTGTATTTCCCCTGGTACTTGGAAAAAAGCTGTAAATAGGACATCCTGAGGTGTTGGCTCTGGTTCTCACTTTGCCACTGTGTGACCATGGGCCAGTTACTTCCCCTCTCTGAGTCTGGGCTTTCCAACTGGAGAATGAGCCAGCTAAGCCCCAAAGACTCAAGATGTCTTCTTGGTGAAAAATGCTTTATCTGCTGGAGCTGGACCTCATTGGCCATGAGAGTTGTGCTTGGGACACAAAGTTAAAACGAGAAGCCCCCAGAGATTTAGGATTGTTAGTGTCCCCTTCATGAACCATGTCATGGACTGTATTAGTCTGTTCTCATGCTATAAAGAACTGCCTAAGACTGGGTAATTTATGAAGGAAAGAGGTTCAGTTGGTTCCATGTGGCTGTGAAGGCCACAGGAAACTTACAGTCATGGTGGAAGGGGAAGCAAGCACATCCTTCTTTACATGGCAGCAGGAGAGAGAAGTGTATAGCAAAGTGAGGAAAAGCCCCTTATACAACCATCAGATCTTGTGAGAACTCACTCACTATTATAAGAACAGCATGGGGGAACCACTCCCATGATCTAATCACCTCCCACAAGGTCTCTTCCCCAACACATGCGAATTACAATTCAGATTACAATTCAAGATGAGATTTTGGGTGGGGACAAAGCCAAACCATATCATGGACCAAAGGTGATTTGAAGCTCTGCTCAGAGCTGTTTGTCCCAGGAGCTGGAGTTGGTGGCACTGGAACTTCTGCTGTAACCCAAGAGTGCTGGGTTGGCATGGTGAGCAATGGGTCTTCTTGACGGTCCATCCATTCATGCTTCAAATGCCTACATGCCTACTGCATGCAAAGTCTTGTACTAGACACTGGGAACAGCACAGAGATGGAGCAAATAGGAACCCACCACAGGGAGTCATCAAGGAAGAAAGGACTGAGTGATGGCACCAGAGAGAAAGTACGCAGCACCCCAGGAGAGGCACAGGGAAAGCACTTGAGAATTCAGCAGAACTAGGTCCTGAAGAAATGAAGCATGTGGTTGGGGAGGGAATGAAATAACCAAAGCCTTGGGAACAGATGAATGGAGAATGTGGTCGATTTGCTTCAGGGAAGGGTGAGGTGAAAGGTGTAAAGGAAAGGCTGGAGAGAAAGCAAGATTAAGATGGACTGTGAATATCTGAACAAAGATCCTGGCATTGACTCATTCATTCATTCATTCATTCATTCATTCATTCATTCATTCACTCAGCAAACATTTCCTATATTCCAACATGTAGAAGAAGGCAATTCAAGGCTTGAACCTGGGCTGGCATTTTATAACGGATGCTGCTGTCCATGAGGGAAATCAGTCAAAGGAGAAATGGTTCAGAAACCCCTGAAAAAGCATGGCTCTCAAAGTATTTGTTATCACTTTGGAAGGGGCCTAGGAGCAAAGGGAAGCTGTTTCCTAAAGACTGATACAACATGCTAACTTAGCTTTAAAAAGCAACACAATGCCTTAGAAAGAAAGTCAGAACCAAAGGCTGGCAGGAAAAAGTGGGAGAAGCAGCACTGGCTGAGCCCCTGCAGTGGGCTGTGCTAAGTATTCTACCGAGGGCAGGCCATCTTCACCATCACCCTCTGAGACAAGTACAACCAAGCTCCAAGAAGCTGAGTAATCACAACTCACCCAAGCCTGCACGGGGGTAAGTGGAAGAGCTAATATTTGAATCAAAGGCTGAGAAGACAGGGTGCAGTGGCTCAAGCCTGTAATCCCAGCACTTTGGGAGGCCGAGGTGGGCGGATCACAAGGTCAGGAGTTCGAGACCAGCCTGGCCAACATGGTGAAACTGCATCTCTATTAAAAATACAAAAAAAAAAAAAAAAAAATAGCTGGGCTTGTTGGCGCACACCTGTAATCCCAGCTACTTAGGAGGCTGAGGCAGGAGAATCCTTTGAACCCGGGAGGCAGAGGTTGCAGTGAGCCAAGATCACGCTACTGCACTCCAGCTTGGGTGACAGAGCGAGACTCCGTTTCAAACAAACAAACAAACAAAAAATGCTAAGAAGACTTTCCTGTGTCATGCCTCCTAATCATCAGAGTTTGAACCCATAGAATCTGTGTGCGCAGGAATCTAGGGCATTGGGCTCAGATTTGGTGAATTTCAACAAAACCCTAGGAGAGTTGGAGAAGACAGAGAAAGGCTGCCAAAGTGGCAGAGAGGTACAGTGGGGGTAGAGAGAACTGGAGTTGCCCAACAGGAGCTATATGTAAGGACTGACCACAGGGTCAGAGACACAGCATGCTAGGCAGAGGGCAATGCTTTCACACGCTGTCACAGGACCATGCAGCAGTGCTGGAGTACATCTCATGTTACAAGCTAACATTTGTTTGGTGGGCACTGTGCTGAGGGCTTTGTGAATACACAAATACACAATAGCATTGTGAGGGTTAAACAAATTATACATTATTATAATACACTGAACACATAGAATACAATATTCATAGAATATTGTTATACATTTACTGGCACAAATTAAGGACTCAAGAAGCGTTAGCTATTTTATTGCACACAAAGATAGCCTGTGAGATTGATACTATTATTATCTCTGTTTTACCATTGAAGAAACGGATGCTTAGAGTGGTGGTTAAGCAGTTCAGCCCTAAAGACAGGAAGCCTGCACATGTCAGAGCGGGGTTTGAAGCTGGGATTGGAGTCCAGGCCTAACCCAAGAGCCGGCTCTCTTAACTACTGGGTTCTACTGCCTGTAAAACTAGAATGAGACTTACATGCCCTGGGCCATAGTGCCCCTGTTAGAGAGCTAGGGGCTGGATGGGTGAGGGTTTGATGTAGGGAGGCCAGCAGCATGCTTAGGAAGGGAAAGCTGGGGCAGGACGAGGAAGGTAGAAGGTATGTGTGAGACACATAACAGTAGGTCGCTATGCACAATGTGTAAAGCACTCATAGATAATAAAAGGCAACACACCTATCAAAAATGGGCAAAGAACATGAACAAGTTACCAACTGAAATCTTATAAAGAATTAGTAAGCTTTGAAAACACACTCAACCTTACTATCAAGGAAATTGACATTTCAAAATACCATTTATTTTCACCCAGTAGAGTGGCAAAAATTTAAAAAGATTGATGACAATGTTTGGGGTTGCAAGTGTGTTGGGGAAACACTCTTGTATATTGTTGGTAGAGTATGAATTAGCATGATCTTCTTGGAAGACAATTGGACAATATCAAAACTTAATATGCATACAGCCTAGGTTCTCATTCTAGGAATCTGTCCTACAGTAATACTCACACATATGCTCAAACACATATTTGTACAAAGGTGATTGCTAAAGCCTTGCTGTAATCTAACTGTCCATCAGTATGAGACTCTCTACATAAAGTCTGATCCATTAATACTCTGGAACAATTGGCAGTTTTATTTTTTATTTATTTATCTATCTATTTAGAGACAGGGCCTCATTCTTTTGCCCAGGCTGGAGTGCAGTGGCGTGATCATAGCTCCCTGCCACCTCAAATTTGTGGGCTAAAGTGATCCTCCCTCCTCAGCCTCCCAAGTAGCTGGGACTATAGGTGTATGCCACCATGACCAGCTAATTTTTTATTTTTCATTTTTTGTAGAGATGGAATCATGCTTTGTAGCCCCAGTTGGTATCAAACTCCTGGCTTCAAGTGATCATCCCACCTCGGCCTCTCAAAATGTTGGCATTACAGGTGTAAGCCACCATGCCTGGCCAAGGGCAGTTTTAAAAAGTGGGAAGCTATACATGAGGCCTGTAAGTAAGAAAAAAGAAAATCACTGAATGTTTTATATGGTGTGATACAGAAAGCTAAGGGGAGATATACATTAAATGATTCATAAGAGAGATGGGAAAGGTAGATTAGAGGCTGAGAGTTATCGTTTTATGTTATATATGTTTTGCTTTAAAATTTGTTACACAAGCCTAAGTTGTTTTTGTAATTTAAGACTATCAAATAATGACTTAACATTTTTTTAAAAAGACGTGTGGATGGCAGGCCAAAGTAATTTGAGTGTGATTTCAGACAGGACAAATTCCTTCTGTGGGCAAGAGAGTGAGGCCATCTGGTGCCATGGAGTGATCGTGAGTTCAGGACTCAGAATTCTCATCCCGGCTCCACACATTTGTGACCTTGGGTGGGTTACTGAACCTTGGGGCATTTGTTCCCTCATGGGTAAAATGGACATCACTTGTGGCTGTGGCTTCCTCTGCAGGTGACATGTGTCATGATCTTGTAGCACAGCAGGGTCTCCAAGTTGGGAAGGATCCAGATAATTGTTTACCAACTGGGAGGGGGGTGAGTCTAGAGGCCAGGGTCCTGGTTGGTCATGCTTGCCACTTCCTATGGTGTAAACACTTACACCATGGCTGACTTCAAGCCACCCGCATGGAGCCTGCTCCAGTATACTCCTGCAAGGACCTCAAAGGTCATTGATGCCAAGCACCACCCTGTGCTTGAGTCATCTCTTCCACATCCATGAAAGGTAGAGCCAGACCTGCCCCATGGAGCTGCCTCCTGCTCCTAGAAGTATTTCTCCTGAGGGCCACACAAAAAGTGCTCAAGATCCTTGTAAGTTACCTGGCCTTAACTTTGGACTCCTGCATCCCACCTCCTCCCTGCTTCTTTCCCCTGGATGCTCCCTCAGGGTGTGCTGCCACTGCAGGTTCCCCTACCCCATCCCAGAAGGGTAGGAGTTTGCTGAGGCTGCTATTTTATAAGAGCCTAGTCCTTGGGCCCAGTGTCACTAGGAGCAACGAGAGAGTGACTGGGACCAGGTCTGTGGGAAGTGGGGGTGGCTTATGGGGTGACACAGGCTGGCTCACCTAGGAGGCACATGCAGATCTCATACAGTGGTTGGAGTCCCTTTCCATGTCATCTCTGCTGGGCTTTGGCAGTAGCTGTCTTTTTAAGCCTCATCCCACCCACTCAGCTGACTCAGATGCTTCAAACCAGGGAATCCTCCTAGAGGCCAGGCTGAGTCATCCTCTACAGTTAAGTAACAGTGAAAAGCAAGATTGAAATGCAAGACTCTGCCTTCTGCCAGCCCTGGTCCACACAGAGCAGAACTTGCAGTGACTCACTCCCCACTGGAGGTCCCTAACTCTTTCCCCTTCTTGCCTAGCAGCACTTCCAAGCCTGGAGTCCTGGTCCTGCCCATTTGCCAAAGCTACAGGGTAGCTCAGCCCCTGTGGAGTTGTTGCCAAGCCCCTGGGCCTGGGACCAGCCCTCCAAAAACATTGGAACCCCCTTCGCTCTCACTTCTCACTTCCTTTCTCTCCTTACCCCGCTGACTCCAACCTGAAACCAGGCACAATCTTCTGTCCCATCCGTGTTGGGAGGGGTATCACTTCTGTTGACAGGAGACTAGTGAGCAGGGGCAGGTGAGGATTCTGAAGCAGACAGAGTCTCCCGCCCCCATCATACTATCTTACTAGGCTCTTGTCCACTTTCAGCACCTTCCCTTCCAATCCCATACTTTGGAAAAGGACAAATATATCCACCCTAAAAAATAATGGGACCTACAGTCTTGAAAGCAAAGTTTGTCTGTGAAAACAGGCTATGTAGAGAGCACAAGGCTTTGTTACCTCCCAGTAATGCTCACAATTCTGCCTCACCCACCTCAACCCTAGCAGGTCTAGACCTGCTCCCTCTGGGAAGTGCACCTACAGCCCTGGTTTCAGGAGGCTCGGTGCTCTTGTCCTTTAGGTTATTTGTGGGTCTTGTCTCCTCGAGTAGACTGTCCATTCCTGGAGGGCAGGGCTGTGCCTCACGCCTCTCCGTATCCCACGAAAGAGCCTGACCAATGCTGGGATTCTAGAGGTTTCCATGGACAACCACCCATCCACTCATCCATCCATCTGTTCATCTGTCCGGCACAGGCAGTGTGTGCTTACTAAGCCCCAGCACTGTGTAGGTCTAAAGATATAGACAAGTTACTATCTCCATGGGAACTTTTTGGTGGGACATTGATCTGTAAGCCCAAAGAAATTATTTGTATTAATACATAATACCTAGCAATTATAGAGCACTTGCAGTTTACAAAATGCCACTGAAGCCCAGTGGATTCCTGGGTCAAGAACAACTAGTTGGTGGTAAACTGGGTATAGAACCCAGACCCGTCCGACCCTATTCATTGGCTCCCCTGGCATTGCAGCACTGGGCAAGGAGAAATATTTATGATTTAGAACAGGAGTGACAATTTCCTACTCCAGGGGCTAAGTTTCCCCCGATGAGACCCTGGCCAACACAGTTGCATCCCAGAAGGCACTCTGTCAATGTCACAAGGGGACTCTGGGTGCCAGCAGGGTTTTGCTTTCAACCAGGGCTCTCGTTTCTGGCAGGTCCTGCAGGTTTGAGGCAGCAGCGCCGCCCTCTTCTGACAGGGCCAGCAGCTGTGTCCTGGGACTGATGGCCTCTGTGGGTCCCCGAGCTGGGCCCCAGCTCTTCGCACGGGCAGGGAAGTCCTTTCTTGCTGCCACACCCTGGGAGCTTCCTCAGGGTGGGATCTTTGGGCTGGATCTAAACTCTGAAGCTGCCAGATTGGAAATCTCATCCTTGCATTCCCTGCCTCCACTCCTCCACCCAAACACCCAAATAACTCCCAGGGCTGCGGGGGCAGACAGAAGCACTGAGACAAACTCCCGGGGCACTTACAGCTGTGGCTGCGCAGCACTCGGCCTCCGCTCTGAGGGCGGGTGGGAGTCCTCGCTCAGTCTCCTGGTCTCTTCTTAGAGCGATGGTCTCAGCAGGGCCAAGCAAAAGGCTTTGGGACAAAGACGGGCCAAAAAAAACTCTGTTGAAGCCACGCCACTTCCCTCTGAGTTTTCCTCCTCTCCCTCTCATGCACAGACTTGGGAAAGTTGCAAAAGAGGCTGGGCCGGGTGACCTCAGCTGTGTGGGTGGAGGGGGTGGAGTGGAATGGAAAGGCTGACTGGATTTGGGCCCTTGAAGAATTTCAGTTATAGGAACCCTGGCCCATGGTGATGGGAGCTGTGGGTCAAGGGCCTGCAGGGTAACATGCCCCATTTGTGGGCACTATAAACAGCCTCTGGTTGGCTTTAGAAACTTCTGCTTCTGCTGCTGGAAGCCACCCAGTAAAGGGGCCCTTTTGTTTTCATTGAGGTTTTAGACACACATGGGTAGAAGATTCAGTCCTACCATCAGCCTGGTAGGAAGAGGTTCTGGTCCTCATGCTTTGCCCTTACCCCAGTACCTGTACACACACACACACACACACACACACACACACACACACACACTCACTCCTCCCCTACGCCAACACACACAGCACACACACAGATAAAACACATACATGCCACACACCACACACACTACCCACACACACCCCACACATGCACACCACACACACAAACAACACCCACACATACCACGCATAATATACACACAATATACACACCACACACACATACACACTACATAGACAAACATCACACATCACACACATCACACAAACACACCATACACACACGCCACACACACACCCCACACATGCACCAACACAAACACCACACATGCATACCACACAACACACACACTTCACACACACACCACACATACACACCACACACAAACATCACAGATACATATCACACACAACACACACAGCAAACACATCAAACACCACACGCACATACCACACACAACACACACTATATAAACACACCACACATACACACCATACACAAATATCATGCATACGTACCACAATACACACAAAACACAAACACACCACACACAGCATACATACATACCACGTACAAGATACACACCACACACAAACACCATACATATCACACACAACACACACTACACACATACACACCACACATACATACCACACACAATACACACATACTACACAAACACACCACATACACACCATACACACTACCACACACACACACCACATACACACACATACACACCACACACACATATATACACATCACACACAGAAACAACACATATACATACCACACACAGTATACACACCACACACACACACTACGTACATACCACACACACACCACACACACATTGCACACACACATACCACACACACGAACAACACATATAGATACCACAGACAATGCACACCACACAAACACATCACACACACCCATGCCACGCACACACACACACGCACACACAGCACATACATACATTAAACTCCACACCAGGCTTGTGAGATGTGAAGTAAGTCCTGATGTCTCCTCTCAAGTGAGGACTGTGACCCAACCTGAAATACCTAGGAGACCACAGCAGTTTAAAACGCCGCTAGCATGCGGCTAATTTGGTATCTCTTTGAGCTGCCTGGAACCATGCCTGGAATCGCTATGACTGGCGGATGAATGGAGAATGAAGTGAGTTTAGACAGGCCTCGGTCAGGGGATATCAGGCCTCGCCAGAGCCCCCCCAAGGCTTGTAATGCATTGGATGCCCCCTTCTGCCCCCACATCTCTGGGGGCAGATTTTGCCTCCTTGGGCCCATTCGTGGTCTAATAATCCTCTGGGTCAGGGAGTTCTTCCTCGTGTGCAGCGGAAGCCTCTGACTCTGCTGTGTGCCTGCTGTCTATGTCTCATCTGGCCGATTAGACTACACATTTCTCAGGGGGCACAGAGCAAGTATCCTTGAATACCACAGTGGGTAGCTCACGGTGGCAGCTACAGGCCTGGCCTGGGTATGCTGTGTGTGGTTTCTTCAGTGGAAGAAAAGTTGAAGCTCATTTCATTGTTTCAATTAGCAAACATGCCTGGAGGGAGGAGGCAAACGTTTCCATGGAGAGCAAAACTGGGCGGCACACACTGAAACTGGAAAACCTCTACCCCAGAGCACATTCACCCCAGATGTTCCATTTGGGTGACCTGGGAAAGCGGGCATCAGGCCACCCTCAGGCCAACCACTAATTTTTGATGACTGACTTGTTCTTAAACTGTTGCTCTTTGGAATTGTCCCCCATAGTCTTCTATCTGTTTCTGAGGCCAAGTTTTAAGTGAACGTGTGTGTGTGTTTGTGTGTGTGTGTGTGACAGAGAGAGAGAAGGGATTAGACAGGGAGCCCACATAGGGGTGTAGAGGCACATTTGACCCTCTTTTGGAGAAGATGTGAGCATTCTCGTGGGGCCCGCTGCTGCCGAGGGTGCTTCGGGAATGGGAAGTGAACTGTCCATGCTGGTCCTTACAACCTTTGCACATGGGACCGAAACTGGTACTTTCAGGGTCTATTTGCAGAACTATCCTAACACCTTTGGAAGCCAAGTCACCAGCCACCCTCAGGCTCTAGTCCCCACTTCCTCCAGCCACGTGGATAAAGAGTCAGCAACTTCCCTTCTGTCCCTGTGACACATGCTCCAGAGGAGAATGACGCCAGCCTCGACCCCGCAGAGGAGGTCCTGACGCTGCATTCCCTCACTGCTTCCTTCCTTCCCTCCTGTAGGTGTTCATTCAATGATCTGAGCCCGTCAGAGCCTTTTGGGGGCGCAGAAATGGAGAATTGCATTTTATCAGTGGAAATAAAACATGGAGCAAACAATGGCATAAAAAATACAGCTTAAGGGTTGTGGGGATTTAGAGGAAGGAGAGCTTAATTCTAGTTAGGAGACGTCAAAGAGGGCTTTATGGAAAGAAGGCATATGAACTGGAGCTTGAAGGACGCTGAAGATAGGAATGTGCAGATGTGTGGTGAACGGAGCAGGGATTCAGGCTCCATATGCAGAGACGTGATGTGGGGCCAGGGAGAGGAGATGCTGAACCTCTGGCTGGCAGAAGAGAGAGTGCATGGGAAGGGCTCCAAGCCATAGCTAAGCACCTTCACAGTGCATCCCATGGGCTGAGATTTCTGTCTTGTGTCTCACAGCACTGTGTCTGACAGCTTTTCACTGTCGTCTTAACACTCATTGAAAGGGAGTCATTTTGGGAAAACAGCACGTTCCTCTGATGAACAGAAGAGAAGGAATTCTAGGACTAAGTGTACAAGTAAGAAAATTGGGATGATTCCGTTTGGTGTAGGGTAGACTAGATGTCCAGGGAGAACAGGTGGTCAAACTGAGAGCCCTGGAAGTTGTGCCAGCTTCGATTGCATTTGGCATGCAGCGGGGCACCACTGCGAAGTGTACGGCAGGGGAAGGCTGTGATTAGAGCTGGGCTTTAGAAATATGTACCTCTCAGGCACTGGTTTGTCGGAGGGCAAGAGACAGAATCAGTGTCAGGATGCTCCTGGAATGTTTCTGGTGAAAGGTAATGACTGGAGGGTGGGGACAAGGAAATAGGTCACAGAAGCATTTCTGTGGCAGAACCAGCAAGGTCGTTGTGAAGACTACATGATGTTGTGTGGCTTAGGCATCATTTTCACACTGTAGCCTCCACCACTCAGACTCCTGGCCAACACCAGACCAGCACATTCAACAGTCAGGGCGGCCCTTGCACAGAAATGGCCCTTCCAAAAGCCTGCAGGGGTGCTGTCTAACAATGGGCTTCCACATGGCTCTTGGGGTGCTTTGTCTTAGATGAAAAATTCATAAAACCATTTACTCTAGGGCTTTCTGCCTTTTATGAGACTCGCTTATGTGGAGTGAAGGTCTGTGGCCTAATGAGCACAGGCATGTAAGCTAGGTAAATGTTTACATATGTGCAATGTCATTGCATCCTCAAAATAACCCCATGCAACACAGTTGTCCCTTGGTATATGTGGGTAACTGGTTTCAGGACCCCCAAGTATACTAAATTTTGAGCACACTCAAGTCCTGCAGTTGGCCCCAAAGAACTCACATACAGGATAAATCTGTGCTCCATATACATGGGATTTACATCCCGAGAATACTGTATTTTGTTGTTGTTGCTGTTTTTGAGATGGAGTTTCTTTCTGTCGCTGAGGCTGGAGTGCAGTGGCACCGTCTTGGCTCACTGCAACCTCTGCCTCCTGGGTTCAAGGAATTCTCCTGCCTCAGCCTCCCGAGTAGCTGGGATTACAGGCACCTGCCACTATGCCTGGCTAATTTTTGTATTTTTAGTAGAGATGGGGTTTCATCATGTTGGCCAGGCTGGTCTTGAACTCCTGACCTCAAGTGATCTACCCGCCTCAGCCTCCCAAAGTGCTGGGATTACAGATGTGAGCCACTGCATCAGCTGAATACGATATTTTTGGTCTGCCTTTGGTTGAAAAAATAAAATCTGTGAATAAGTGAACTCGTGCAAGTCCAAACCTGTGTTGTTCAGGGGTCAACTGTAGTTCCTACTATCATGCCCATTTGACAGATGAATAAACTGAGGTGCAAAGGTCCCACAACTGATGCTAGGAATGAAGTCGGAGCCTTCCTGACTCCGGAGCCAGTGTTGTTAACTGTTGTACTACGTTGCTTTGATAGCTTGTTTGGATCAGGCTGTTCTAAATTGACTTTAAAAGCAATAATTTGGTTAAAAAGGAAAAATAAAAGTAAAAACCAAACAAAAAATGTATGTGTGCAGGTGTGTAGTTGTGATCTACTCTGAGCATGACACCCAAATCAGAAGGGAAGGTACCACTCTTAGCCAAGTGCTTCCACCCAGGTAAGATCACGGATTCTTCCCAACAGCTCTGAGGTGAGTGTCTTAGAGACATGAAGTCGTTACCCAAGGCCTCCGAGCACAGGCGTAAACCAAGGCTATTTGACTTTCAGCCTGGTGTGTCTTCTGTGATCCCTGCAGTCAAAAACTGACAGCCAGGGGGGCCTCTCCCAGTTATGTTGCAGGTTTTCGAGTACTTCACTTAGTGCCTGGCATAAAATAAATATTTATTGTATTGGATTGAATTGAATCCCAAATGAACCTAATGTTCATTAAGAGAGGATCTGATGCCAGGCTCGGTGGCTCAAGCCTGTAATCCCAGCATTCTGGGAGGCCGAGACGGGAGGATCACAAGGTCAGGAGTTCGAGACCATCCTGGGTAACCCGGTGAAACCCCGTCTCTACCAAAAAAATACAAAAAACTAGCTGGGCGAGGTGGCAGGTGCCTGTAGTCCCAGCTACTTGGGAGGCTGAGGCAGGAGAATGGCGTGAACCCGGGAGGCGGAGCTTGCAGTGAGCTGAGATCTGGCCACTGCACTCCAGCCTGGGCGACAGAATGAGACTCTGTCTCAAAAAAAAAAAAAAAAAGAGGATCTGATAAATGAATGGACACTGCATAGATGTTAGAAGAATGAGCTATCAACAATGACAGGGAATCTACTGTTAAATGAAAAAAGTAGTTTAGAGAAGAGTCAGCCTGGCACAGAGTGAACCCCACAACTGGGGTCCAGCCTGGGAGGCCACATGGGTTCTTGACTTCATGCAGGAAAGAATTCAAAAGCAAGCCAACAGAGTGAAGTGAAAGCAAGATTATTAAGAAAAGTAAAGGAATTCAAGGGTAGAAACTCTACAGGCAGAGCAGCAACACGGGCCGCTTGATCAAATATACTTATGGTTATTCCTTGATTATATGCTAAATAAGGGGTGGGCTATTCATGAGTTTCCCGGGAAAGGGGTAGGGAGTTCCAGGAACTGAGGGTTCCTCCCCTTTGTAGACCATCTAGGATAACTTCTGGATGTTGCTGTGGCATTTGTAAACTGCCATGGCGCTGATGGGAGTGTCTTTTTAACATGCTGTTGCATTATAATTAGCCTACAATGATCAGTGAGGACCACCAGAGGTGGCTTTCATCACCATCTTGATTTTGGTGGGTTTTAGCTGGCTTCTTTACCACATCGGGTTTTATCAGCAGGGTCTTTGTAACCTATATCTTGTGAAACCAGTCCTGTTGACTTCCTATCTCATCCTGTGACTAAAAATGCCCGACCTCCTGGGAATGCAGCCCAGCCAGGTCTCAGCCTCATTGTCCCCATCCCCTATTCAAGATGGAGTCACTCTGTTTCCAATGCCTCTTACATGTAGAATATGATTCCTTTAGAAAAAGTTTCCTTATGAATAGCCACCTCTGTTAATATGTGCAAAGAAAAGTCTGTGTAAAATGACTTCAAATTGATAATGGTACTTTTCTCTGAGGAATAGGGTCATGGAGGATTTTCACATGCTTTACAATAAGAAAAAACAGAAGATACTTTCATTTTGAAAGAAGGAAAAGCTAAAAGGGGGAAGAAAAAATAAGTTGTTTCTGGTGGCAATAGATACCACCAGAAGGGGGACGTGCTCAGGCCACGATTCTCCATGTCGGATCTCTCAGGATGGGCCCTCAGTCCCCAGGGTGAAACAGGTGCTCTCTCAATCTTTCTCTCTTTCTCAATATCTCTCTCCGTCTCTCGCTCCATCTCCAATGTACTATGAAATATTTTTATTTACAACATACATATGGGCATCCTACAAGGAACCAGGACTCTGTGGGACAATGGCTGATGCCACATATGGAACTGGAAGCGTGCAAGATGGGCTGGAAAAGTTTACAGGAACTAACTTGAAGATCACCCACTGGCTAAAGATAGAGTGATCTGGCATTAAAAAAAAAACTGGTGAGCTGAAACACATCAAATACGTTTAAAATCCTTTGGTGTTTAATATAGCACCAACTCATTCTGAAAACTGGTAAATAAAGGAAATAAAACTCCAAGTAATTGTCTTCTTTCCTGGGCAAATGGTTGATGAGGGAAAGGTTTTGTTTTGTTTTGTTTGTTTTTGAGACAAGGTCTTACTCTGTCACCCAGATTGGAGTACAGTGGCACGGTCATGGCTCGCTGCAGCTTTGACCCCTCGACTCAAGTGATCCTTCTTTCTCGGCTTCCCAGAGTGCTGGGACAGGTGTGAGCCATCGTGCCCACCCAAAGTTTTTTTTGTTTTTTGTTTTTTTTGATGGAGTCTTGCTCTGTTGTCAGGCTGGAGTACAGTGGTGTGATCTTGGCTCACTGCAACCTCTGTCTCCCGGGTTCAAGCAATTCTCCTGCCTTAGCCTCCTAAGTAGTTGGGACTACAGGTGCATGCCACCACACCCAGCTAATTTTTGATTTTTTTTTTTTTTTTTTGAGATGGAGTCTTGCTCTGTCACTCGGGCTGGAGTACAGTGGCACGATCTCAACTCACTGCA
Organism: Piliocolobus tephrosceles; assembly: GCF_002776525.5. Classification (NCBI taxonomy): domain Eukaryota; kingdom Metazoa; phylum Chordata; class Mammalia; order Primates; family Cercopithecidae; genus Piliocolobus; species Piliocolobus tephrosceles. The sequence continues at coordinate 62,852,572 of NC_045434.1, forward strand.
AGCAAGTCTTCTGCCTCAGCCTCCCGAGTAGCTGGGACTACAGGTGTGCCTCCACACCCAGCTAATTTTTGTATTTTTAGTAGAGACGGGGTTTCACCATATTGGCTAGGCTGGTCTCAAACTCCTGACCTCGTGATCCACCTGCCTCAACCTCCCAAGGTGCTGGGATTACAGACATGAGCCACTACGCCTGGCCTAATTTTTGTATTTTTAGTAGAGATGGGGTTTCACCATGTTGGCCAGGATGGTCTCAATCTCTTGACCTCCTGATCCACCCACCTCGGCCTCCCAAAGTGCTGGGATTACAAGCGTGAGCGACTGCACCCGGCCCATTTTTTTAATAGAAGAATTCCAACCAACAAATGCCAAAGGGATAGGAGAATTAGAAAAAGCCCTGTTCTACAATCCCTAATTATAGCGCGGATTTCAGCAATGATCATCAACGACCGCTGAAACGATCAGGTAAAATGCTGAACTTAGTAATGAATGATTGAAGCCTATAACTCCAAACCCACCCATCAGTCTTAACATCACCGATAGAGAGGCACCAGCATTATCTGCCTCCTGACGGGATACCACAGGAAGTACCCAGCACCATCTAGGAAGTATTTTTACCACAAAACCAACCAGACCTCCAGATGTAGCTACCATTTTATAGGAAAGATAAATTCAGAGAACTATGTCAAATGACACCTCGGGATTCCAGGAACGTTTCAAATGTGCTAAACTCCTTAGAAGGAAAGACAACTATAGACATTTCAAATAAATGCAATTTATAGGCGTTGCTTGAATCCTGACACAAACAATCCAACTATAAAAACAGCCAAACACTTGTGGGACAATGGGAGATGCTTGAATTCCAACTGTATATTTAAATTTAAGGATGTTAGAAATATTTACGTACAAAATGATGTAGTGCTCGGAATTTGCTTCAAAATAATCCAAGTACAGCATGTGGATCTGGAGGAGTGGGCAGCAGTGTAGATAAACAGGCCTGGCCGTGTGGATGGGTTGTCAGAGCTGAGTGGAGTTGCATAGGGATTTATTATACCATGATCTCTGCTTGTACATATGTTTGGAGATTTTCATAATCAAACGTGAAAATTTTTTGATTTTCATAATCAAAAGTCAATAAAAAATATGGATATACAACTTAATTCCTCCATCATGACGGTGGTGGGAGTGGTGTGTATGTGTGAAATGTGTGTGTGTGTGTGTGTGTTCTCATGTTCTGTTTGGTCTTAATTCAAGTTGCAACCCTGGAAACAGCTACATTCTCTGGAAAATAACTTTTTACACGTGTAAAGAATGCCCTAACCTAACAGATTCAAGGGGTGTCAGACAGGCCGGCACAGACACCAGGCCCCTCCTTAGGGGACTGCTGGGGCCAGTCCCACACGGTTATTCCCACGGTCGAAGACCGAGTAAAACTGTCGAATGAAGACATCTCCCAGGATCCAGAGGGGCCCAGCTGGAGGGTAGATGTCAAGTCCTTGAAAGCCGCTGCTGCAGAACTGCATTCCATCCACGAAGTCCTGGGGTTGGAAAAAAGGATGCAAATGACATGGGAAAGAAGGAAGTAGTGCTCCCTGGAGGCTGCCTGTGTGGTGGTGGTGGCTGGCAGTGGATGGCCTTGGACAGCTGGTGGGTTCCACCATTTTGGTCAGTGGGTTCTTCCTCCTGCTTCATATGTCCCTACCCTAGTTTTCTCAATAAATTGGTTGTCTACACAAGTCCATTCTTATGGGCCTGGGGTCTATGTTCTACAATTTTGAGAATGGTTCATCTGTTATATACTTCCACCTGCCCCCACCACCATCATTTTACAACTGGGAAACCCTTGTTGCATGGCTAGAAGAGCAAAACTGTTGGCACCGGAAGACCTTGGTTTAAATTCTGGTTTCTTTGGTTTCTAGTGAAGCTCAGCTTGGTTTTTGTTAAAGGAGAGAAAGAACTCTGTTAGTGGCTACCCACTGCTATTTTCTTGTTGATGTTCTGGGAACAAACATTTGAGTGACCCCCTTTAGATGAGGCAAGTAGGCATCCCTTGTTCAAGAGAAGAGTATCACCTTCTCCAATCTTAATTTTTAGTTTGGCAAAGACATGCTCTACCAGGCAAGTGTGGTCTTTCCAACGACTTGAAATTTGAAGTTGCTGATGAGGGTGTGGGAAAATCTGCAGAGGGCTCAGGGAGACTTCTTGAGAGGAAGGACATGAAAAGTCAACGTTTTTATAGCAGTTTTGATGGATTGAGGTGACTCTGATTGAAATCTGCTGGTGGGAAAGAACCATGCACCATACTGGGAAAGAACCAGCACAAGACCTTGTGATCCACCTGCCTTGGCCTCCCAAAGTCCTGGGATTACAGGTGTGAGTCACCACACTTGGTCAGGTCATGATCTTCTAAAATGATCTTCTAAAGGAACCACGCACCGTACTGGGAAAGAACCACACACCTCCCCTCCCCTGGCTTCTAGGAAACTCCCACTCTTTTTTGGGCTCTCCAGCGCCTGGAGCACATCAATGATTTCCACCTGGGCAGGGACTCAACTCACATGGGGGAAGGTGAGAGTGTGGGGGTGCTAGGGTGTGATGGGCATGTGGACTGATGAACAGGGCTCAGTCTAAATGTCTCACTGGTCCTAGTGTGGTGCTGACAGCGGCAGCTCCAGAATCCCTATGTGGCAGGAGCTTAGGGGACTTACCATGAAGCTGTGTTTTAAAGCCAACATTTATCTTTATTTGGATTATCTGTTGGTGGCTTTGGGAAGGAGTTAACAGAGGCTTAGGGGTAGGACTGAAGCCCTCAGTCTCTACCTTAGCACCCCTCTTCTGATGCAGTTACCCTGATGCTGTCAGTGACTCTTGGAAAAATTAGTGTGTTGAAGTGTAGTGCCAAATACCTACAATGCTGGAAATTCAGAACAACTGTGGTGTGAAGTGCTCACAGGTGTCCAAAAGGTCCAGGAGTTCCCTTTCTACTTCACCCTACAAACTTGAGAATTTACTGCAACAAAAGACATTTTCTTGCTAGAGGAGGAATGTTAATTTGAATGTTAGAACAAATATAATCTTATTCTCCATTCCTCCCTGCAAACAGCTTATATCTTGAACCATTTATTTGACTCTCTGAGTCTCGATATTCTCACCTATAAAATGAGATAGTAATAGCTCCAGTCTGAACTGGTGGTAGAGGAGATTAAACTTTGTCAGTTGAAAAGTCCCACATGGCAATATCAGAAGACTTTCTTAAATGGCTTGCCCGAACTTTACTACTGCTTCACGGCAGAACTGGAAATTAGAACAAGCCCCATGGTCTTTCCATCACAGGCAGCTGTGTCCCTCCCAGAGGGGATGCCACCTCAGAGTAGAACAAATGCAGGGCGGGGCTTAGTGTAAAGGCAGGCAAAGTGCAGGCGACTGAAAAGGGGAAGTGGTAGGCATGTGGGGAGGGCCTTGTGGCCTGCAGAATAAGGAAACAGTTCTTACCAGCAGGGTGTAGGCAGTTGGGCTGAGGGTGTAGGGGACTCCGTTGATGGTGAAGGTGACATCCGGCATGACATTAAGGTTGGCACACTCCACAGCATACTAAAACCCAATACGGAGGATCCGTTTAGAGCCTTCCCACCTCCCAAAAGAAGGCCTGGCTCTCCTGCCCCCACCATTCCCTTCCCCAGGCAGGCACTCACTTCTCCATCCACGGGGGCTGCCCCGATGGCATTTTGCAGCTGCTTAATCTTGTCGGGAGGGCCAGTGATGAGGGAAGTCCCTGTGTCCACAATGGCCTGGCAGCCCTCAGAGCAGAACATCACAGTGCCTCCCACCTGGATGCTGAGGCAACAGGGTTGCAGTCAGCCCACCTTCCCTCCCCTGGCTCCTAGGAAACTCCCACTCTTTTGTGGGCTCTCCAGCGCCTGGAGCTCATTAATGATTTCCCCCCACCATATGAATGTTCCTCTATTGTTTTCTACTGCGATCCATAGGAAGAAATCTGTTTACTTCTTGACCCAGTGCACACACACACCCATTCATGCAATTGAAGTGCACTCTGGTATTTTCTACTACATTCCAGTTCATCAAAAAGTGTAGGTCATGATCTTATGATCTTATTTATTTATTTATTTGAGATGGAGTCTCACTCTGTCGCCTAGGCTGGAGTGCAGTGGCTCGACCTCAGCTCACTGCAACTTTTGCCTCCCAGGTTCAAGCGATTCTCCTACCTCAGCTTCCTGAGTAACTGGGACTACAGGTGTGTGGCACCATGCCTGGCTAATTTTTGTATTTTTAGTAGAGACAGTGTTTCACCATGTTGGCAAGGATGGTCTGAGTCTCTTGACCTTGTGATCCACCTGCCTCGGCCTCCCAAAGTCCTGGGATTACAGGTGTGAGCCACCCAGCCTGGTCAGGATCTTCTAAAATGATGTCATGACCCATAAATAGGTGAATTCCTACAGTGTGAAAAATCCTCAATAGACAGTGAGCATTGAGACCTTTTATTTTTTGCATTCCTAATGCTTGATACCTTGCAGGAACTCAATCCTAGCTAAATTGAAACTTGAACTGCACTTTTCCAATTCCTGCATTGTCTAGCACGGTGCTAGGTATGAGGCAGGCATGTAGTCCCACTTCCCCAATTGCTTCATGCCCAGATACTGTATATATTTCCCGGCTCAGTTTCAATGTAATCCCCTCCATGACGCACTGGAGGGTTCTTCAGATAGAAGCTGTCATGCCTGTCTGCTGAACCACGTTGATGGCACCTCTCTTGGAGCACTGACCACCTTCCATTTTATAGGATAGCGGTTTGGGTGCATCTCATCTTCTGTACAAGTTTTTTGAGGGCAAGATCTGAATCCAATTCACCTGTGCAAACCCCCATGTTATTCATCCCTTGCCTTGTGTGTCAGTGTTGAAAGAACAAAGGGGAGCAGGCTGTGTGCTAGTATTGACTGTCTGTTAAATTAAAGGCACGCCACATGTACAAGGAAGGAAGCTTTGTCTGCTGCCCTGGTTACAGAGGTCCCTTCCTGCACACTTGCTCAGCACCTCCATACCTTCAACCACAGTAAGCTTCTGGTATCCTCTGCTAGCGACCAGTGGTTTTTCAGTTAATTCCATTTGAGTTGTGCCTCTTGAATTTACCCCTAGTACTGTAACTACTTCATGGGGAATACTCACTTATCCAGCGCAATCTGCCAGTAGCCTTGCTTGGTGACTGGGACCCAATTCAGGCTCCCAGAGAAATGGGAGTGGTCGTAGCCTCCAAAAATCAGCTCACTCCCCGCACCACCTTCTGGGTTACTACATGGAGAGAAATAAAAACTGTCCAGGAAGGGCCACTGCAAAACTCTAGGGGTGAGCCTCAGCTAAGACACTTTGCTTCTTGGTCTCATACCAAGCAGCCAGGTAGGCAGAAACATCAGCCTAGGCTTTGAGACCAGGACTCTGACTACTGCAAGTGGATTGGTCTGGACTTTTTTGACACAAGATTAGAAACAGCTCCCCTTGAGCATTTGTGAATGTCCTTCTGCTTCTTGGATAAAAAGGTTAAAGAGTTGGGAAATGGGGCCAACAGGTCTGTCATTCAGAACCAAGACCAGGACCATCCTGGGTGGGTACACACTGTGTGACTTGAAGCAACCCCCAAAGACACCTTTTCCCAAGATATCTTCCCCACTACGGTTGTGACAGCACCTGGTGTTTTTGTGTTATTCACTCATTATGTTAAGGCAAAGAGGCTGATTTGAATGTATCATGACTTACTAGAGCTTGAACACTTATTTTCATTGGTATTGATATCTCAGATTATGTTCTGGAACCTAGCAAGATTCTGGAGAAATTGGACCTAAGACAGATTCATTCTGAGGAGGAAAAGGATCAGAAAGATACAAAACTGACATCAGGGTAGTAAAGAGGGAGAGAAGGGAATACCTGCAGGAATTTTAGGACAGTGGTTTTAGAGAGGGAGTGGGGAAAGGAACTCATATTTGTTGATTACCTTGGTGCAAGGCCCTGTACTGGGGATTTTGTCTATCTAAACTTATTTAACTCACATCAACCTAGTGGTCTGTGGAAGAAACTGAGCCTCAGTGAGATGAAGCAATGTAAGTGGCAGGATTCAAATCCAGGTTGGTCTGACTGCCAAGCCTCGATATTCCCCATTACAGCCCACTTTTCCCAGGCGACGGGAAAAGGAAGTTCTGCAAGGGGAAGCAGAGGTGTCTAGACAACCTGCCTCTCTCACTCACAGCTCTGCCTAGGCCTGGTCCTGAGTGCCGTCATGCTGGAGAGGAAGCACAGCTTGATAGGGAAAATCCAGGACCCTCCATGTGGGAGAGGGGAATTAGAGGAATGGGCTTATGCTGAAACAGGGTGAATGCAGGCCAGGTCTGACCTGGAAGGAGTCAGGAAGGTCAGAAATCACTTTCCTGTGTAAGGAGGAAGAGGAGATGATCCTCCAAGGATGCCGGGCAAGAGTACCTAGAAATGTGTGAGCCTCATGATCTTTTCCAACAACAATGCAATTTTAAAAAATTGTTGTAAAAATATGTAACATGAAATGTACTATCTTACCCATTTTTGAGTCTACAATTCAGGAGTGTTAAGTATGTGCACACTGTGTAAAATCCAGACCTTTCATTTTACAGAACTGGAATTTTATACCCATTAGGCCGTCAACAATGGTTTAAGAACTCCTCACTTCCCCTCCCCAGGCCCTGGCAACTGGCAGTCCACTTTCTGCCTGCGAATTTGACTACTCTAGGTACCTCACCTAAGTGGAATCATACAGTATTTGTCTTTTTATGACTAGCTTATTTCACTTCGCATTATGTCCTCAAGTTTCTTCTGTATTGTAGCATATCTCAGAATTTTCTTCCTTTCTAAGGCTGAATAATATTTGATTGTTTGGATATGCCACATTTTGTTTATTCATCCATCAGTATGCAATTATTTTATCGTCAGCTTAACTTTTCATTTTTTTCTGCCTGCTCCTCCTGCAGGTGCTGTCTTTCTGGTTTCACTGTGTCCCCAGTGTGAGCATCATACTCAGCATATAATAGGAGCTGGATATTTAGTGACAGCATCAATGAAGAACCAATCCCAGAGATTCCTTAAATTTAAGCCAGTGTAGTAGAGTTTACAAACTGCTTTCACAACTACTTGATGAAGCAAATCCCATTTCCTCAATATTCAGAGAGGTTAAATGTTTTGACTAAGATCACACAGCTGATAATAGACCAAGCTAAAGACCCAAACCAGTTCTTTTGATGGCTAAGTCAAGTGCACGTGTTGTCTCCCTATAGTTATAACTGACTTTAACCTCACAGTCTTGATGGGTCTTACCTGCTCATGTAGACAGAAAACATTGGCAAGTCCACCAGGTTCTGAGCCATCATGTTGTCAAACACTGGAGTCACTCCTCCCACAGCCAAGGAGGGGTATCCCAGGCCCAGAATTCCATCAAACTCTGCATCCACAAAGGTCTGGCCTGGCTCTGTGACACTTTCTCCAAACTGCTGGCCAACCACGGTCAGTCCTTCCACCTGGCAGGAGAAAGCCCACAGGAAAATGACACAGGGGATTGCTGGCAAAGAGTTTGATTCCTGGATTCTCCTCTGTCTTGAAGCTAATTCTTCTCCTTCCCAACTTTTCTTGACTAAATAAGCACAGATATGCTTGCTATATTTTCAAGAAACAGAGCATTCCAAAACCTCAGAAGCCCTCATGCACCTGCCAATCATTGCGCCCCTACTCAAGAAGAGCCAGTCTCCTGACTTCTAATAGCGTATATTGGTTTTGCCTATTTTTTGGATTTTATATAAATGGAATCATCCCGTATGAACTCTTTGGTATCTGGCTTCTGTCGCTCAACATTGTGCTTATTGCACACTGTTTTTTTGTAACTTGTTTCAGAAAATTTTGCCTACCCTAAGATTTTGAAAACATTTTCCCATGTTTTCTTCTAAAAGCTTTATTGTTTACCTTTCACATTGAGATCTGGAGTCTATCTGAAATGTGGTAATGTGTAAGGTAGGAGTCAAGATTTATTTTTTTCTATCTGGATATTCATATGACCTGGCACTACTTAATAGATATACCATCATTTCCTCCACATACTGCAGTGTCATGTTCAACATAAATCAGATGACTGTGTGGATAGGTTTTGTGTTTTCTGTTCTGTTCCATTTGTATATTTTAAAAATTCTGTGCCAACACCACACATCTACATTGCTGTAACTTTATAATAAATCTTAATATTTACCAGAGTTTTTCTTCAGCAAGGTTGTTTTGGTGTATTACATATCCATATAAATGTTAGAATCAGTTTGTCAATTTCTAAGAAAAAATGCTCTTGTTTTAATTGGAATAAAATTGGCTCTATAGATCAATTTGAAAAAATTTGACTTTTAAATAAAACAGAGTCATTCAGTCTATGAGCATGGTTTAGTTTTCAATACAGGTCTTCTTTTAATTTTATTCAGTAACATTTGTGATTTTTATGCAAGTCTTTTACTTTTATTTAGTAAAGGTTTCTATTATCAGAGTAGAGTTCTTGCACTTTTTTTTGGTTAAATGTGCTTCAAAGTAGCTATGGTTTTGATGGTGTTATAGTGTCATTAAAAATCTATTTGCCATTTGTTTTACTTGCTACAGGTTGAGCATCACAAATCTGAAAATCTGAAACTGAAGTGCTTCAAAATCCAAAACTTTTTGAGTGCCAACATGACGCTAAAAGAAAATGCTCATTGGAGTATTACAGATTATGGATTTTCAGATTTGGGATACTAAACTGGTAAGTGTAATGCAAATATTTCAAAATCTGAAAAAATTTGAAACCTAAAAGACTTCCGGTCCCAAATATTTGTGATAAGGATCCACAACCTGTATATATAAATCCGAATGATTTTTCTTTGAGACAGAGTCTCATTCTGTCACCTGGGCTGGAGTGCCGTGGCATGATCTCGGTTCACTGCAACCTCCGCCTCCTGGGTTCAAGCAATTCTTCTGCCTCAGCCTCCTGAGTAACTGGGACTACAGGCGTGAGCCACCACGCCTGGCTAATTTTTGTATTTTTAGTAAAGACAGGGTCTCACCATGTTGGTCAGGCTGGTCTCAAACTCCTGACCTTGTGATCCACCCGTCTCAGCCTCCCAAAGTGCTGGGATTACAGGCGTGAGCCACCATGCCTGGCCCTAAATGATTCTTTTATGTTGACCTCATATCCAGCAACTTTGCTAAGTTCACACATTAATCCCAATATCCTTTCTGTAGATATTTTTGGATTTTCTACTTATGGAATCTTGTCATACATTAAAAACGAAAGTGTTATTTCTTCCTTTTCCATCTTAATGTTCTTCGTTTCTTTTTTTCTTGTTGCACTGGCTAGGATTTTCAGTACAATGTGGAATAGAAGTGGTGAGATTGAGTGTCCCTGTCTCATTCTTGATCGTATGGAGAAGTCTCTCGACAATTCACCATTAAGTATAAAGTTTGCTGTGGGCTTCTTTGTAGATGAAGCCCTTCATCTTTATCAGATTAAGGGAGTTACTTTCTATTCCTAGTTTGCTAAGGGTTTTTCTTGAAGTCATGAATAGATGTTGAATGTTATTAATCTATTAATATAATCATATTGGTCATATGATTTCTCTCCTTTTATTCTGCTAAATGATTAATTCCTAGAAAGATGACCCTTGGTTAAGATGTATTATCTTTTTATACACCATAAGATTTTATTTGCTAGTATTTCATTTAGAACTTTTGCATCTACATTCATGAGAGAAAGATTGGTCTGTAATTTTATATTTTCTTTTGTTATAATGTCCTTTTCAAGTTTCATTATTAAAGTTATGCTGGTTTCATAAAATGAGTTATAAAGTGTTTTTACTTTATCAAATATCTGGAAGAGTTTGTGAAATTTTTTCTTTTTTTTAGTGTTTAGAAGAATTTATCAGTGAGGCTTTTCTTTGTGGAGTTTTCTTTGTGGAAGGATTTTTTAATAACAGAGTATATCTTTAAAAGATTCACATTTTCTAACTTTTGTTTTCGCATCAGTTTTGGTGTGCTGTATTTCTCAAGGCATTTGTTGATTTTTTGAAGATTGTAAAATGTATCAATATAAAATTATTCTTGATAACTTTAGTGTTCTCTTTCTCATTTCTAATACTGTTAAGTTGTATTTTCTTTCTTTTTTCTTAGTTAGTCATGTCAGAGGTTAACCAATTTTATTACTGTTGCAAAGAATTAATTCTTGGCTTTGCTAATTTCCTGTGTGATTTCTCTATTTCATTAATGTCCCATTCTACTCTTTATTATTTCCTTCCTTTTGATTTATTTGGGTTTGCTTTACTATTGTTTGTTTATGGTTTGCTCATTTTCTTGTTATTTGTTTCTTGAAATAGGAACTTAGATAATTGATTCTTAGCATTTCTATTAATAATACATGCATTTCAGGCTAAACGGTCCCTTTAAGGGCTGCATTAGCTTCATCTACACATTTTGGCATGTCCTATCTTTATTATGTCAGTCAGGGTTTGATAAGAGAAGCAGAGCCATTAGGAGGTACTATAGATATAGATGAAATGATATGGATATAGATATTGATTATATGCAACTGTGGGTGCTAGTTAAACAGTGTACTTGTTTCTGGCCTGGTGCTGCAGCTGCTGTCTACAGTTTGCACAGCAGAAAGGGAAAATAGATGTCAAGTGGGAGAAAAAGGGCCAGTTGGAACCCATGAATGTGAGGGTGGACTGGAACCCGCATTGTTCTCTCCCTGTCCCCAAGTCTCCATCCTCAATGATGGGGATGTTCTGCAGCAAAATCTGATGATTCATTATAGCGGTAAGTGCACACCTGGCCCTGGAGTCAGAAAAACTGAGGGAAGGAGCAGTGCAGCTGACATTGCTGTGGGCTTGGCTGCTGCCCTACAGGTGAGCCAACAGATAGGTGACAAGCTATAGGCTCGAATTCCCCTTTCTATTCCCGTTTCAGTGCCTTCCCTGCATCTCAGAGGTTATTGTGACGATCAGTTTGGGATGTAGCCTTCTAAATAGTTATTTGTACTTTTATATATATATTATGTATAATTAGATATACAATGTATATGTATATGTCATAATATATATAATTTTATATATCATATAATATATACACATTAAATATATGACATGTTATGTTAATATATTATATAATAGATTAGTATATTATATTATATATTGATATACACAACATATTAATATATAACACATAATATATTATTAATATAATACATTATATCACTTATAATATATTATATAATTAATATTATATAACATATTAATATAATGTATTACATATCATAATATATAACATATAATAAAATTATGCAATTATTATAGATTATAGCTAATATATATTATATCTATATAAAATATACAGATGGATATATATAGTATACTATATATTATATATTCATACATATGGATATTATATATTTTATATGTAATGTGGGTATGCACACACACACAAATAGTTCCAATAGAAAATGCAGTGCATTGTTTTATCTGTATGATATTTTTACATAGATGGTGTTTTTCTGCTTCTGGCGTTCTTTCAGCTGATAATATGTCCTACTCCACCCACTCTAAGGGATGTTGATGAAAGCTGTGCCCTGCTGGCCTCGGGAATACCCCCTCATGGACCAATGCTTGCCAGGAATAGGTCAGCCTCTGTTTCTCCCAAGGCCCAGGCATATATTGCTGTCTATAAGCCTGAAAAAGTACCTGGTTCTCTGTCCCCACATTTGTCTGATTCCCATAGTTCTAGGACCCATAGGACTTCAGAGGGAGTCAGAGGGTCAGAGGTCAGAGGGAGTTTGAGGAACAGCTCATGAGCTCAGCACTGAGTTCAGTTTGGGCCTTGGCCTTTGGACAACTGGGTTTCTGCCTTGGCTCTGTGACTGGACTCCCATTTCAGACCTTGCCCCCTTATTTTACTGAGTTCAAACCTCGCCCGCGGACGTGGGCTTCTTTATCCTTCAAGATGGCGACCTGGTCTTATCTCCTCAATGCCCTAGAGACTGGAGATCCAGCTGTGCACCCTGTCACCAGGCTTTGTGCACTGGGCACTGCTTCCTGCCGCTGTGCTGTCCTCCCCCAGGGCACAGCCTGCCGTGCAGACTGACCCACTGCTGCCATCTCAGGTGGGGAGTGTTGGTCCCCCTTTCCCCTAGAAGTTAGTCCTAACCCCTGTTTCCACCCATTCCTGAGGCAGTTTTGAAACCCAAGACCTCTGAATAAGTCTCCCAAGTTTCTGGCCAAGAGAGAAAAGATGAAGGACTTGCACTCACAGAGACTTGGTCAGCTCCAATGATCCCGGACAAGCTCCCGGTTCCATACTGAATGGAGAAAGATTGCCCTGGCTGGCTGTACGTGCTGGACTGGGAAGGCTGGAACCTGGTGTGCGTCTCTGGAAAGAAGTGCATTGCTCTTGCCTATGCCATCGGCTCACTGCCTGCATCCTCGCCCTGGTGCCACCCAGACCCAGTGCAGCAGGGTCTCTTCCCTTAGCTCTCAACACTGAGGGAGGGCCCCTAGAAGCCTGGCGATGCCCCTCTCTAGTGAGCAACTACATTTCCCTCTAGCTACAGATGTGGCCTAATTGGAAACCAAATAGCTGTCCCTGAGCAAATCTGATTGTCCACAATGACCTCATGAGGCACACCAAGATAAGTGCCATTTATCAGGCGCCAGCCACAGTCCCTGCCACCCGTTGTGGGTCAGAGGTTGGCCTTCAAAAGAAACTCAGGGGTAAGCAATTGCCCCAGGAAATTACTCCCAACTTTTCTCCCAACCCGTGGACATCTCTAGCCTTGGGGTTTCCAGGGAGATTCTGTCTGGGACTTGTCCTGTATCGAACAAGACATCTTTCTGTAGCTCTTCTTTTCCAACCCTCGCTGAAACCTCCGAGTTACCTCTGGCCAAATGGACCCACCCATGCCATTGTGCCCCACCAGCCCCATCTCTGTGCACCAGGAGATAAGGCTACCGAGCCTCCTTGAAGCAAGCAGACTGTCTACACTAGAACCCAACTAACCTATCTGCTCAGAAATAACCAATTAAATTAAACTTTCCCCTACATTCCTTTGGGTGTTCCAAAGGAAGTGAGTCATTATGTCTAAGATTTCTCTTTTCGTTGACTTTCTTTCTATTAATTCTGATCTGTATGGAAGTTGCTCTCTTGAACAGCAGCCACATTTTAGTTCTTCCTTGGCCTTGCTCTATCTCTGCTGTAAGCAGTTCCAGGGCAGACTCAAAGATGGAGAGGGGAAGCTGGTGTGGCAGGGGTGGCCAGTTTCTGGAACCTAAGTCCCGCTTCCCCAGAGTACCAGGCTTGGCATCCCAGAACTGGCCCCCAGACATTCTCTGCTGGTGCTCCTGGCCCCACTTACTGCAGGCTGGGCTGGTGCAGTACACAGAGGGGACCCAGAGATTGGAGGAGCCAGTGTCGAAGATGACAGTGAAGTTCTGTGGTGGGGAGCCAATGGAGATAGTGCCGAAGTATTCCATCTGCAAGGAAGAGTGAGAAGGAAAGCGGGCGTGGGTGGTGGCGAGGGACAAGGGTACTCACCAGGAAGCCAAGGGAAAGCTCCCTGGGGCCAAAGCCTGGGGTACTACAGACTGGAGTTTACAGAGCCTAGGAAGTGGCAATGCTGGAAAATAAAAGGTAAAAGGAGCAGAGAAATGGCCATGAGTGAGGAAATCAAACCGAATCTCTGGCTACTTCATTTAATTTTACTTGCATTAACCTGATTTTTATAAATACATTGTAGGAGAGGCAGTGGAGGAAAAATCACCTGTTTTACAGACTGGGGAACTGGGGCTGGGAGAGGTTAAGTAACTTGCCTAAGGGTACACAGCCAGTAAGCTGCCCAGCGGAGAGCAGAAGCAGGGGCCTTCAGTGTGGGATGATGCTTTCACTCCCAGCCCTTTCCTTCTGCAGAGAGCTCTGACATTTGGGTACATTGGGGCCTGCTTAGCCAACTCCATGGCGACCCAGGGAATCAGTCCCCATGGATCATCCATCCAAGTGAAGAAATCCACAATGGCCTTCAGCGCTACTGATATGGCACTGGCCGTGCCCTGATGCTGGGCCTTCCTCCAGCTCCCACCTCTCCCCAGCCCTGACCCCAGGAGGCCTCACATCCAAGTAGTTGATGAGGGGTTCATTGGCACTCTGGTCCATTGAGCAGGACTCGGTGAACTGGATCATGTCCAAATTCTGGGATTTCCAGAACTCAGAGAGCTGGCTCCGTGCCCGCAGCTTCTTCTTGAGGGACGGATGCCTCCTGAGGGGCACCCTGGAGACAAAGCCCCATGTGAGGAAGAGATGTACTTCTACCTCCCTCTTCCCCCCGTTCCCATCCCATTTTCTCAGGGGCCAACTAGAGAAGACAGAGGGGGGGATCTGCAAGACAGCACGCAGGGTACAGATGGGATCAGCGTCCTCTCTGCCATTCAGACTGCCCGGCCTCATCTCTGCCCTGGAGAGTCTTAGAATCTTAGAGTGGAAATGGCTCCCCTCCTGGAGCTGAGCTCTTTGAGATCTTCTAGGAAAGTGGAGGATGTGGGGAGGTCTGCAGTTTTACATGAACATCACGAAGGGCTGATTTAAAGGGACAGAAAACTCTTGGAGGCAGTGATGGTCAGTCCCCTGGGGAAGTACTGGGGTGCTTTGAGCTACAAACCACAACTGCAGGTTTCTGCTCTTTTGCAACACAAGAAGCTCCCCGGGACTTGGGAAGACACCTCCGTGGAGGTGGAGACAGGAGGATGACTTGTTGAGGACTGGAGATGAAGGCCATACACAAGCGGCCACTGGGTAAGCCTCTTCCAGGCATTGATGCAGACCCTCAGCTTCTCCTCCTCTTCATCTCCCCGTCAGCTTTCCTATCCCAGGGCAGCCCTGAGCTGCAGGGCAGGGGACCACCCAGCTGAACACAGTGCGGGGATGTCTCCTCACCTGTGAAGTGATCCTTGGGCCTCTCCCAGGTCCAGGAGCACCAGCAGCAAAAGAAGGAGCGTTTTCATTGTGGGTCCGACGGTCCGACCAGCAGCTTCTCCCTTGCCCGCTCCTTTCTTCTCTCCCCGAGGGCTGTGGGAACGGACTTTCCCTAACTCTCAGACCTACCCAGCCCAGTCTGAGGGCTGAATGATAAGGCCCTGGAGTCATTAGCCATGCCCAGAGTAAATACAGCATGTGGAACAGGGCGTTCCCCCTCCACCTCTCCGTCCCTTTCCCACCTACAAGAGGAGTGTGAGTCTGGGAGTAGAACTTGGGGGTCCGTGCATTCCCTGTGAGCGAGAGTGTCCTCTGAGGCTTGGCTTCTCCCAGGGCCTTGGCACCTCCCCTGACCCCAAGAAATCCTGTGTTAATGAATCCAGAGGGCAGCACATCCCTGGCCGCCTGGAAGCGCCCACTGAGCTGTTACCGCGAGTGCTCTAGCTGGAGACTCTGGAGGCGTGGGAGCTGACTTGTCATGGGTGGCAGGATTCTCACTCAAAGTATTCATCCATCTGTTTCCTCAGTGATTCTTATTCTCTTCTCAGTCTCTCAAATGCTCCAAAGGCAGTTTACCCTTCCCTGGCCCACTTTGAAGCACAAACCAGCACTCCTCAAAGGTCCTGAAATGGGAAAATGTGGCTGCGGATTCGTGGAGCCCACTCTCCTGACTCCAAGGACTTGATGAATCTGGGGCTGGGGCTCAGGGGTGTATGGAGGAGAATGCAGGGGCAGCGAGGGAGGGTCAAGGGGGTCAGCGTCTGGAGCAAGTGCCTGCATGAGTCTACTAGAGCGGCCACGACAAAGTACTGGGGGCTGAAACAACAGAAATTTATTTTCTCACTATTCTGGAGGCTGGAAGTCCAAGATCAAGGAGCTGGCAGACTTGGTTGCTTCGGAGTCCTCTCTCCTTGGCTTGCGGGTGGCTACCTTCTCTCTGTGTCTTCACATGGGTCTTCCCTCAGCATGTGTTTGTGTCCACATTTCCTCTTATAAGGACACTAGTCATACTGGAGTAGGGCTCACCCTAATGACTGCATTTATCCTTAATACCTCTTTAAAGACCCTGTCTCCAAATACAGTCACATTCTGAGGTACTAGGGGTTAGGACATCAACATGGATTTTGGGGGACAGAGTTCAGCCCTTAACAGTGCTCAGGGACAATAGGATCTTCTATCTGTTAAGTGGGACTAAGCACAGGGGTGGAGAGTGGGTGGGGCTCAGGCCTTAGTTACCGCAGTGTGTGAAACCCCCTCACCATCAGCCTATCTCTGTGGCCACCTGCCTCATAAACAGATGGTGGGGCTTCACAGCATGGGGTGGGGATGAAGGGGTTACAGGAAGGAAGACCCTGACCCTGACTCAAGTTAATTGGACCCTCTTAGCCAGGGCAGCAGCGGCCACCACCATGTGCCAATGCTTCCAGAGGGCACTAGCTCAGCAGTAGGAAGTAGGTGGCCTGGGTTTAGCTTTAGCTCTGCCCTGACCAGCAAGTGTTCTGGAAAATCTCTTCAGTGCTATGGGATCTGCCTTTCATCTCTGAAGTTCAAAAGACAAGCAAACGTGGAGTATGGAGCTAAGTCAAACCTGCCCTTGGGTCCAAAATTGTTAAAAAGACATCAAAAAGACTTAAGGAACAGCCTAGACCTTTGACCCCTGAACCCAAGGCAACAAAGCCTCTTTGGCATTTCCCAGGAGCCCATCTCGTTGACCTTTCACTGGGGAGAGCGGTCTAACCCTAGAAGGTCAGCTTCAGTCAGAAGTGGCTAGAAGTGCAGATCATTCATCTTGGCAGTAAGCTCTGCCACGGTTTGCCCATAACTGCTTACTCACCAGATACCTTAGTTTTGTCATCTGCCAAATACCCTACCTACATCAATGGGTTTTTAAGGAGGATCAAATAATAAGGTACAGATGTACTTGTTGTACTGCATTCTGCTTTACTGCGCTTTGCAGATACTGCTTTTTTTTTTTTTTTTTTAATTGAAGGTTTATGGCAAACCTGTGTCAAACAAGTCTATCAACACCATTTTTCCAATAGCATGTGTTCATTTTGTGTCTCTGTGTCACATTTTGGTAATTCTTACAATATTTCAAACTTTTTCATGATTATTTTATCTGTTATGGTGGTCTGTACTCAGTGACCTTTGATGTTACTATTGTAATTGTTTTGGGGTACCACAGACTGCACCCATATAAGACAGAGAATTTAATAAGTATAATTGTGTGTTCTGATTGCTCCATTGCTCTACTAACTGGCCATTCCCCCATCTCTCTCTCTCTCTCTCTCCCTCTCTTTCTCTCCCCCTCAGGCCTTCCTATTGCCTGAGACACAACAATATTGAAATTAGGCCAATTAACAATTCCACGATGACCTCTAAGTGTTTAAGTGAAAAGAAAAGTTGCATGCTCCTCACTTTAAATTCAAAGCTAGAAAGTATTAAGCCTAGTGAGGAAGCCATGTTGAAAGCCAAGAAGGGACGAAAGCTAGGCCTCTTATACCAGTTACCCAAGTCATGAATGCAAAGAGAAAGTTCTTAAGGGAAATTGAAGGTGATATTACAGTGAACACACAAATGATAAGAAAGCAAAATTGTTTTCTTACTGATATGCAGAAAGCGTTATTGGTCTGGATAGAAGATCAAAGCAGTGACAACATTTCCTTAAGTCAAAGCCAAATCCAGAGCAAGGCTCTAACACTCTTCAATTCTATGAAGGCAGAGAGAGGTGAGGAAGCTGCAGAAGAAAAGTTGGAAGCTAGCAGAGATTGGCTCATGAGGTTTAAAGAAAGAAGCCATCTCCATAGGTGAAGCCTATGGAGATTTCTGCAAGGTGAAGCAGAAAGTCCCAAAGCAGAAGCTGCAGCAAGTTATCCAGAAGATCTAGCCAAGATCATTGATGAAGGTGGCTACAATAAACAACAGATTTTTAACATAGACAAAATAGCCTTATACTGGAAGAAGATACCACCTAGGACTTTCATACTAAAGAGAAGTCAATGCCTGGCTTCAAATCTTCAAAGGACAGGCTGAATCTGTTGTTAGGGGATAATGCAGCTGGTGACGTGAAGTTGAAGCCAATGCTCATTTGCCCATTCTGAAAATCCGAGGGCCCTAAAGAACTATGCTAAATAGAGTCTGCTTGGGCTTTATCAGTGGAACAACATAGCCCTGGATGATAGCACATTCGTTTACAGTATGGTTTACTGGATATTTTAAGCTTGCTGTTGAGACCTACTCTCAGAAAAAAAAAAAAAAAAAAATTCCTTTCAAAATTTTACTACTCATTGACAACGCAACTCATTGCCAAAGAGCTCTGATGGAGATTTATAAGGAGATAAATGTTTTTATGCCTGCTAACCCAATATTCATTCTGCAGCCCATGGATCAAGGAGTAATTTTGACTTTCAAGTCTTATTATTTAAGAAATGCATTTTGTAAAGCTATAGCCACCATAGATAGTGATTCTGATGGATCTGGGCAAAGTAAATGGAAATCTTCCAGAAAGGATTCACCATTCTAGATGCCATTATGAATATTTATGATTCATGGGAGGCAGTCAAAATATAAAATTAAAAGGAGTTTGGAAGAAGTTGATTCCAATCCTCTTGGATAATTTTCAGGGGTTCAAAACTTCAGTGGAGAAAGTAACTGTAGATGTGGTGGGAACAGCAAGAGAACTAGAAGTGGAGCCTGAAGATGTGACTGAATTGCTTCAATCTCATGATCAAACTTGGATGGATGAGAAGTTGTTTCTTATGGGTGAGTAAAGGATGTGGTTTCTTGAGATGGAATCTACTCCTGGTGAAGATGCTGTGAACACTGTTGAAACGACAACAAAAGATTTTGAATATTGCATTAACTTGGTTGATAGCAGTAGTGGGGTTTGAGAAGATTACTCCAGTTTTGAAATAAGTTCTACTGTGAGTAAAATGCTATCAAACAGCATCATATGCTACAGAGAAATCTCCATAAAAGGAAGAGTCAATCCATGTGGCAAACTTCATTGTTTTCTTAGTTTAAGAACTGGGCACGGTGGCTCATGCCTGTAATCCCAGTATTTTGGGAGGCTGAGGCGGGCAGATCACCTGAGGTCAGGAGTTTGAAACCAGCCTGACCAACATGGAGAAACTCCATCTCTACTAAAAACACAAAATAGCTGGGCGTGGCGGCACATGCCTATAATCCCAGCTACTCGGGAGGCTGAGGCAAGAGAATTGATTGAACCTGGGAGGCGGAGGTTGCGATGAGCCAAGATCATGCCACTGCACTCTAGCCTGGGCAACAAGAGTGAAACTCCATCTCAAAAAAAAGAAAAAAAAAGAAAAAGAAAGAAATTGTCATGACCACCCCAAACCTGGAGCAACTATCACCTTGATCAGTCAGCAGCCATTAATGTTAAGGCAAGACCTCCACCAGCAAAAAGGTCATGACTCCCTGAAGACTCAAATGATTGTTAACATTTTTAGCAATAAAGCATGTTTTCATTAAGATGTTTTTAGACACAAGGCTATTGCACACTTAATAGACTACAGTACAGCGTAAACATAACTTTTATATGCATTTGGAAACCAAAAAACTTGTGTGACTGACTTTATTGCAATTTTCACTTTATTGCAGTAGTCTGGAACCAAACCCACAGTAGCTCCAAATGATGCCTGCATATGGAAGTTCTTGAAAACCTGTAACATGTCATGTGAACGAAAGATTGTCACTAAAAAACTTCAGCATTTCAGAAGTGCTGGAAAGCTTCTTACAAACTCTCAAGGCAAACCCACTTGTATAGCAGAATGAGAAAACTGAGGCAGAGAGGCAAAGTGATCAGTCCAAGAGCACATGGTTCATTTAGTGGCTGATCTAGGATTAGGACTCAGCCCTCCTAACTTCTAGGCGGGCAATCTTTCTGCTACAGAATTATAGCATCATTATCACCAAACTGTTGAAAGGAGCATAACCATAACCCGTTCCTCCTTTTCCATCTTTCAGACCTCTCCCCGCATCCCCCTTGCCCCTGTTTACTAAATGTAGAGGGTTTGCCTTGCCCAGGCTTGCGAAAAAACTGACTGGTCCTTGCAGCTGTGGGCCACCTGATGCTGAGTGGAGCAGACAGAGCCTGGACTGCCGGCAAGGAGCCCCTGGGTCTAGCTGGATTTTGGAAAATTTGGCAAAGGTTAGGAGCAGGAACACTGGGGATGTTTGTCAGAGCTAATGAGATCTGTCCTCTCCAGAGACATCAGGAGCTGAACCTACCCTGGCTGTAGATTACTGGCTTTTTCCAGCAAGAATCAAATATTGCTGTGGACAATTTGAATACTTTCCAAAGAACAAAAGACCTTAGGCATATGTGTGGTGGTCTGTGTGTGTCCTTTGAGCAGAGGGAGAGAGAAGAGCATTTGAGGTGAAATAGTATGATGTGGGGGGAAAGTGACACATAGTATAGGCAATGACCCAGACTCTCTGCATTAGGAGAGGGTCTTTGGAGAGACAGAGAGGGGTGGGGGGAGGGAGAGACCCTCAGGAATGTGGATTGGAGGCTGACTGGATGTAGAGACTTTATTCCCAGAACATTTGAAAGCTGGTGGTGATGTCACTATCTAGTGAACTTCTTTCTGGAGCTTCAGCTACCAGAAAGTAAATTAATAATAAAAGGACATTTGGGAGGCTGAGGCAGGCAGATCACGTGAGGTCAGGAGTTCAGGACCAGCCTGGCTAACATGGTGAAACCTCGTCTCTACTACAAATACAAAAATTAGCCCGGCATGTTGGCGCACGCCTGTAATCCCAGCGACTCGGGAAGCTGAAGCGGGAGAATCTCTTGAACCTGGGAGGTGGAGGTTGCAGTGAGCCCAGATTGCACCACTGCACTCCTGCCTGAGAGGCCAACAGATGTCTCAAAATAATAATAATAATAATAATATAAGAGGACAGTTGCTCAGTGCTCTGTGGATCAGTTTTATCAGGGCTTGATAGCTCCTCGGACAGAGTCTGTTACTGTCAGACCTGAGCTGGCTCCTGCTCACAGGGGAGCCGGCACTGCAGGATGCACTCCAGGATGCCCGACTCTGGCAACATTACTGGTTCAGCACAAACCTGGCCAACTGGGAAATGGCCCAACCTCTTTTGCTTAGTTTGGAAATGAGGGAAAATCCATGATGCTGTGTGTGGTACAGTAGAAAGATGTCTGTACCAGATGAGATGAGATGAGATGCCTGGCTCCAGTCTTGGCTCTGTCACTTACTGGCCACATGACCGCAGATAAATCCCCTATTTCTGAATCTAGTTTTCTTGTCTATAAAATGAAGAAGCTTGATTGGGTGACAATATCAAGGAGCACTTTGGAGGCATTAGCTCTATGCCAGGCTCTGAGCTGAGGGACTTACAAGCATTAGTTCATTCAAATATCTCACCAATCCCATCAGGTAGGTATTGTTTTTAAGCCCATTTTACAGATGAGGTATAACTGAGGCACAGAGGGTTTAAGTAACTTGCATAAGGTGCTGAAACCAGGATTCAAACCCAGGTTTGCCTGACTTTGAAGTCAGTGTCCTTAACTGCGGCATTGGATCATCTTTAAGGTCTGACATTCTAAAATTTCTTTCTGGAAGAGAAAGGCACAGAGGAGTGGGAGAGAGGAAAAGCAGAGAGGGTCAGAGAATAACTTCTTGCATGATAAAAATTGGAGGCCTTTTTCTTGTAAGAAGAAATGGGTGTGTGCAGGGTGGGGTGTGGAGGTGAGGAGCTGTATGATGAGATATCTTCTCATTGCATATTTTTGCAAACATGTTCTATTTTGCCTTCAAGGAGCCTCTCAGCAAGGATGACTATTGTATTGCCGATAGGAGCAAAAACTCCCCCATATACCTTTCTCTGACCCCCCATCCTTGACACTTAATTCTGAAAAAATAAAATTTAAGGTGCTCAAACCACTTTTTTATTGCCAAAAGAGAGCACCTGGCACTAAAAGCTTACTTTTTCCATGTGTCTTAATTCACTTTGGTTCCTCAAAGACTCTTGTTTTCATGCAACTGGAAATAACAAAGATTCAATGTCTTCAGTATCTCCCGACGTCAAGGATTCAATTTGTTGGAGTCATTTCCAAAACCAACAGCAATTCTACTCCAGGAAAGTGCCTTTCAGATCAGAAATTGCTACAGCACAGACAGCAGAGGGCGCAGGCATTGGGGAAATTTCTCACTTGAATGCTGCCTGTGTGTCTTTGCGGCGGGGAGTATGTGTGTCTGCACCTGTAAGCAGGAAGAGCAGCTCATGCCTCGGGCTTGCCAAAAAGCAGGACTGCACACTAACACCACCATCTGCTTTGCTTGTTACTGAGCCCAGGCTTTGGAAACGGACAAAGCAAGGTCTGAATTCCCAACTCTGTCACTTAACAGATGATTGCGTGACATTGGGGATGTTCTAGAGCTTCAGATTCCTTCACTGCAGAAAAGAAAGAATGATTTCCTTGCAGAATGATCTGAAGATTCCCTGAGACCATCTTCAGGATGAGTGCTTTTTTATATATTACATAGCCCAGTGCTTGACACCAAGTAAGCCCTCATTACGGGTAGCCTGGCTAAATTCCACTTTATGCCATGCACAGATCTAAGTGTTTTAAATGCAATAGGAAATAGGCCCAGAGAGGGAAAGGAATTTTCCCAAGGCCACACAGCAGGTAATCATGGAACCATGCATGCTGAAGCTCAGGAAGTCTCTCTATAAAATCTGTAATCTTGGCTGGACGCGGTGGCTCACGCCAGCAATCCCAGCACTTTGGGAGGCTGAGGTGGGTAGTTTGCTTGAGTTCAGGAGTTCAAAACCAGGCTGGCCAACATGGTGAAACTCTGTCTATTAAAAATACAAAAAGTAACCAGGCATGGTGGCATGCAACTGTAGCCCCAGCTACTCAGGAAGCCGAGGCATGAGAGTCGCTTGCGCCTGGGAGGCAGAGGTTGCAGTGAGCTGAGATTGCACAACTGCATTCCAGCCTGGGCGACAGAGCGAGACTCTGTCTCAGAAGAATCTGTGATCTTAAACACAACTCTCAGCTGCCATGTATAGTTTACATATATGTTATTGTGTATATTAACAGATTGAAATACATTCTGAAGGTCATTCACAATGATGTGTATTTTAATTGTTCAGGACAGTAGCTGAAGTTTCCACCTGTCCTCACTTCTTACTCTGTGATCAGGGGCTCAACTACTGAAAGGCTACAAAATAAATAGACTCTTTGATTCTTAGTTTCCTTATCTGTAAAATGGAGTTATTAGGAAATTAAATAAAAGCATATGTGAAAATGCATGACACACAGCAAAAACTTAATAAATAATTAATTAATATTTTATTATTATAAGAAGAGAGAGTATACCATGGCAAATACATCATAAATCTGATTCCTTCCCTCCGTTAGTCTCCATGAGTTTTCTTTTTTACATTTATAGTCACAGGGGCCTCCCTCTGCAGTGCTTGTTTCTTTAATGTTTTATTTCCTGTATCAGGACCGCTGGACTTTCTGAATCAGTTTCCATCCTGGAACTTCCTCAAGAGGCCTCAGGGAAGGATTTAGGCTGTGGCTAAATAGAATAAAGGCAGAACTTTAATCTCAGGTTCTTGTTTAAGGTGAATTTGTCTCCATTTCTAAAGACTCTTGTCTTGTTCCCAGCCCATTAAGTGCCCTGGAAACCCAGAGAAGGAAAACACATACTGAAGATGCAATTAAATTTACGTATATTCCAAGACACAGAGACACTCGTCTGATCTTCCTTTCAGGTTTAACAAGCTTCTCTTTTAGGAGAGCCTCCAAATGAAACCCCATTACTGAAGTCTTGGGAAACACCACTCATTCATTCACAGAAAAATCTGGATGCTTACTTTCATTGATCCTATTTCAGGAACAAAAAGTCTGAGGCCTCAAGAGGGCTCTTCCTCAAAAGGGCAAGACACAAGTATAGGAATCTCAGAGTCTTCCTGACCATAGATGTGTCCACTGCAATGGCTCAGGCAAGAGACAGTGGTGGCTTAGAATAAAGTGGGGATGGTGGACAAGGAAAGAAGTGGTGGGCTGAAGTTTGTTTTGGAGATAGAACCTACAGGACAGGCTAGCAGATTAGATGGGAATGAAGGAAAGGAAGAATCAGGGATGACTCCTGGATTTGTCTCAATCTGAGACAAATCAGTCTCTGTCTGAGTCCTGCATGAAATTCTGCAAGTTCAAGGTTATTTTTGCATAGGGCATTGTTTGTGATAAAAAGTTTGGAAATAGCCAACAATAAGAGATGGCTAAATAATTACGTCTATGCAATGGAATGTGGTGGTGCCAGGTTAAAACAATAAAGAAGCCTCAAAGAAAAACATGTAGACCATATTGTTGACTTGAAAAACGTAACAGTATGTATAGTATGCTATCATTTGTATTAAAATACAAGGTGAAAGTATACATAGCCCCATTTGCTTATATATGAATAGGATGTCTCTGGAAAGATATACCAAGAAGTCAGTAGCATTAGGTACTTCTGGGGAAAAGTTGGTGGGTAAGGACAGGGTGAGATGGAAGCTTGTTGTCTACTATTTTGTACTCTCTGAATTTTGAGTCATGTGACTATGTTGCTTTATTAGTTTTCTATTACTGCTATAACAAATGATCACAAATGTAGTGGCTTAAAACAGTGCAAATTTATTACTTATAGTTCTGTAGGGTAGAAGTTTGACACAGGTCTCACTGGGCTAAAATAAAGGGATTGGTGAGCTGCATTCCTTTCTGGAGGCTGGAGGGGAGACTGTTTCTTGGTCTTTTCTAGCTTCTAGAGTCTCCCTGCAGGCCTTGGCTCATGGCCCCTTCCTCCGTCTTCACAGTCAGCAGAGTATCTCTGACTCTTCTCCCAAATTCATGTCTTCCTCTGATCACAGAGGGGAAAGGTTACCTACTTTTAAAGACTCCTGGGACTAAATTCAACCCATCCAGATAATCCAAGATAACTCGCCTCAAGGTTCTTAATTACATTCACAGAGTCCCTTTTGCCATGTAAAGTCACATATTAACAGATTCTAGGGATTAGATACGAGCATGTTTGGAGGCCATTATTCTGCCTACCACAATTACTTATTCAAAAACAGTTTAAAACACAATGAAAAAATAGTGAGTCCTCAGCTTTTTGGTTTGAGCCATCAGGTGGATAATTTACAGAGTACAGGGACTGAGGCAGCAGAAACAGACTGGAGGAAGCAGAGAGTCGAGAGACTTGTTTGGGCATATTAAGTTTGAGATGCCAGTAGACTTTTCAAGGGTGATATCAGCTTGACTCTTGAATGTGTGGGTCTGGTGGTCATAGGCTTGTTAGGGCTGGAGATATTAATTTGGGAGATATCAGTGTATAGAAAGTGGTTAGAGTCATGAAACTGGCCAAGAGCACGTAGAGAGGGTTTGTGGATGAAGGAGAAGCCCCAGGACTGTGCTCTGAAGCCTACAGGTAGATGAAGGAGGAAGAGGAAGCCAAGGAGGCCAAGAAGGAGCACCAGTGGGGATGCAGAAAAACCCCATTACCTCCTCCGGGAGGCTTCCCCACGCAGCCTGGATCTAAAGAGCCTCCATCCTACTCCCTAATTGCCTCTATCACATCCCATTGTTCATTTTGTTTATGGGATGATCACAGTCTGTAATTCTCTTGTTTTGTTTCTTTGCTTATTGCCTGTCTTTCCTCACCGTATTGTAAGTTTCATGACAGCAGAGCTTTGCCCATCTTGATCATTGCTGTATCCCCAGCACCTAGTCCAATACCTGGCTCAGAGTAGGCACTCAGTAAATGTTTGTTGAATGAATGAGCGAATGAATGGGTGGACGAAAACAAATTTAATTCCTCTACCCTTAATCCATAAACAAAGAAAATGCCACTAAAATTTAAAAGTTAAGGGGAAAAAAAAGTGCAGCTCTCTTACATCCTCTGCGGACTGTTCCTCATGTTAGGGTCGCATAGGAGTTGTCTACTGAAAGCACCATTGTCATTCCCTGGAGTGAGGCATCATTCTCTTAGCACAGTGCCCAATAGTTAGTAAGCACTCAATACATTTGAGTTCTTTTTTAAAATTATTATTCAGTCTTTAAAAAATGCAAATATCCCTGGGAAAGATGGCCCACAAAGTATTAACTCCTTAGTATGAATTCGTGTCTCAGCAGAAATAGCTGAGGAAGAACCTGGTATTTCCTTAAACTGGTTGTTTCCCCCACCAGCAGCACATGGCTTCATTTTTGCATTATCTGAGATTAGTCTACAGGGGTGGAGTTGCAGAAAGGGGGAAAGGGCCTTCCAGAAAATGCTAGGGAATCTAAAGCAAACTTCAATATCTGGTTTTGCTGAGGCTCATGCCTGCACAGCATGAAGGTTGCTCTGCAAGCCACGTCAGCCACTGGCTTTTAATTCTGGGGTTGTTTGAGTCTCCCTGTGAGCTGAGCCAGGCAGTGGAGGAAATGAAGAGGCTCTCAAGGGAGGGGCAGGGGAAAGAGACAGGGCAGGGTGGGTGCAGCTGGCAGTGAGAGACTCTGCCTTTTCAACACGATGGCTCCTCCCGCTGCTGCTGCTGCTCCAGGAGACAGGTAAACATTCTGTGCAGGGTTGAGACTTCTCTTTCAGTTTCTTTCCTACTTGTCTGGAATTTGGGCTCACACAATATAAAGTGGGCATTCTGTAGCCTAAAGGGACTAGAAAGCAAGGCATCCCCCTCTTCCCTTGAGCTGTTTCCTAGGGTGCTATAGTCCCAAACCCCCAAATCAATTACATCATCTGACAACGGCTTGTGTGGACAGTGGGAAAGAATATTGTGCTTGGGGTATGTCTAAGGCTTATAAGAAAAGCCTTGAGCTGCAGGTTGAGTATCTTATGATAAGCAGTGTGGGGACCTGCAGCCAAATGTATATTGTTGGGTGAATGTTCTCCATCTATTCTAGATCCCTAACTAGATACTGAGTCCCTTGAGGATAAACCCATGCTCTAATCTAGACTTTTTGGTCCCCCAACACCCAGCACAGCGGATGGACATGGAGATTTGCCTACACTTCTACACCGGTGCTGTCCAAGATGGTGAGAACTTGAAGTGTACTCCAAGTGTAAAATATACCCTGATTCTGAAGACTCAGTAGGAAAAAAGAACAAAAAACACTAATAATTTTAAAATGAGAACAAGTTCATATAATAGCATTTTGATATATTGGGTTAAATAAAATGTACTATTAAGATTACTGTTACATGCTTGTTTTTACTTCTTAAGTGTGGCTACTAAAACATTTTAAATTACACATGTGGCTTATGTTTCTATTGAACATCTCTGGTTTATATTGTGCTGGCCTCCCCTTTCCCATCGCTTTTTGCTCCCTTTAACCTCTAATCAGACTAGAGAGGTCCTTCTCGCTGGGCGTCTATAGCCCTCAGAATCTTTTATTGGTCAGAGCAGGATCTCCTGGGTATTTTATATTTGTCCAATCACTGATATACCTTAGCAAATGTGTTGATCATGTCATTTAAGCCTTCCTATGATAGCACCCTTTGTTCTAAGGTAAAGAAATTCAGGTCGGCCGGGCGCGGTGGCTCATGCCTGTAATCCCAGCTCTCAGGGAGGCAGAGGCGGGAGGATAGCTTGAGCCCAGGAGTTCGAGACCTGCCTGGGTAATACAGCGAGACCCCGTTCTCCACAAAAAGGAAAAAAAAAAAAAAAAAAAGAAATTCAGGCCAAGTGCAGTGGCTCATGCTTGTAATCCCAGCACTTTGGGAGGTTGAGGCAGGTAGATCACCTGAGGTCAGGAGTTCGAGACCAGCCTGGTCAACATGGTGAAACCCCGTCTCTACTAAAAATATAAAACTTAGCCAAGTGTGCGGGTGCATGCCTATAGTCCCAGCTACTCAAGAGGCTGGAGAATTGCTGGAACCTGGGAGGTGGAGGTTGCAGTGAGCCAAATCAAGCCACTGCACTCCATCCTGGGTGACTGAGTGAGACTTCATCTCAAAAAAAGAAAGAAAGAGAGAAAGAAATTCAAGCAGCAGCCGCAATTAGGAGAGGGATTGGCTTTAATTGAGCATCTTTACAAATGTTGTCTTCTTTACATTTATTTTCATTTGGTTAGGTAGGCATTGTTTTCTCTGCATTTTTCAGCTAAAGAGACTGAGACTCAAGAGCTCTGATAACCTGCCCCACCCCAAAGCATCCACATAGTAAGAGATGCAGGGTCAGGGCTCGAACCCTGGTGCACCTAACTCAAAGAGCAAGTTTTTCCCCCACCAGTAGCACGTGACTTCATAGTTTGTATAACTTGAGATGAATCTACAGGGGTCTTCCCCCTCAACCTGCCTATGGAAGGGGCTCATTAAGGACACCCTGTATGATTTATTCTTTATCACGGATTTCTAGATTGTGCAAGGAACAAGTCCATCCAGGTCTTGGAGCACCTGAGTACATTCCAGTGCTGGCATCGTCCCTAATTTACTAAGTGCCTTGGACAAGTAGCTTCTCGTCTCTATAAAACAAAGAGAACCTTTACAGTTTGTGATCCTAAGCCTGTTAGGTGGGGAAAGTGGAAATTGAATTAGGCTGCCTTTGTCATTTTTTTGTTTGTTTTAGGGACAAGTTCTCACTGTTGCCCAGCCTGGAGTGCAGTGCTATTTATAGGCATGATCATAGCTCACTGCAGCCTCCAAATTCTGGGTTCAAGCAAGCTTCCTGCCTCATCCTCTCAAGTAACTGGGACTACAGGTGTTCACCACCTCACTTGGCTGGCCTTGTAGCTTAATTTAATGGGTTACACCTGGAATTAGAGGACTTTTTTTCTAAATAAGAATTTAAAAAACAAAATCTGAGAGCCTATTATTTCTTCATGTCAAAATTTCTGTTGAATGTCTTGAACATTAAATTCCAGACAAATGAGTCCATGTCGTGTGGGTGGGCAGAAAACCTCAAGTTCATTTTCAAGGATTAGAGGGCTTTTGAAGGTTGCCCACTCAGCAGGCCGTTTCCAGAGCGGCTTCACGCTGGTGCATGTCTTGGAAGTTGTGATCTGCTATCATTGCTCTAATAGCTAGAAATCCTCATTATCTGTTTAGTGGATCAGAGAGGAGAGCCAGATCCTTTCACAAGTCTGCTTATTAATCCTCCCTGAAAAGCCATGTTATTAGAGCAGCATCAAAGCTGGGACGCCCTTAGGAGCTCCCTCGTTAAGACTCTGACAGCCTCTTCCTTTTTCAAAACTGGATGTAAAGCATGAATGGAGTCCAGCCTGAGGCTCTTCCCAGCTGTGCTGACTAGTTAAGCCCCCATATACACCCCCGCCCCCAACCACCGCAACTCAGGCTTTACCCAAAATTCTTTATTCAATGCCTGCTGATTGCTGCTAAGAAGGCCTATGAAGATTAATTTTCCAAATGAGTTGCCATTTCTTGTTCCAAATCCTTGGAGGGTAAATTTAAGTGTCCCACAGTAGTCAGATCTTGCAAATGGATTTTGGGCTGACTAGTGATTTTTATCTGTTCAGCTAGGCTGAGAGCCATACATTAATTCACATCAAGTCTTTGAG
Source organism: Piliocolobus tephrosceles (assembly GCF_002776525.5). Lineage (NCBI taxonomy): Eukaryota > Metazoa > Chordata > Mammalia > Primates > Cercopithecidae > Piliocolobus > Piliocolobus tephrosceles. The sequence goes on from NC_045434.1 coordinate 62,882,162, forward strand.
CCTTGATGTTTAAAAAAAAAAAAAAAAAAAAAAAAAAAAAACATGGGTGAGGGAATACATCCTTTATCTACTTCCCTTTGAAATTTGGTTCTGGAGTTTGAAGGTGGCATTGGGGAAAAGGGACAGAAAGAATTGTTAGTTAGGCCTTGAGAACCTATTTCTTAGGCATGTCTATCTAGTACCAGTAAGGGCCTGCCTGTTGTTCCATGCATCCCCCTAACACTGTGTAGCTGTAAATACAAGGAGGAAAAACATTTCACATAAACAACGGTCCGATTGAGTTACTTCTGGAAAACAGACAAACTCTCCCAAATCTTTCTTCTTTTGTGTGTGTGTGGCACAGGGGGAGATGGAGTCTCACTCTGTTGCCCAGGCTGGAGTACAGTGGCGTGATCTTGGCTCACTGCAACCTCCGCCTCCCAGGTTCAAGCGATTCTTCTGCCTCAGCCTCCTGAGTAGCTGGGATTACAGGCTCCTGCCACCACAGCCAGCTAATTTTTGTATTTTTAGTAGAGATGGGGTTTCACCACATTGGCCAGACTAGTCTTGAACTCCTGACCTCAAGATCCACCTGCCTCGGCCTCCCAAAGTGCTGGGATTACAGGCGTGAGCCACCGCCCCCGACCTCTCCAAGATCTTTCAACATGTCAACAATGGAGATTGTCAAGGCATATATGTTACCTTTAAATACAATTTTTTTCCTGTAAAAATCCATAAGAAAAAACCAATGAAGGGTAACCTACCCTTGAGAAGCTTTAATGGGAAGAATAAGCTAAAGATGTTTTTCTGTAACTGCTAAAGCTTGTTATTTATTCCTTCCCCAATCCCCAAATCCATGACCTTTGAAAACAGGAGGCGTGTCTGAAAAAACAAGCAAAAATGACCTTAATCCTGACAAGGTTGTAAGTACATATTATCACCCTAGGGAACAGTGTGGCACTTTTAGAAACTGCTGAGGGAAATTTACCTAAACTTGTAATTAGGCTGAGAGCCTTTCAAAGCAGGGAGTACATGGTAGGTACCCAGTCAATGTGGAATAAACAGGAAGTGTTGAGGAGCCAACTCTTTGCTGACTTGCCATTCTTGCTGGCTCCTGTTGCCTGCTCCTGAAGTGGTTGCAAGGATTCTACCTCCACTGAAGCACACAGGTGCCCATTCTATGGGGGGAAAGCCAAAGGGCCCTTCCTTTGGCTTTGCCCGTGTGGCTGCAGGGCTTGAAATCCTAAGGGATCTGGAGTGGCAGTGCAGTCCAGGGTGTGCTGGGTCTGCAGTGAAGATGAGGAAGGGGATGGAGAAGGAGGATGGAGAGACGATAGTTCCCAGGAGGGCGCACACTTTCACTGCCCCTAAAGGCACTGCAAGCCCTGGGTGGGAGGCTTCTGGGGGAAACGGCTAGATGGTGGACACCCCTCTTCCCTCTGGGTGGTCCAGGAAGTTCTTCCTGAAAGTGGCACAAAAAAACAAAACAAAACAAAACAAAACCAAAAAAAAAACCAGGCTGGAATGTCTGTCGAGTGATGGAGTGATGGAAAGTAGGTCAGAGAAGGGAATGAGGGCCAAGAGGATCTGATTTCACTTGCTCTCTTTCCTTTACAACTCTCCCTTTTACTTTACAGTATACACGTGTTTAACATCTACTCTGCACAAGGCTTTGATTTTCAAAATGAGCTACATATAAAGTGACTCCAACATGACTCAGGCGCTGAGTCTTGGGGACACAGATTAAGGGGACATTTACTGAGATAGTCTAACCCTTGCTCATCACATATCAAAATAGATCCATTGCAGGAAAACAAAAAAAAACAAAAAACAACAAGCGGCTCATTGCAAAGCCTCTTCACTGACCTATATTAAAAGTAGCAGGCATTACTAGAAAGAGATTGGAGTGGCAAAATAAATTATGAGCTCTGTTAGGTGCAAGAAGAAGAGATGCTCTGTAAATAGGAGGAGGAGGAGGAGGAAGAAGAAGAAGAAGAAGAAGAAGGAGGAGGAGGAGGAGGAGGAGGAGAAGAAGGAGAAGAAATAATGGAGGATGAGGAGGAGGAGTGGGAGGAGGAGGAGGAGGAAGAGGAAGAGGAGAAAATCTCCAAGGGTTGTAAAAAAAAGTTTAACTGTCAGGATAATTTTTTTGCCCCCAGGTGCTGCGTTCACAGGCAACTTCCATTATTCCCAGGCTGCCTTTGGCAATTCCTTTCACCTCTCAACACTTCTTTGAAAAAGTATCTTTACTTTTCAAAACTTGTTTTCTCAGTACCGGAGAGCTTAGCCTTTTCAACTCAGTCTTCCCTTCTCCATCTCCTAATTTCCATTCTCTCCTTTCTTCCTGGACCACATTCTCTCTTTGGTTTTCAGCCTCTGGGAGGCAGACACCCCCAGGCGAGGCCAGTTCTCTCTGCAGCCTGCTCGTTTTAAATTTTTTTCTCTCCTCTCCTCTCATCCTTCTCTCTGTTAGCACAATATATATTCCCTGTAGAAAAATTAGAAAACGGGTCAGGTGTGGTGGCTCACGCCTGTAATCCCAACACTTTGGGAGGTGGGAGGATTATTTGAGCCAAGGAGTTTGAGGCCAGCTTGGGCAACGTAGGAAGCCCTCATTTTTATTTTTATTTTTTTGAGACGGAGTCTCGCCCTGTTGCCCAGGCTGGAGTGCAGTGGCGCGATCTGGGCTCACTGCAACCTCTGTCTCCCGGGTTCAAGCATTCTCCTGCCTTAGCCTCCTGAGTAGCTGGGATTACAGGTATGCACCACTACACCCAGCTAATTTTTGTATTTTTAGTAGAAACGGGGTTTCACCGTGTTGGCCAGGCTGGCCTCAAACTCCTGACCTCGTGATCCACCCGCCTAAGCCTCCCAAAGTGCTGGGATTACAGGCATGAGCCACTGCGCCCAGCTCTATTTTTATAATGAAATTAAAATTTTTTAAAAATGGGAAATGCAGAGGTATAATAATAAAGAATATGAAAGTCACCAGAAATCTCAGCACCAAGAGACAATTACTACTCTCATTTTTGGTATTTACTTTTCCATGATATGGACATGGAAAGATGGCCATAATATATTAAGCGGGGAAGGAGTAAACAAGATACACTTGCAAGCACACATATACACAGCATGTTGATTTTGATGGAGTATATTTGACATTCTGTTGGCTTATCTGCCTTCTGTTGACCCAACAATATGGTGTGAACATCTTTTCTTGTCAAGAAGTTTGTTTTCCCAGTTACTTTAATGGCTAAATTGTATTCCATCTCATGGATGTCCTACAATTTCCACAACCTTCCCCCACTACTGGGTATCAAGGTTGTTTCTCAATTGCTGTTAGTGTAAATGACACAGTAGTCCCCTCCTTTACCCCTGGATCTTTGTACACATTTTCTTAATTATGTCATTGGGATTAATTCCTCTAAGTGGAGTTGCTGAGTCTAAGGAGTAGGGACATTTTCATTGCTTTTTTTTTTTTTGAAACGGAGTTTTGCTCTATTGCCCAGGCTGGAGTACAATGGCATGATCTTGGCTCACTGCAACCTCTGCCTCCTGGGTTCAAGCAATTTTCCCGCCTCAGCCTCCAGAGTCGCTGGGATTACAGGCGCCCACTACCACACCCGGCACATTTTTATATTTTTAGTAGAGAGGAGGTTTTACCATGTTGGCCAGGCTGGTCTCAAACTCCTGTCCTTGGGTGATTCACCAGCCTCGGCCTCCCAAAGTGCTAGGATTACAGGCATGAGCCACAGGGGCTGGCCTTCATTGCTTTTTGATACCCACCACCAAATTGACCTTCAGAGAGATGATTACAAGTTGCCTCCTTGCTAGAAAGTGTCTGTCTGCAGAAGACTTCGCTGGGCTGAGCATTTTAATTATTTTTAAAAATTAGTTTCAGGCCGGGCGCGGTGGCTCAAGCCTGTAATCCCAGCACTTTCGGAGGCCGAGACGGGTGGATCACGAGGTCAGGAGATCGAGACCATCCTGGCTAACATGGTGAAACCCCGTCTCTACTAAAAAATACAAAAAACTAGCCGGGCGAGGTGGTGGGTGCCTGTAGTCCCAGCTACTCCGGAGGCTGAGGCAGGAGAATGGCATAAATCCGGGAGGCGGAGCTTGCAGTGAGCTGAGATCCGGCCACTGCACTCCAGCCCGGGCGACAGAGCGAGACTCCGTCTCAAAAAAAAAAAAAAAAAAAAAAGTTAGTTTCAAATTGTTTTAACTTAATTTATTTGGTTTTTAGAGTTGGAACTTCTTTAAAGACATAGATATCTTTGGCCATCTTCACGTGTCTTTCTCCCAATAGGAGCATTATAGAACATCAGTTAGGTGCAGAGACTGGGCAGTGCACCCGTGTGCAAGGACAGGAGGCACGCATCCTCCCTGAAGGAGTGACAGTCTAGGGAGGAAGGCAGACTGCAGCCAAGGTAATAGATAACAGCTCTGTGTAAGGAATGCTACGATTGCAGGCGCTGTGTGGGAGTCCCCCCTCCACCAAAGCCCTCCCGTGAGGGAGGGGGATGCAGGGGTGGGGCGGAATGTGCACAGGCAAGAACAAGCCTGGGGCACTGAGAAACTGCAAGAAGCCCAGGCTGGCTGCAGCATAAAGTGTAAGAGAGCTTGGCTGGGAGGTGGGCAGGACTCAGATCATGCCAGGCCTTTCATGCCTGAGTAGGCAACCATTGTCAGTCAGGTTCACGCACAGTAATCCCACGTAGGAGGTAAGATGCATGTGGAAGAGAACAGATGCTTCGCTGGCTGTCCTCTTGCCCCAGTCACTTTTTAACAAATCACTAAAAGCTCTTGGGTTACTATTGACCCCTACAGCACTTGTGTGGGATAAGGAAGGGATGCCCCTAACGAAACAAACACAAGTTGGTTCTATATGAATTACATACATAAAATTATTAAATCCAAGATAATAGAAAATTAGTGTTTTTAGTCACAATACCCAGGATCTGAAAGTCTCTGGGATGTAACAATTTGCCATAAGCTAGTTTTAGTCATAAAATAATTTTCATGGGGACAACATTTTCTGTGGCAATTTTAATACCTGCTTGTTCCAGTTGTTTTTTTTGTTTTGTTTTGTTTTGTTTTGTTTTGTTTTGTTTTGTTTTTTGAGACAGAGTCTCCCTCTGTCGCCCAGGCTGGAGTGCAGTGGTGCAATCTTGGCTCACTGCAACCCCCGTCTCTTGGGTTAAAGTGATTCTCCTGTCTCAGCCTCCTGAGTAGCTGGGATTACAGGCATGCACCACCATGCCCCAGTAATTTTTGTATTTTTAGTAGAGATGGGCTTTTACCGTGTTGGCCAGGCTGGTCTTGAACTCCTGACCTCAGGTGATCCACACCCCCACTCAGGCTCCCAAAGTGCTAGAATTATAGGCATGAGCCACCATGCCCGGCTCAGTATCTTATTTTCTATAAAAATGGTCACTAGAATTGATAGTCTTTCGTGTGACCTTCTGGATAAGTAGCTTTTTATAATTGTTTTAAAAGTATCTATATTTTCCACTCCTTGCTGATACCACCAAAGTTAATGTATCCTAAGAGCTACGACGGTTTTAGGAAAATGTGTCTGTCTGGAATATTATTACTGAAAATATATTGAGGCACTTCATGGGAGGCAATTAGATTTTATTAATCTACTTATTTATTTATTTATTGAGGTGCATTTGTTGTCTTGCTCTGCCACCCAGGCTTTAACGCAGTGGCACGATCATGGCTCACTGCAGTCTCAACCTCCTGGGCTCAAGCAATCCTCTGCTCTCAGCCTCCCAAGTAGCTGGGACTACAGACATATACCAACATGCTGGCTAATTTTTGTATAGAAACAGAGTTTCACCATGTTACCTAAGCTGGTTTTGAACTCCTACGCTCAAGCAATCCTTCTGCCTCCCAAAGTGTTGTGATTACAGGTGTGAGCCACTACATCCAGCCATGTCAACTAGATTTTAGAAAGCGACTTCAGGATTTTAGCTCCTTTTCCACCAATGCTTCATCAGTATCACTCTTCCTCCTATGTTTCTCAATTTCAACTGTATATTTTTAATGGCTGCAGAAGCTCATATTTATCATAATTTTTCAATTTATGCATGTCATCTAGAATACTGAAAAGACCTTGAGATATTCTTTATCATAAACTTCTCTTTTAAGGAGATATTATTGCTTCCAATATAGAAAAAAATTAATTTTGCTATTGACCTTCAGAATGTAGAGGATTACAGACGTGAGCCACCTCACCCGGACAGGACTTTTTAATATTGTATTCACTATTGGCTTTAAAGAATAGGCAACCTGGCAGGGCGTGGTGGCTCACGCCTGTAATCCTAGCACTTTGGGAGGCTCAGGTGGGTGGATTATCTGAGGTCAGGAGTTCGAGACCAGCCTGCCCAACATGGTGAATCCCCCATCTCTACTAAAAATACAGAAGATTAGCAGGGTGCAGTGGCGCGTGCCTGTAATCCCAGCTACTTGGGAGACTGAGGCAGGAGAATCACTTGAAGCTGGGAGGTGGAGGTTGCAGTGAGCCGAAATCAGGCCACTACACTCCAGCCTGGGCAACAGAGCAAGACTTCATCTCAAAAAAAAAAAAAAAAGAATAGGCAGCCTTAGAATCTTTTAGGGACTTATGCTGAAATCCATTAAGTTTGTCATCAATTTTTTTCATCTTTGTTGTATCCCTGCTTCCTCAAATCATTAAAGCCTATGTTCAGTGTTTTTGTTGGTGATGGTCGACCAAAAACCTAAATAATCCTTTTCCAGCAGTATCATTTACTGTAGGAAAAAAAGTAATGTTTACCTATAGATATATTTGAATTTTGAAAATTTACAAATCTAAAAATAATTGTCAACTCTTCCACATGGCTTACTCAAGTTATTTAACTGTGTGATATTTAGCATTTTTTACAAGATTCACAATGATTTCAGTCAACAAATCTGCTATATTTTAATTATTTGGTTTTACTTTTCATCTGCTAAATAATGTGTAAATGTTATTTGGTGTTTATACAAATATATTGTATATAATATTTGTACAATAATATACAAGTATATCTTTTTTTTTTTTTTTTTTTGAGGCGGAGTCTCGCTCTGTCGCCCGGACTGGAGTGCAGTGGCCGGATCTCAGCTCACTCCAAGCTCTGCCTCCCGGGTTTACGCCATTCTCCTGCCTCAGCCTCCGGAGTAGCTGGGACTACAGGCGCCCGCCACCTCGCCTGGCTAGTTTTTTTTGTATTTTTAATAGAGACGGGGTTTCACCGTGTTAGCCAGGATGGTCTCGATCTCCTGACCTCGTGATCCGCCCATCTTGGCCTCCCAAAGTGCTGGGATTACAGGCTTGAGCCACCGCACCCGGCCACAACTATATCTTTATATAAACAAATATATATTGTATATATACAAATATATTGCATATTTGAAATATATATTTGTATACTGCTCCAAGTTCTACTAAGCTTCTATGCTTTTTGTAAATGAAGAAAATTCCTGTTATTATGCTGCTTATACATTTTTGTAGATGATTCTCTGAATGCTAGATATTGTCTTGCCAAAACAGAATTGAGTTTATTATGTGTTCAATGTAATATTTTCCTCATCACATAGAATCTGTTTTGTGGCACAAATAATTATATATTTCTAATCAGCTTTGAAATTTGAATACTTAGCATTCCTATTGATGTTTATTTCAGATTCTTCACGTTTACTAAAAAAATGTGCTAAGTGTTGTAGAATCTTTGCCATTTTCCAGATGATTTTTTGTTCTCAAAGAGCTGGCAAGATAGAGTCCTTTGAAGTACAGTAAAATAATCAGAATCTAGTCATTATCATTTCTCCTCACCATTTGGAAAAAAGTTGTGTCCATTATATTTCCAAAAACTTCCAACCTGTATTATCTTTTGTAAAGATAAAAAATTTCTAACTTGAGTTGAATAATTTTCAGCAAGAGTACATGTTTGTTTCCTATTCAAACTACTTGGCCATGTGTTTGAATTCTTTGCGTTTTTAAAGTTACTTTTTTTTAGATTCATCGATTATGGTTGACAACGGAACTAAAAGATAAATTCACATCTCACATTTCTGTGACACATTCACTGAAACAAACAGCCCTAAACTCTCTATTTTCTTTTGGTGTTCCACCCTTTTCTCCCTAAATTTATTCAATAATCCAAATAGTTTTACTTTACTTTTTATCTAGACAGCTTTTCATCTTCTGGTTTTAGTTTGATTTTTTTTTTTTTCTTATCAGTATCCTGGGAGAAATAATATTATATTAGCTTATTAAATGTTAAAGAAATATTATTAAGGCCAGGCATGATGACTCACGCCTGTAATTCCAGCATTTTGGGAGACCGAGGCAGGTGGATCATGAGGTCCAGGAGTTCAAGACCATCCTGACCAACATGCAGAAACCCCGTCTCTACTAAAAATACAAAAATTAGCTGGGCATGGTGGCGTGTGCCTGTAATCCCAGCTACTCAGGAGGCTGAGGCAGGAGAATCGTTTGAACCCGGGAGGCGGAGGCTGAACTGAGCTGAGACCATGCCACTGTACTCCAGCCGGGCAACAGAGTGAGAAAATATAAAAAAAAAAAAAAAAAAAAAAAAATTGTATATTTATATATATATATATATATATATATAATTAAAACATAATAGGGTAGTTTATCCTAGAACTTAAAACTTTAAAATATATATAATAAGCCATGAAACTTTACCAGCAGTTAACTTTTCTCCTGAAGAAATTTTCTTTAACAACCCATAAACAATAGCTATGATACAATTAGCAATTCATGATATGGTAGTCTCTAATTTATGAATATAAAATAATTATTTTATGAATATATAATGGCCTTGATCATTAATTACTACAAAAGTGAGTTGTGTAATAATAAAAATCTGTAGATCTAAATTAGGAATTCAGACCATTCAGGCAGACAACATGAACTGTAATGCAAAACTTCAAATTTAGCCAATGCACAAATACTAGCACAGGATTTTTTTAAAAATTCGATAAAAGTCAAAACAAGAGTTGGAAACAACTCCTTGTTTGGAAGCACTAGTTATTGTGGCACTCATTACTTAACCCAGTAAGGTCTTTGTCAAACACTCTGTGTTTCAGCTTATGAAGTAAATGTCAACCCTGTTAGAAAGCCTATTTCCATCTGAAAGAAAGTTGTCATAAAAAAGGATTTTTGTTAGAGAAGACATTTTATTGTTATTTGCCAGAAAAGTATTGTAATAAGAATATGTCATCTACCTTTAGAGTTAGCAGTTACATAAAAAAGTGAAAGAAATTCAACATAATGATGTCTGTGATGTGGATAATTTCTTTCTTTCTTTTCTTCTCTCTCTCTCTTTCTTTCTTCTCATTCTTGTTGCCCAGGCTGGACTCCGATGGTGCAATCTTGACTCACTGTGACCTTTACCTCCTGGGTTCAAGTGATTCTCCTGCCTCAGCCTCCCGAGTAGCTGGGATTACAGGCATGCACCACCATGCCTAGCTAATTTTTTGTATTTTTAGTAGAGACAGGGTTTCTCCATGTTGGTCAGGCTGGTCTTGAATTCCTGACCTCAGGTGATCTGCCCACCTCTGGCCTCCCGAAGTGCTGGGATTACAGGTTGGATAGTTTATTTAGATGTCATGCCCTTGAGCAATAAACAACCTGAACAACTGTCCTTAGCTCCAAAATTTACATAGTCATTACAGTTAATAAAGATAATATAGAAACAATCTGTGTAGTAAATGGAGGCATAGTTTAAGGGATTGTGAGACCTTTGTTCTTTGCTAACTGTGACTTTGAGCAATTCACTTCTCACTCAGTTACCTCAGCTACAAATGGGGTTATGTATGCTTCATCCTTCAAACTGCGGACCGGAGGTTACACGAGATATCCCCAGTTCTGAGTAATCAATGAAATCGTAAGATGTGCATAAGGTTTCCATTTTGCACTTGTTAAAAATGTGCTTGTGGCCGGGCACAGTGCCTCATGCCTGTAATCCCAGCGCTTTGAGAGGCCGAGGCCGGTGGATCACTTGAGGTCAGGAATTTGAGACAAGCCTGGCCAACATGGTGCAACTCCATCTCAACTAAAAATACAAAAATTAGCTGGACATTGTGGTGGGTGCCTGTAATCCCAGCTACTCGAGAGGATGAGGCAGGAGAATCGCTTGAACCTGAGAGGCGGAGGTTGCAGTGAGCCGAGATCATGCCACTGCATTCCAGCCTGGGTGACAGAGCGAGACTCTTGTCTAAATAAACAAATAAGTAAGTAAAATGTGCTTGCTTAAATTTTTTTTTATTTTATTTTTAAATTGAATGAAGGATATGCACAGAGCCAGTAAAGGATGGTAATATGGGATCAGTTCCTGTTAAGTCACCAGTGGACAGTTCTGGCTTCAAGTGTTCACTGGTGCTCTTTTGTAGGAGCCCAAGATGCTGACAGTTTAATTTTCTTAGGATGCCAAATGTTAAAGCACTTGTTTGACGTTTGCAAATAAGCTGCTGTGCAAAATGAAAAACTGATGGTGATCTTAAAAGCAACCCCAACCAATGAATGTCTCTGTAACAAACCTCAAGAGGACATAGGGTTTCTATTTTGAGAAATGAAATTCTGCAAAAACAACCAAAAAACCCATTTAAAGTCCTAGAAATGGTGAGAGTATTGACTTCAGAGGAAGCCAGGAGGAAGTTTGCTCAAACATCCCCCTCCCGTCTGCTCCTGATGGCTCCATTTGATTAAGGCAGCACATTTGTGGCCAGCCTGAAAATGAGCAAAGGGAGTGTGTCCAAGTTCTCATTCATTCACTGAGCATTTATTGAGGCCTGCTGTGTTCCAGGCACTGGCCTAGAAGCCAGGGAGATAAGTGAAATCAGACATGATTTCAGTCCACTGGGCTCTTGAAGTCTAGTTCATGAACTTTCTTGTCCTCTGTCTTCCTAGGTTCTGTTCCTCCCTCCTTCTGCATCCTAGGTGACAGCCTTCCTTTCACCCTTAGGTGTGCAATTCTCCCTCTCTTAGCAATGATTTCAGATGTTCATTGAAGGAAAAATGGCTGCATGTTCCAGCTGCTATGCCTTCACTCCAAGCACCCTCCCATCTGGTATAACCACAACCTCAGCACTGCCTATAGGAACCCTTCCTACGCATCCGTGACCACAACAAATGCCACCTCCTCCATGTAGTCTTCCCTTGTCACTCAAGTTGGAAACAACCTGCTCCTCCTTTCTGATCCAATAGCCCTGTCTTCGTACATCTTTTTAGCTTTGATTATACACCCAACTTTTGTTACAGCTGCTATGGTTGCCGCGATATTTTCCTTGCTAAATAGGGGTGGGGTTGAGCGTGGGGCAGCACTCCCTAAATCCAGGGCCCATGTCTCATTCTTCTCTATCCTTGCAACCTGTCTCACACTGCTAAGTACATACCACATGCTAAAGAAAAGTTGGACTGAATTGGATTTTTTTTTCTTTGATTTTAGCTGCCCAGAATTAGACTGATCAATCCCCGTAGTGGCATTCTTACATCATGGGTCCACGAACTGTTCTTATGTTCTATTTATTTCATATTTTTGAGTCTTCCTTGTTCTCCATTTCCCATCCACTCCACCCATCCCACCCCACTCCTGTTATAGACATACTCTCTTGTTTTATTAAAGTGTGACCTTCGAATCTATCTTCCATAATGTTATTTGCACACTTGTGTAAGCTTGAGTGATGCTTGCCATTGTTGGGATTCAATTTGCCTTCGGCTAAGGGAATGAAACACCTCCACTGGAATTTCAGGCACCAGCACCTGCAAGGAAGTGTTTTGACTCTTGGAATCAGGGCAGGAGGTAGTCAGCAGCTTAGTCCAGGGGTGGCGGACTTATCCTGCTTCCGCTTCCGCTTCTTCTCCAGGCTCCCCCAACCTCAGAGCCTCCTTGTCACCTCAAGCTCGGACTCTGCCCCTCTAGTAGAGCCTTTCTACACAGCCGCTGCACTGCCAGCCAGGAGGCTCCAGGGGGAATTCTTGTGTCCAAGCGATTGCTGTCCTCTTGACACATCGCTATTTGAGAACACCCATTTCTGTACCTCCTGAATCTTTTGGCTTGTACCCCTGGATGTGGCATAGCACACTCTTGGCAAATAAGGCAAAATGCTCCTCTCTTGCCCTATGATGAAGAAATGCCATGGGTCCTTAGATCAGCAGTTCTCAAACTCTTTGGCCTCCAGACCCATGTACACTCTCAAAAATTACTGAGGAACCCAAAACGCTATTGTTTATGTAGTTTATGTCTATTTATATTGACCGTATCAGAAATTAAAACTAAGAAAACTTAAAAATATTTATCTAATCCCCTTAGAAAATAGTACTAAAGCCATTACATCTTAAACATAACACTTTTTATGAAATATAACTGTATTTCCCAAAGCACGAAGAATTTAGTGAAAAGAGCAGCACTGTTTTATGCGTGTGCAAATCTCATTATTTATACCTGGCTCAATAAAAGACAGCTGAGTTCTCAGGTCTGCCTTTGCACTCAGTCTCGTGCCATACCACATGTCACATAGACTTTGGGAAACTCCACTGTATGCTTGAGAGAAACTGAGAGTGAAAAAAGGCAACTAGTATCTTTGCATTATTAAGAGAGTGGTTTTGACCTCATGAACCCTCTGAAAAGATCTCTGGAACCCCCAGGGGGTCCCTGGACTACACTTTGAAAACTGCTGCCTAGATCATTGGTTTCTTCATGACAAGTCCATTTTCTATTCATCCTTACAGACTGGGTTATTTATTTATTTATTTATTTATTTATTTATTTATTTATTTTAACTTAAAGACCAATGTAATAAGACAGACTGGGTTTTAAACCAACTATGTAGTTGGCACTCAGTAAACCTTGCTTGAATTGTTTGGAAATGTCTGTGTCATGAGGGTTTATCGCTCCATCATCAGCATCCAGGGACGTGCTATACTCACTTTAGTGATGCTGCTGTTGCTGAAGGCGTTTGGATTCTCCTTGGAGACTGGCCTTTAGAGAAATCGGTAGTTCTGTTGAATATCCTCAGTGATGCCATATCTTTGTTCTCTGAGGAGCACTTTGATTTTTGGGAACAGCCAGAGTGATGAAATCTGGTTTCTAATATGAGTAGTCAAATTGGGTAACACCATATTGTAGATTTGTAAAAGGGAATACTGTCTTCCTAAAACTGGGATGGCAGATCTACATTAATGGCCATTTCTGTAATTTTATACACATATTTACACTTATGCAAATGGTATTTGTCGCAGTTTAATAATTACATCATCATTTCAAGAGTAAAAAGTGAAAACAAAGTAGTAAATCTAAATTTACTACTAGGTGACCAGTTAGATAAACTGTGAGCAACCATAGAACAGAACACTGTGAAGCGGAAGAAAGGAATGAGAAAAATTCTGTATGTATTAGTAATAAATTAACTCCTAGATATAGTGAGTTTAGTGAAAAAGCAAAAGGCAAAACAAAGTATGTAGTATACTATCATCTGTAAAGAAGACGCCTGTATGGTGAGTGTGTGTCTGTGTCTATGTGTTTGCTCATGTATGTATAAGGTGCACAATAAACTGGGCATGTGGTTTCATCCAGGGAGGAGAACTAGATGGCTGGGGTCAAGAGCAGGTGAGCAGCTTTTCCAGGACTGTCCTTTTGTACCTTTTGAATTCTAAAACCATCTGAATGTGACCTAATGAAACATAAACTTTAAAAGTCCCAAACTGAAAAGATGATGATGTCCTCCCCTTACAAAATTAAAAATAAAAACAATTTTAGCACTTAGAAAACCTATTCTCTAAAAGAATTCTGTGTATTTCCTGGCCAATAACACAATTGTTAGAAGAAATGTACAATGTACCAGGTGACATGTGGAAGGGGACAGGCACTTGTGAAAATATTCACCTTTTTCTTAATCACGTCTTGTTCCTCTTCTCATCCTTGCTTCATTTCACAAATAGGGGAACTGAGTCCAGATAGGTGAAGTGACTCATCAGTGCCGCCTGGGCTCTTGGTTCCAATGCTTGCCTTGTTAGAGAGGGGATTTCCAGACTGCTCCTGCAGCTCTCTCCGCTAGGAGGTGGTAGGAGTAGGGGGAGGAGAGGGTGGCAGATCCTCTTTCATTTGGCCTTAAGCGTACCTCCCTCTTCTGGCATCTGAGGCCAGTGAACACCTGTGGTGGTGGCTGTGGGATAGCATCTTCCCCTGCTCTTTCTCTTCCTTCTTCCCCTTGGCCACCCACACCCAATCAGGTGTCCTCGCCAACCCCAGGACACTGCTCTTGGTGTTTCATAGGCACGTGTCCTCTTTTTCTGAAATTAACATTACCCAGTTCAATATCATCTACTTTACCAGAGTACTTTGGGCTCTTTCAAATCAATTTCTGCTTCAAAGGATAAAGAGTTGTCATCAGCTAAGAGGTTCAAAAGTCTGTGGTGTAGGCTCTCCAAAATTCTGGCACAGGTCAGGTGACCCTGGCTTTTATAAAGGAGTCTTTGGCATTCATTCATTCATTCATTCATTCATTGAAGAAATATGTATTGGACCTATTCATTGCATGAGGCACTTTCTAGGCACTGGGGATGAAATGTTGGCCAAAACAGTTAAGGTCTCTGTTCTTATGAAGCTCACATTCACATGATGAGAGGCTGATAGTAATCAAGCAAACAAATAAATGATCAAGGTAGCTTCAGATACTAATAGATGAGAGGACGATGTGACAGATAGGGGCTGGGGAGCCACCTTTGGACTTGTGCTGAATTCTATCTGAAGATGCCTTCACTAAGAGAGAGGTGCTGCCTCCATGGCTTTTGAGGCCCTCCCCTCCAGTGGTGAGATTTTAACAATCTCCCCATCTGACAGGTTCTCATGCAGGAATGAAAGACATGGAGGGGAAGAGGGGGGCCAGCTCCCTGAGTCCTGTGTCCACCAGCTGCTGCTAAATACCTCTCAGAAACTCTGCTTCTAGCTAAGGGGACCTACTTCTCTTGGGAATCTCAATACTTGGAACAAGAACCTCATGGATGGACCCTTTGGCAAAATGAATTGGACCAACCACAGGTTCCAGGACTGGAGAGCCAGCAGTGCCTCCCTAGACAATCCCACTCAATTACTCTGCTCAGATAAGACCAACTGAAAACCAGACCAATACAAATGGTTGCTATTCCTGTTTTTTGTTTGTTTGTTTGTTTGTTTGTTTGTTTTTGTGACAGGGTCTTGCTCTGTCATCCAGGTTGGAGTACAATGGTGTGATCATGGCTCACTACAGCCTTGACTTCCCTAGCTTAAGTGATTCTTCTATCTCAGCCTCTCAAGAAGCTTGGACTACAGGCATGCAGCAGCACACCCAGCTAATTTTTGGATTTTTTTTTTTTTTTTTTAAGTAGAGGCAAGGTCTAGTCTAATATTGCCCAGGCTGGTCTCAAACTCCTGAGCTCAGGCAGTCCTCCTACCTCGACTTCCCAAAGTGCTGGGATTATAAGCGTGAGCCACTGCGCCTGGCTTGTTGTTACTGTTAAATAATAGTCTGATCACTGAGTTCTTAAAGAACTCCATGAGGTAGGTATTCATATTCTGTCCATTTCACAGATGAGGCTCAGAAAGGTTAAGTGTCTGTCCTAAGATCACAGTTAGGAAGTGTCTGAGACCTAGGTCACTGAACTTTAAATCTCAGGCACTTTCAATGACATCCTCCTTTGTTCTTCTCGCCCCTACCCACCTCCTCTGCCTGCCCAGGATAGGTACTTGCCTTTCTAGCCCTGCATAGACACCCTCATGCTGTCTCCCCCTTGCTGTAAACAGGTGTGCTCCACTCCCACCAGCCTCCCCCAGCTGGTGACCCAAGTTCCCCTCTCATTGCTCAGGGCTTATGTGTGTTATCTGCCCCACCCCACTCCCCCATACATCATACCCTGTGACTTGGTGCCTCATCTTGTGTGATTCATGGCTGGTGCCCTGGGCACTGGGAAGGTCTGGTTTCCAAGACCCCTTCCTACCCTCCATCCAGTAGCTGTCAAAGGGAAACTTGGTGAGGTCAGCTATGTCACTCAGAAGGGAGACAGGGAAAAAGGCAGAAAGGAAGGGAACTGTTAGGATACCCAACAGTATTCCATCTGGCCTTGGTGCCCCCAAAGACTGTAAAACTTGGTATTTGTGTTCCCAGATGCTATTTATCCAAGGTGGCTAATAAATTGCCCTAGTGATCCAATGAGTTCCCCCCACCCCACCTTGGCTGCAGTCTCTGCATTGTGCAGCCAGCTCCCCAAGACTTGTGGTCTGAGAGGTGTTATCTGCTATTGTTGTAACCAAGTGAGTTATAGAGAAACACCACACTCTGAGATGAATTCAGGAGTCCTTTATTAGTTGGCGACAGAGAGATGGCTAGTGCTCAAAATTTTCTCGGCTCTGAAGAAGGGGCTAGACTTTCTTTTATACTTTGGTTTAGAAAGGGGGGGCTAGTTAAAACAATCTTACAGAAGTAAGCAAAAAGTTAAAAGGATAAATGGTTACAGGAAAGCAAACAGTTCCAGGTGCAGGTGCAGGGGTTTTAAATCTATCACAAGGTGATAGACGCTGGGCTTTGGGTGCTATCAACCGGACACAAACGCAGGGGCTCCGGGTGCTATTAACTGGGTGAATTCCTGGGAACTGCGGATATAGCTTGCCACAGCATCTTATCAGTTAATTGCATTTTGGATGTGCTGGGAGTCAGCTTGCACAAGTTAAGTCCTTGAGGAAGGAGGTTGAGTAAGGGGCTGTAGGTGAAGGAGCCAAGATGGAGTCTGTCTGGCTATCCTAACTAAGGGAGTCAATTCAGGTTAAAACAAGGTAGGGTATCACACTATAAGGGCTGAATCATGCAACTTCACTTTATGAGGAATAAACAGGAAGGAGCCTGAATGCAGGTAAAGAGAGCTTTGGGTTTGGAGTCAAAATGCGGACTCCAGTCCTGGCTACAGTACTTGCCTCAGGCAAGTGCCTTCCCCTGAGATTCCTCACCTATACAATGGGAGATTTTAAGATTCCTTCTAGCTCTGAGAATCTACAGACGGAATGTGGCTGGAGTGGGAATGGGCTTTGTCTCCATCCCTGGAGGAAGGAGAAATTCTTTCCTGGTGTGAATAATTCTCCCCTTCCCCACCAGAGCATGGGCATGCTCTCATGCCTGCCACCTTTTCCTAGTGGTAGCTCTACTGGCCTTGCCTTGCCTATGTCCTGATCCTGTCAACCCTTTCACGTGCCCCTCCCAAAATGCTGGGATTACAGGCGTGAACCACTGCCCCTCCCCCAGGTACCTAGACTGCACCATCCTGGCTATCTCTTTTTCTGGACCTCCTATCGTATCTGCTAACCCTTGGTAAGAATGGTAGAGCTCTGGAGTGAACCAATCACATGGAGGCAGCAGAATGTACTGTGTATGAACATACGATTTAAAGTCAGAGAGATGGAGGTTTACGTCAGAACTCTGCCACTTATCAGCCCTATAACTCTGAGCAAGTGTGATCCCCGAGAGCTGTTTTTCTTTACTGTATAATAGGAATAATGATTGTTCCTATCTCAAGTCTATTTATGAAGATTAAACAAGATAATGAATGTGCCTAGTATATATTAAGTTCACAATAAACAGTAGCTAATATTACCATTTAGGATTCTGTAGAGCTCGTTTGCATAGGTGTGCAAGAATTACCTTCATATCTCTTCATATTACTTTCCTCTCCTTTCCCTTACGCAGAGAACATCACCACCCTGAAGCCAGAGACTAACCCTGAAGGACTCAGCAGGTGGGTGAGAGAAGGGCTGAACCCATGAAGGAGGAAGGTGGGCTCCTGGGGAAGGGATCTGTGGGGAATGGTGTGAGTGGGGCCACGGCTATGGAGGCTAGAGCTGAAGAGAGGGGCTAAAATGGAGGCAGGAGATGGTTGGCCACTAAGGAGGTGGAAGCCTGGAAGTGGGAAAGCTCCTACAGGGGTGAGGAGGCCCCAGGGCACTTTTGTGGAGGGTCACCAAAGCCAGCCAGAGCAGCTGGATGGTCCTCGTGTCTCTTGGTTGCTTCCTTCAGCCTAAGCACAGCAGCCACAGCCCTTTCTGGCTCCATTGCTGCGGTGGCCCTCATCTTGCTCCTGGTGGGTCTCTTGTCCATGACCCTGAAGAAATGGAGGCATGACAGTGAGTTGAACAAGCTGGCCTTGGAACTGGGAATGAAGAGAGGAGAAACTAGGGGCAGAGACTGGGGTGTCATTCCTATGGGCAGCCTTGTCGGAGTCGGGGGCAGGTAGTGGGAGGGTAACATGAAGGAGATATGAAGATAAGACCTCTTCTGTAGAGTTGTTGGGGACTCTGTGCACAGCAATAAGACTTACTCATCATACAAGTTCTTCATGCTGAAAGCGATATATAGTACAAGCCATCTGCATATACGCTTATGGTCTATATGCCTCAGCTAAAAGAAATATTGATGTCAAATAATCTCTTCTAAATAATAAACGAAATTATAAATTATAAAGTTTACTCATTTCCCCTGTGTCGTCTTCCTGGGACTTTAACTTAGTCTCAGAGGCCCAATAGGCTGAGTGAGGTGGATTTTGCATTTTGAAGTTAAGCCCTAAATCCAGCAAACAACCAAGTAAAGATGGTTATTAACCCAACACAGACTAACTCTGAGTTTATCAATTTTTCTAGCACTATTTAAGAAACAACTGAGGCATCAGACCAACTTTCCCCACAAGTCCTTGGTAAGGAGCTAGTCCAGTCGCACGTAGAGGGGGGCTCCTGGCCTCCTTGCTGCTTCCTACCTAGACCCCACACAGAGGGTGGTGGGATGAGGCAGGGGGCAGATCTGGAAGAAATGTTTCTGAGAACTGAGATCTAAGGCTTGTGCAGCAAGAACTCAGCATTCTACTTGCTGTCCTGTAGGGACAGCCTAGTGCCTGGTTGTGTCTTTGGGAGTCCCTGGGGCCCAGCGGTCTGCCTCTAACCAGGGTTCTGTCTCTAAAGGATCTTTCCCGCCATGCTGATGCCATATATTCTAACGTGATCAACCTGGCCCCCCAGAAGGAGGACGACTTTGCTGTCTATGCCAACATGCCCCCTTTTCATCACCCCAGGAGGACATCGCCAGACCAAGTGGAATATGCCTCCATTGTATTCCACTGATGGAAAGCCAACGAGATGCTCAGAGTGGGGCTCAGACCTGACCCCAGCTGGATCTTGGCATACCCTTTGCTTTAGATTTATGTGTGTGTTAAAAAAAAATACATAGGCCGGAAGCAGTGGCTCACACCTGTATCCCAGCACTTTGGGAGGCTGAGGCAGGCAGATCACGAGGTCAAGATATCGAGACCATCCTGGCCAACATGGTGAAACCCTGTCTCTACTAAAGACACAAAAATTCACCGGGCATGGTGGCACACACCTGTAATCCCAGCTACTTGGGAGGCTGAGGCAGGAGAATCACTTGAACCCAGGGGGCAGGAGTTGCAGTGAGCCAAGATCACACCGCTGCACTCCAGCCTGGCAACAGAGTGAGACTCCATCTCTAAAAAAAACCAACCAAACAAACAAACAAAAAAACATAAAAACATATTCTGATGGAGGTGGATGGCCGGACATTTCTTCTAATTTATTAAAATCAAAGTACAGTTCGAATAGAAAGGAGTGACATACAAGAGACACCGGACATGCTCGTCCAGACCACCCCCAGCCCCAGACGCAGAGGGTGAGACAGACTGGCCAATAAGGGAACCCTCTGAGCTCCTGCCCCTCCTGGGGCCAAAGGGCGGAGGAGGGGGATTCAGACCATTTCAGGCCCAGCTGCTTTTGTCTCTCCAGTCCTGCCCTGTCAGGAGTTAACACCCCGTGGGAGTCAACTTAGGAGTCATGCTCATGTCTGTGATCAAGTGCGTGGCTGACTGCCTGGTGTGTCTGCACAGTACAATTGCTGGACAATATGCCAGGTATAGGGGAGGAGGCACAGCGGGGCTGCAGGTGCCTGGGAAGTGCTTCTTACTGAGGAATTGGTGAGCTCCCAGGAAGCATGGGGGCCACCTGAGAAAGAGGGCAGGGAAGGAGTGCCAAGCGGGAAGTGTGCTGTGTGTCATCACTGGCCAGAGATAGCTCCCGTGGGAACTGTGGTAGATGACTGGAACTTTACAATTGATTCACTCCTTCTTTTCATCATTCACAAATACTCATTAAGCACTTCCATGATCTAGGTCCTGGCAATACAGCAGTGAACCCAACAGAAAAAGCCTTGTCCTCACAGAGCTTACCTTCTAGAATGAACAAAGAAACACACAAACACACAAAATGTCAGATGGTAGGATGTGCTATGGGGAAATAAAGCAAGCATTCTCTACCCTACACTTCCTTGTAGGAGGTGAGAGTGGGTTGCTAGTTTATATCAGGTGTTCAGGGAAGGCCTCACTGACATCTGACCTAAAAAAAAGGTAAGAATGTGACACCTGATGATAAATAGGGAAAGAATATTTCAGACAGGAGGAAAGGCAGTGCAAAGGCCCTGAGGTAGACGTGTACCTGGCATGGTCAAAGAAAAGCGAGGAGGTGAATGTGTCTGGAGTGGAGTTGGGGAGTGGCAGGGGTCAGAGCAACGATGTGGAGGGAGTCAGAGTTCTTCACTTATTAGGAGGGGGCTTGGAAAATGGAAAGTTTCAAGCATGGCTTGTGTTTTGAAAAGATTTTTCTGTACTGAGCCAGACTGTAGGGGCAAGAGTAGAAGTAGAGAAGGTAGTAATGCAGGAATGCCCAGTGGTTAAACCCTCAAAACAAAAGGACTTGCATGCTTCTCTGGAGACAGCTAGAAGGCAGGACACCAGGCAGAAGAGAGAAATCCATATTGAGGTCAGTCTCTGGCAGGGACCCCACAGACTGGACCAATGGTGGCAGTGGGAAAGGTGCCTGGGGAGGTTGGTCAAAGATTAACAAGGCCAGAAGTCTTCTACCTTGAGTCTTGCTCTGGCAACCCCACCTCTTCTTTCATCTTCTTCCACCTAGGGAGAAGTCTAATGGGCTTGATAGTTAGAGGTGGTGAGAAGACAGGGACAGGCAAGTCCTGCCTGTGGGACAACAGGGATCTGGGACTCAACAAGTCTTAGGCCTCTCGCCAGGACCAGCATGTTGGGAACACGCCTCTCCATCCACATTCGGTCTCAGAATGGGCAGCTGCTTGTCCTGTACCCTCAGCTTGGCCTGGTCTTGGTGATAGGGTGGGGAGCATGGGACATTGCACAGAAGGGGTGCAGAAGGCAGTGGGGACCCAACCATCGGTGTTTCGGTTTTTTAGTGGCCTGTATCTGCTTTAGCCAGGACTGGGCTTGGCTCAGGACCAGAGGGACCCAAAAGAAGAACCACCGTTTAGACTGCCACAACACAGAGGGTCCTGGAAGACCGCTGGCTGGATATGTTCAGCACCTTTGGTCCCTCCAGGGATTTCTGAAGATTCTCATTCAAATCAGTACCTGAGTTTGGGAATCAGTGATTGGAGGCAGTGTTTCCCAGCATATTCCATGAAGAATCCGTCCAGAGCCCTGGTCTTTAGAGGCATATGCCTCTGGTTCTACCACTCTCTACAATCTCGTTGCTCTTATCTGCGAATCTCTTATCTGCTAACTAGATATTCCCCTAATTTATAGGGGTGTCTACTTAAAATTATTGATATCTGTAAATTTTAAAAAAGGAGAACTTTCTTATAAAGG
Organism: Piliocolobus tephrosceles; assembly: GCF_002776525.5. Lineage (NCBI taxonomy): Eukaryota > Metazoa > Chordata > Mammalia > Primates > Cercopithecidae > Piliocolobus > Piliocolobus tephrosceles. The sequence continues at coordinate 62,903,862 of NC_045434.1, forward strand.
GTTACAACCTGGGCCAGGCGCATTGGCTCACGCCTGTAATCCCAGCATTTTGGGAGGCCGAGGTGGACGGATCACTTGAGGCCAGGAGTTTGCGACCAGCCTGACCAACATGATGAAACCCTGTCTCTACTAAAAATACAAAAATAAGCCGGGCATGGTGGCATGCTCCTGTAATCCCAGCTACTCGGGAGGCTGAGAAAGGAGAATCGCTTGGACCTGGGAGGTCAAGGTTGCAGTGAGCCGAGATTACACCACTGCACTTCAGCCTGGGCAACAAGAGTGAGACTCTATCTCAAAAAAAAAAAGGTTACAACCTGCAGGCAGGGAAGTGAAGCCTCTGGCTGGAACTGAAAGCAGACACTTCAGAGACAGAAGGAAGAGGCTGAGATTTATGCCTAGTGAGTTTGGCTGTACATACGTATTCAGTAGGTTATAGGACAATCTTATAAATATTTATGAGGGGTCCTAATGCATATGTAGTGCATAAAAATATATGTTACACATGATCCATGTTTGTAGAGACAGTGTTAAAATGCAGTAAATTTAGGCGCTGTATGTCAAAAGGTGAAACATAAGGCACAAAGCCACTTTGCACTTAATCTCTGTAAACCACCCAGAGCCGGTCAGTGGTTGGTGGTCAGTTATCAGGACAGGATGGAATTCTTTGTCAGGCTGCTCAGTTTTCATGGTGAACCGGTGATAAAGGAGTGGAGTCGGGCCATGGTGTCAGGTGATCTGCTGAAATCCATGGAAGGATCTTCCAGTCTTTGTTTTTCAGGTGTTGGTTTCTGTTTATCTCTTAGAAAGCCTGGTAACAACAAAAAGAGGGGGTACTGAGGCTTGTCTAACCTCCTATCTCATCAAAGCCAGGGAAACTTAAAGTTTTTCTGGGGAATCTGGGCCAAGAGGGATCCATTCAGTCTGTCAGAGGCATCAGATTTTATTCTGGTTCCACAGGGGATGCTAGAACATGATTCCTGATCTCTCCACCCTAATCCTGTCTTCATCCAAGGAGATTTTAGTGGCAATGTAGATAGTTCTTCCTAGCTCTGAGCTCAAAGTTTCCCAAAGCTTATTTTTCTAGTTATGAGAGATGTTATGAGAGATATTAATGGGGGTAGGGATAGAGAGATTAAATGAGACCTACGATCAAATAAGTTTGGGAAATGATGAATAAGCAAAGGATAATGTAGAAGAAGAAATTTTCATTTAAAACAAAAGCTGATGATGTGGATTCCTAATAAGATAAGTGAGCAACAACCTGGAGGGGGCCTCAGGTGGGGAGGGCAATTGTTCTGCCGGACAGCTAATCATTGACAACCCACTGGCACGACATCCTGTTCCCAAATACCTCGCTCTACACATAGCCCCAACAGCACGACCTCATTCTGCACATAGCCCCTCCAGTACAACCCTAGAAAACCTCCCTCCAGTCCCTGCCTCTTTGTAGACAGCCCCTTCTCTGCTGTGCTGCCCATTGCCTCCTTGCAACATATTCTCCCTGTAGTAAGCTTGCTTTCTTTAACTCACTACTGTCTTGGTAAATTCTTTTTACCATCTTTTTCCACCCCCAGCCAGTTGCACTGCAACAGATGACAGCTACTTTTGTCTTCTAAGGAGGGTGGAATGGTTCACACCGATAAGAAAATACATACTCCGTGGTTCCATTCCACTTACGGGGACTGGAGAGGGGAGGAGAAGCTAGAAAGGAAACTAACATTTCTGTGCTTCTGCGCATTTTCTGTGTTGATAACCTGCAAGTGCAGGGCAGACAGCCCATGTGACCTGATTGCCTAAGACTTTCCTGCTGTACACCTGTCGGCCAGCGAAGTTATTACTAGGCCCACTTTCACTCTCAAAAGTGTCATAGTTTGGACAACGAATTATATGGCTACCTGTTAACAAGGCTTTGAAAATGTAAAAGTAGTTTCAAGACCAAATAAGGAGAGGAAAGCAAAGTTGTTTTGTACAATAAAGTGAGAAGAGTTGAGTTGGGGTGGGGTGGAGGGGGTGAGGGAGATAAAAGGAAAGTTTTGAGGGGGAAAAGAGGCGAAAATCATGGCGATGTAAAAGGCTTTCACCACCACAAACCTCCGTAAAGCCACTGAACACAGACATGCCTTATAGGGTATTTTGGGGAAGGAAAATTCATGAAGAGGCGACTGAAATCCACAACTCAATCAGCATAGAGCAGAAATAAGGCAGAAGTGGTAAGAGGTGCACTATGAATGAGCTGGAGAATTTAAGGGGAGGCTGAACTCAGAGTCGAAGTGACCTTGAGAAGATACACCCTCTGGAAATTCTCAGAATCTCTGGGTGGGTCCTAGAGTATCTGAAGACGCCACAGTTCAAGGGATTGAGCCAATTGTATGTAAATCTTAATGGATCGGTTGACCTCAGCGTAAAACTTGGTGGAAATTTTAAACAGGTTTCTTTATTTCAGCACTTCTCAAAGCATTCATTGTATAAGGTACTTTGTGAATGTCCGTATAGTATTCTTCAAATTATCTTTTATTTCCCCAGGGGACATCCCACAGGACAAGAAGTATTCTTTGTGACACGCCTGTGGGAAGAACTGGTTTAAAGGGGTACCTGTCTGGGCAACACTGTCCCACGGGGGCCCCCATGACCAAACTAACTCTGCTTCTACCCAGAAAGGGTGCAGAGCAGCCACTAGACTTTTATGTGGCAAATAGGATGGTTATGCCCAGGACGAAGCCAGGATGCACTTTCTGAGTGCCTTGATTTGTGTTCAACAGCTCCAAATGCTTAATGAGGTAGCAAGAAATGTCTCTCATGGGCAGTACTTCCCAACTGGGGGTAAGTTTGCCACCCTTACCCCCATCCCAGTGAATATTTGCAATTCCTAAAGATGTGTTTTGATTGTCACACCTGGGTGGGGAACACGCTACTGGCATCTAATGCATAGAGGACAGTAATGCTGCTAAATATCTTTCAACGCACAGGACAGAGCCCCACAAAAAAGCATTATCCAGCCCCAAATGTCCATCACACTGCTGCTGAGAAAACCTACCGCAGGATCTTCCTAGGCTTCATAGGTAAGCTTGCCTTTGTTCTGGCTTCTGTAGATATCTAAAATAAAGATACTGCCCAGGCCCCCAGTGTCCCAAGCCAGGGCTCAAGGCAATGCCAATAACAGTAGAATGAACAGTAAATATTGATTTCAAAATCTCAGCAACTAGAAGAATGACCAACCCTCCTGGTTGACCTGGGACCATCCTAGTTTTAGCATTGAAAGTTTCAGGTTCCAGGAAAGCCCTCAGGCCTGGGCTGCTGGTCACCCTAGCAGTTGAGGGATTCTTCACTACAGAATTAGTCTTTGTGGGTTTTGGGCAAGCAACTGCCCTTCTCAGTTAGGATGGGGGAATTCTGGACATTTCCAGCTAAAGCCAGGGGGTCAGGGGAATGATAAACTCCTAGGTCTTAAGCACTGAGAGAAATTCTACCAGCTCACCCTCAGTAGAAGGGTCCATACCCCTGACCGTCACCCACCTGGCAGGGAGAACTGCCTTTCTCTCCTGCTATCCTCCTATATACACGCTTCTCTCAGAGGAGCTGCTGAGTGCATTTTGCAGAATAAGAAACCGGGTGCTGCTTTTCCAGAAGATTCTCAGGAAATTCTGTTCAGTAGGCAAAAGCACTGCTAGACGTTTGGCTACGTGACTGTTGTTATTTCTCCTGGGAAAGCATAATTCTGGAAAGCTCTGAACATCCCCCCAAAAAAAATACATCTATGTTTTAACAAAGGCAGGGACTTGGAACATGAAATGCTTTGCACAGTCCTGAGAGAAATCACCCACATATCTGGAAATGAGGCTCGCTTGCTCTCTTAATGTTTCTACTGTACTGGGGAATAGGAGAAGCCAGCTTCTCATGTCCACTGAGGAGGAGTATTTTATCACTGAAATTTAGAATTGCTGGTGCCTGGTGATCATAAAAAGCAGACTGCCTTTAGTTGGTTTTATTATTTTTAAATCCTCCATAGACAATGCGCCCCTTGAACGCCAGATTGCCCTCCCCACCACTGGTTCACCCCTGTCCTATCAGCCATCAATCTTGGCCCAACTGTGTACCACACTTGGCAAGGTAACTAATTTCTGTGAGTCCAGGCTTTCTCACCTGTAAAATGGAAATAATAATGGCACTGATAGGTACTGGCTGATTTTATTAGTCAGGGTTCTCTAGAGGACAGAACTAATAAGACAGACGTATATATAAAGGGGAATTTATTAAGGAGTATTGGCTCAGACCATCACAAGGTGAAGTCTCACTATGGAACAAGGAAGCCAGTTGGAGTCCCAAAACCTCATAAGCAGGGAAGCTGACAGTGCAGCCTTCAGTCTGTGGTTGAAGGTCCGAGATCCCCTGGCACACCACTGGTACAAGTCCAAGAGTCCAAAAGTTGAAGAACTTGGAGTCTGATACTCAAGGGCAGGAAGAATCCAGCACGAGAGAAAGATGAAGGCTGGAAGACTCAGGACAGTCTAGTCCTTCACGGTTCCTCTGCCTGCTTTTATCCTAGCCACGCTGGCAGCAGATTAGCTGGTGTCCACTCAGATTGAGGGTGGGTCTGCCTCTCCCAGTCCACTGACTCAAATGTTAATCTCCTTTGGCAACATCCTCACAGACATATCCAGGAACAATACTTTGTGTCCTTCAATTCAATCAAATTGACGCTCAATATTAGCCATCATACTGATGATATTATATGATAATATTTTGTAAACTATAAGATGCTGTCAAAAATGCCAAAAAAAAAAAAAAAAAGAAAGAAAAAAAAAGGCATCGAGCAGTGAGTCACATTTGTCATCCCAATGCTTTGGAAGGGCAAGGTAAGAGGATCACTTAAGGCCAGGAGTTCAAGACCAGTCTGGGCAACATGGCGAGACCACGTCTCTACAAATAATAATAAGTAGCCAGGCCTGGTGGTGCATGCCTGTGGTCCTAGCTACTAGGGAAGCTGAGGCAGGAGGATCCCTTGAGCCCAGGAGGCTGAGACTGCAGTGAGCTATGATCATGCCACTGCACTCCAGCCTCGGGAACAAAGTGAGACGCCCCCTGACTACCAACTCAAAAAAAAAGAAAAGAAAAAGAAAAAAGTGTAAAAAATGAACAACTTATTAGATTGATTATAACTGCTTATGTTATAAAGGATTATTTCCCATTGGTCAATTGAACTAAATCAGTTGCCATTTTGCCATCATTAGATGGAAGAAGCCATTGTGAGTTAATACCTTTTTCTTTTTTCAGAACCTGTCTCAGGTACCATTTAGCAACAGATCCTCACAAACAGGAACTCAACAAATAAGTATATCATGCTCTCCCTAATTTTTCATTTCCTTAAGGAGCTGATGATCTAGGTGGGAATTTAAAACTGGCACAAAACAGTGGAAGAAAATCTAGCCCAGAAGGAGGAAAGGACAAATTCAATGTACAAAGGTCCAAACATACAAAACTGATGAATGTAGAAACATGATTACAGGTGCCCACCACTATGCCCTGCTAATGTTTTTGTACTTTTAGTAGAGACAGGGTTTCACCATGTTGGCCAGGCTGGTTTTGAACTCCTGACCTCAAGTGATCCACCCGCCTTGGCCTCCCAAAGTGCTAGGATTACAGGCATGAGCCACGTGCACGGCCAGAACAAGTCTTTAATGCTGATGAAACATCACTGTCTTGGCATTATTGCCCCAGAAAGACACTGACTACAGCTGATGAGACAGCACTTATAGGAATTAAGGATGCCAAGGAGAGGATGACTGTGCTTAGATGTGCTAATGCAACAGGCGTGCATAAGTGTACACTTGCTGTGAGAGGCAAAAGCTTGTTGTTTTCTATAAGTGAATTTCTTACCAGTCCATTATTATGCTAACAGAAAAACATGGATCACCAGGGAGTCTTTTTTTTTAAATGAGACAGGGTTTTGCTCTGTCACCCAGGTTGGAGTGCTGTGGCATGATCACAGTTCACTGCAGCCTCAAACTCCTGGGGTCAAGCCATCCTCCCGCCTCAGCTTCCCAAGTAGTTAGGACTACAGGCATGTGCGGGCATGTGCCACCACCCTCGGCTAATGTTTGTATGTTTTTTTAAAGACGGGGTTTTGCCATGTTGCCCAAGTTGGTCTCAAACTCCTGGGCTCAAGCAATCCACCCTCCTTGATCTCCCAAAGTGCTGGGATTACAGGCATGAGCCACGGCACCCAGCCCAGGGACATCTTTTATGGTTTCGTAAACCTTTTGTACCAGAGGTTCACGCCAACTGCAGGGAAGTTGGACTGGATGACAACTGCAAGATTTTGTTATTCTTTGACAACTGTTCTGCTCATCTTCCAGCTGAAATTCTCATCAAAAATGTTTATGCCATGTACTTCCCCCAAATGTGACTTCATTAATTCAGCCACGTGACCAGCATATCCTTAGACCAGGAAAGAATAAATATAAAAACACTTTCTTGAACAGCATCCTGGAAGCAGTGAACAGAGGTGTGGGTGTGGAAGGTTTTCAAAAGGAATTTAACTGAAGGATGGCTTATATGGACTACGTTTTTCTTATACCTCATTATAAGAATTTTTGATTAGATCATTTCCAGCATCCTTTCTGCTCTAAAATCTCATGGTTTTGTGTATTACATGTCATCCACAATTCTGCTTTAAATAGCAAAGTCAGAATTATCGAAGTCTGTGTCTTATTCTCTGTATCCCCACGAGCCAGGATTGTGCCTGTACCTAGTATGTGCTCGATACATGTTTGTGGCATGGATAAATGAGTGAATTAAGGTGCTGTGTTACATATGCATGGTGTATACATGCATCGTGTCCAGTCCCTACTACCTGCAAACATTTGCCGATGATGAGAAGAGGTTGTTGCCAGGGCTTGGAAAACAACGACACAAAAACACAACTGTGTGTGCCTGGCATGAACTCTGGCCTGCAACTATGTTCAGTGAGGATGATGAACAGGCGACGACCTGGAAGGATTCCTTATGTCAAGTGAAAAAAAAAAGATGTCTAAGCTCTTTACATATGCAAAATATATACCTTCAGAGTCTGTAAGTAAGCAGGAAGAAGTGTATGTCAAAGAACTTTTTAACATTCATGGGTCTACGGTTGTTCATTCATTGACCAATGGTGAAATAGCTGAAATGGTTCTGATTCAAGGTGATTATGATAATAGTGACCATCAAGTGACATTAATACTGCAGAAGAAGTGCTTATAAAGAACACGGTGAGGCTGGGTGCAGTGGCTCACATCTGTAATCCCAGAACTTTGGGATGGGAAGGAGGGAGGATGGCTTGAGGGTAGGAGGTCGAGACCAGCTTGGTTAACATAGTGAGACCTTGTCTCTACAAAAAAATTCAAAAGTTAGCAGGGCATGGTGGTGAGTGCCTGTAGGCCTAGCCACATGAGGCAGGAAGATTGCTTGAGCCTGGGAACTCGAGGCTACAACATCGTAAGTGGAGACTGAAAGCCTTGGGATGCTTGTTGCTGCTGTTGTCTAACAGCTGGTACAGGTATTATAGGGATGCTATGTAGTTGCTTAGTTACCCTGAACACATTGTTTTTTCACTGCATTAAGGGCACATTATATTTTTTTCTTTTAAGTACTTATGTGTGAATAAGTGGAAGAAAATGATTGCTTATCAGTAGCAAGTAAATTCAGAGCCATGATTGATGGTGATGCCAAATAGCCAGATTGTCCACATGGGTGCTGAGATAGTGACACCTTTGCTTTCTGAGGTTTTGCTGTACACAGACTTTGTTTCATGCAGAAAATTATTCAAAATATTACATAAAATTACCTCCAGGCTATGTATATAAGGTACATAAGAAACAAAAGTGAATTTCCTGTTTAGGCTTGGGTTCCATCCCCAAGATATCTCATTATGTATATGAAAATATTCCAAAATTCAACCCTCCCCCGCCGACAAAATCTGAAATATTTCTGGTCATAAGCATCTTGAGTAAGGCATAGTTAACCCATATTTAAAGTTACGTAACAGGCTGGGTGCAGTGGCTCATGTCTATAATCCCAGCATTTTGGCAGGCTGAGACAGGAGGATCCCTTGAACCTAGGACTTTGAGATCAGCTTAGGCAACATAGTGAGACCCTGTAGCTACAAAATATTTTTTAAATGCTTTTAAACATTAAAAATTAGCCAAGCTTGGTGGCATGGGCCTATAGTCCCAGCTACTCAGGAGGCTGAGGCAGGAGGATGGCTTGAGCCCAGGAGGTCGAAGCTGCAGCGAGCCATGATCATGCAACTGCACTCCAGTCTGGGCAACAGAGTGAGACCCTGTCTCCAAAAAAACTAAAAATAAAATAAAGTTATATAACAAAGCCTGATATTTGTAGTGTTTTCTAGTTAACAGAGTACTTCATATGAGTTCTTTGAATCTTAAACAACTCTGTAAGGTGGATATTTTAATGCACCTGTCATTAGGGTTAAATTTCAGTGTATGGAGTGAGGCCTTCAGTCAATGAAAAGTTTATTCTGAAAGGCAGGGGAAGGGTGGTAGAGGTGCCTGGGGGGCAGGAAGCGTCTGTCTATAGAATGCTGTCTTAAAGACACACATGAAACCATGTCGTCATTCTGTCTAGACCTGCTGGACTGCACCCTAAGCCATGACATGTTGACTGTGCAAAAAGCCAACTAGCTGGGGGGATGCAGAAGGCAGACAAATATTGCATAAAGCAAATGGCTTTTGAAGTAATAATAACAATAATAAATGATCTGAATTCAAATCCTGATTCTGCTACTTGCACAACTCTGTGACATTGAGCAAGTTAACCTCCCCAGTCTTGAGTTTCTTCATCTTAAAATAGTGTTCATGATATATTCCTTGTAAGGTTGTTCTGAGGATTAAAGAAGTATATATAAAGCAGCTGATATAGTGGCTGGTGCTGAAAAATAGTAAAATATTTTATTGCTAATAATAGATTTTTAAAAATACATTTAAAAACTGGTGGAGATATAATTACTGAAAAATGATAATTCATTGCTATCTAGGTTGCAGTGAAATAGATACACTCAAATGCTGCTAGTGGTGTAGTAAAACGGACTTGAAATGAAAGCAGAAGGTCAATATGATGCAAGAGCCGTAAAAATGTTTCCTTTAACTTCAATATCTGATCCTGGAACTTTAAGGAAATAATCTAAAATAAACCAGAAAAGTAGTATGTACAAAGGTATCCATCACAGTGTAGTTGCCAATAGTAAAACCCTGGGAATGACTGAATGATGACCCAAAGGAATGGTTAGGAATTTAGGGTTATATCAGCAAGGCAATTTTTTTTTTTTAAGATGGAGTCTCTCTCTATTGCCCAGGTTGGCGTGCAGTGGTGCAATCTCGGCTCACTGCAACCTCCGCCTCCTAGGTTCAAGCGATTCTCCTGCCTCAGCCTGCTGAGTAGCTGGGATTACAGGCGTGTGCTACCATGCCTGGCTAATTTTTGAATTTTTAGTAGAGACGGGGCTTCACCATGTTGGTCATGCTGGTCTCAAACTCCTGACCTCGTGATCTGCCTCCTTGGCCTCCCAAAGCACTGGTCCGCCAGCAAGGCAAAATATTTAGCAGCCATTACAAGTACTATGAAAACTGTTTGGACGCAGAGGCACCCACATTTGCAAACATCCTGAAAGCCTGGTAGCATGTGAAGACAGAAAAGAAAGCAAAGTGGCAGAAATACAGTTAAAAGGGCACACGACTATCAGAAGGGACAAGCCTTATAGACTTTGTTCAGGACCATGGGTTTCACCCTAATTGCAAAGGGAAGCCACTGGAGAATTCTGAGCAGAGGGTGACATAACCAGAATGGTGGGTTTTAAATGATCCTTCCTTATAATGTGGAAATCTATTCTTTTAAATGCAAGTATGCAGGCAAGGCATTAGGCAAAAATGTATTAGGGTGATTGCATAGAGGGTAGCGTTTTTTTCTCCCTTGTCAAAAATTCCCCAATCCTATTTCTGACACCTCATATGAAAGCTGCACATGCAGTCTTATTATTATTTTGCAAGCCTGGGGCTTGGGTAAAAAAAGAAAAAAAAAATCCCCCATCCTGTTGACATAACATTCCCTACTTTAAAATAGAGAAAACAGTTATCCTACACACAGCAGCTGTGTTTTCTGTGAAACATTGTGTCCCACAAATGTGGAGACTATGCACAGAGTGGGGAGGCTTGGAAAGGAGGCGTTGTCTTACAAAATGGGCTAGTGGGTAGGGTAGGAGGTGAAAGTGTGTTATCGACCTCCATCAGAAGTTCTTTTTCCAGTGGGTGAAAAGAGCTTCCTGTTGATGTTACAGATGTTATAACTTCACTTATCACTGTTTGATCTCTCCTAGCATGTTACCCTCGGGGCAGGAGTCTGTCAGCTCAAAGCAGAGACAAGGGGGCCACATGTCCCAGGGCTTGGCAGATGGAGCCCTGAACCCAGACCTCAGTAGGAAGCATCAGCGCGAATCCATTCCCAGTAGCCTCTGAGCAGGAGCAGGCAAAGTGCCTTCTTTTTGAAATAGGGCCTCACTGTGTCACCCAGGTTGGAGTGCAGTGGCGTGATATGGCCCACTGCAATCTCTGCCTCTCGGGCTCAAACGATTTTTTCACCTCAGCCTCCCGAGTAGCTGGGACTACAGGCACATGCCACCACATCCAGCTAATTTATATATATACACACACACACACACATATATATATATACACACACACACAATTTATATATATATACACACACACACATATATATATACACACACACAATTTATATATATATACACACACACACATATATAAAATACATACACACACACACGCATGCATATACACAACATAGCAAAATCTCGTCTCTATATGTATGTTGCCCAGGCTGGTCTCAAACTCCTGGGCTCAAGCGTCTGTCTGCCCTGGCCTTCCAATATGCTGGAACTACAGGCTAAAGAGTAGTTTTGAGCAAATTATCTTCTCATCATCAGCAAGCATTTGCATGTAGTAAGCACTGGACACGATGCATGTATACACCATGCATATGTAATACAGCACCTTAAATCACTCATTTATCCATGCCATAAACATGTATCAAGCACGTGCTAGGTACAGGCATAATCCCGGCTGGTGGGGAAACAGAGAATAAGGCACAGACTTCAATTATTCTGACTTTGCTATTTAAAGCAGAGTTGTGGATGACATGTAATACACAAAACCGTGAGATTTTAGAGCAGAAAGGATGCTGGAAATGATCCAATCCAAAATTCTTATAATGAGATATAAGAAAAATGTAGTCCAGAGAGGATAAATGCCTCAGATCTTTAGGTCATTGAAATTCAAGTCAGGTGGATTTTCTAATAAACTCTGATGTGTCTTATAAAGATGGAAGCATATTGCTGCAATGCAGTCCTAGCAAGAGTGTTCACAAAAGTGTAGCTTAAATAAAGGAATCATTATCTCTGACATGTGATAAAAATGCCCCATCACTGTCCTTAATCAAATGAGGATCTCTAAAATGACACCGAAATACGTCATGTTCAAAGATCTTTAACAACCCTATGATCTTGTGAATCTTGGAGTAGCATGATGGAAGGTTCTGGTCTGAGAGTGATCCACACAGAAGCTAGAGCTGCATGCATGTTATGCGACATTGGGTGCTGCCATATCTACACTGGGTTCCTGTGAATGGATAATAGAAATAGAAATAGCAAGCCAAGCATCTTAGCATCACCTCAGTTAGCTGTAGCTAGAATGGATTACTTAGTGTCCATGGCTGAGTCAGGAGCAGAGCGAAGTGTGTATTGACACTGGCAGGGCAAACCTAGAGCCGGTGGAGAGCCCAGTTAGGAAATCACTCCACATGGCTACCAGTGCTTTCCTTAAATCATGAGTGATAAAGGGGCTTCATGTTTTTAACATGAACTCTGCAAAGGGAAGCAAACTGCAGCTATAGACGTAATTCCACAGTGAGCTGTGATACATCAGTGGGTCATAAAACCCTGAAACGGACTCAGCCCAAGGGGTGGCTTTCTGACTTGCATTTTGAGAATAAAAATGTTAATAGCAGCTGGGCGCCGTGGCTCACGCCTGTAATCCCAGCAATTTGGGAGGCCGAGGTAGGTGGATCACGATGTCAGGAGTTCGAGACCAGCCCCTGACCTGCATGGCGAAACCCCGTCTCTACTACAAATACAAAAATTAGCCAGGCATGGTGGTGTGCACCTGTAATCTCAGCTACTCAGGAGGCTGAGGCAGGAGAATCGCTTGAACCTGGGAGGCGGAGGTTGCAGTGAACTGAGATCGCACCATGGCACTCCAGCCTGGGCAACAGAGGGTGACTCCATCTCAAAAAAAAAAAAAAAAAATGTTAATAGCTACCATCTGTTGTTCACTACAGAAGGATATTCTGTTAAGTGCTTTGTCTACTTATTTATATTATTTAACCTTAAACAAACTTATGAGATTTTAAAAAAATCAGGTATTTATTATCAACCCAATTTTACAGATGAAAAAACTGACAATCAGAGAGGTTAACTAACTTTTTCCACATCACCCAGCTACCAAGTGGTGCAGCCAGGATTGAAACCTGACTATATCTAACTCAGAAGCTGTTACTCAAATTGCACCAGGCAATTTGTTCACAGCAAGGGACTGACATCGTAGAGGCCTACAAATCTGTTTTCTTTGTTTGTTTTATATCTGGGTCATTTTATCCTCCTCCCATTCTTCTTTCCTCTTAAGTTTCTATTTTGGGGTTTTAGACCCCCCCTCCCAAAGAGCCTGAAATCAGCCTTCCTTCCCTTCCTGCTGTTATCATACAAACTGTAACAGCCATTTTTGGTTGGCCTCATTTGATGCTTGATGACAAAGAAGTCGTCCTCAAAAATTTTTTCTTATCTATTGCCCTACTTCCCCTACTCACTTAATCTTTGACTACATCACATATAGATTCAGAGATGAGCTAGGTTGGAAGGGATCTTTGCTAATGTCTGAGACCTACTTCTTCATTTTATAGAGGAAGAACATGAGTCCCTTTAGGGGAAAGCAAATTGTCTGAGCTCATGTGACACATTGGTGCCAGAGCTGGGACTTGATCTCAGGCCTCTTAACTCCTCCTTTAGTGCCCTTTCCACTCTACCTGGCTGCGTGTGTATTTGCAGTATTTAAATGGTGCCCACAGGGAGAAAAAGAGATTACTAATCTCCATCTACACAAACTGTCTGTACCAGGGAGCTGGGCAGAGCATGGCCAAAAGAGACAGGCATCATCTCTCCCTTTGCCCTGCTGTACTCAACGAGCGAGATTGCTATCTTCTGAGTGGCAGTGTCCCCGCCTTGTTGGAAATGTTGAAACACTTGTGACTGACCTCAGTGACACAGAAGTTTCTGGGTAGGGGCTGGAGTCGGGTCGGGGAGGTGTTTCCATTAGGGCGTCGCTGAAACACAGACTAGGATCCGGCTGAGCTCATAGCCCTGGGGTAAGTACTGTCTGTGGAGACAGGATTTTTAATTAGTTTGCAATGTGCATTTGTTTGCGAACATGTATGTGTCGAAGTTTTAGAGAGGATTCTCTGTTTATGTGCTGAGATTCCAGGGTGCGGAATTCAGCCTGCAATCAGCTTACGGTGAGCCTAAGATTACACTTTATGGACATGAACATGAATTTTTTGTGCCTGAGACATCTGTCTGCACTAGCAGCAGCAGCCATCGGGGATCTGGCCAGAAGGTACATGGACTTTGGGTCCAGCAAAAACCGGTTCCAAATCCTCACTCTGCTAACCTTTTGTGAGCCTCAGTTTCTAGCTTCCTCATCTGTAAAATGGGCATAAAACACCCACCTTACAGGGTTGCTACATGGATTCAGACAACGTACATTTAGTGCCAGTACAGTGCTCCACCAATAGCAGCTATGAAGTTTCCTTTTTAGGTCAAATGGGAACCAGATCTCAGAGAATATCTACCCCATAAACATCCCATAGGAGTGTTTTCCCTGAGAAAACATTCTGAGCAGCAAAGGACTAGTATGTGTGGATGGAGGAGAGCCAGCCTGGGAGTTTTAAAATTTTATGAATGGAGGTCAGAGAATGTGCACCATCAAAGAAAAAGGCCGTGTGAGCATCTGGACAAGGAAAAGCTAATAACAGCACAAAACAGAAACAGCTGACCCTTATATAGAGCTTACTATCTGCCAGGGACTGTTCAAAGAGTTTTACGCAGATTGGCCCATTTATTCCTCACAACCCTAAAGACGTAAGTGCTATTAAGAGCCTTATTTTCCATGTGAAGAAACCAAGGCACCAAGGTGTTAAGAGACTTCACTGAATCAGTGAAAGAAAACTCTTCTGGAAAATTTCATTACAGAAGAGTTAGATCAGGCCTTTCTCCATCTCTCCAAACTGGGAGGGGCTCAGACATTGCGGTGCTGGGAAGCATGTATCAGGTACCCAAGGATGGGCTGATCCTGCTTCTTGTTCTGTGTGTTGACCTATTTTGTGAACACTGGCAATTCTACCCAATTCAATGCCTTGAGTAGGATCTGTCACATAATTGGTGGAACCCAATGCAAAATGAAAATCTGGGGTCCCTTACTCAAAAATTATTATGAATTTAAAGATGACAGGCACAAAGCATTAGGCCAATCATGGGGTCCTTGTGAGCACAGGGCCCTACTAGTCTGCACGGGTTGCAAGCCCATGAAGCCAGCACTGGCCCTGAATTCTGACAAGGAGGCAGGAATGGTATTGAACGTTTCCATGGTCTCATGTAGCCCTCCTAATAATTCTGAGCTCCTCACCCTCCCCGGGTTGGAGAGATGGAGAAACGCCTGGTCTAACTGTTCTGTGCTAAAGTTCTCCAGAAGAGTTTTCTTTCACTGATTCAGTCAAGACCCTTAACACCTTGCTGCCTTAGTTTCTTCAACTGGAAAATAAGTCAAATAAAGAGACATTTGACTGCCCAGTTGAAAGAGGAGAAAAGTGAGACTCTGAGACATTAAGTGGCTCCCCCAAGGTTAAACAACATTTATTATATGGAAATTGATTTAATGGCTATGTGTACAGAATGTTACACATTGAAATGCTTTTTCCACCCCTGTCCCCTCCGTGTCTCTAAGTACTGTGCTATGAATTGTGGAGTGTAATATATGCAGTCTCAGCCAACAAGGTGCATAATCTGTAGAAGGTGCCTAGTTTTCCTAAAATTTAGTAGGCCAATCGATGAAACAGAATAATTTGACCCCTTCCAGTTCATCTGGAGTTTTGTGGGAACTAGCAAAATGAATCCGTGAATACTGCTTGAGTAGCTTGCAACTTTTTGTGTTCTTGCTGATTTAGTCTTGGAACGAAGTTGCATCCACATTGCATTTATCTCAAATAGTTTCCTGCAAAACTGCTTTCCCCAAAATTACTAATTAGAAACTCTGGATGACTTGCTTCCCTGCTAGAAATTGGCAGTGCTTATACCTAGAAGTAAGTGTGACTGGAGATGTGGTTTATCTATTTGAGGCTCAAAGTTGCTCTTTCTCATTAATTTGAATCTCACTTTTCAGTCCATTTTAGAAAAATTATAAAATAACAAAATGTCGGAACTAAATTGATTTAGCCCACCCCTCTCATTTTATAGACAGGGAAACTGAGGCTCAGGGAGAGGAAATAACATGCCCAAGGAATGTATAAAGCTGTTGAGCTGGAATGTTCATCTAAGCTCTCCTGCCATATCCCAGATGAGCCCTAGCCTCACAACCACCTGGGGTTATGAGGTGAGGCCCCTGACATGGTGATCAGAACCAAAGAGAATCCAGGCAAGATTTCTCTGATATGAGAATGAAGGTGATCCTGTAACCCTCTGTTGGCCTTTTCCCCATGATATTTGGCAGACTCCATCCCTCCTTTCCCTCAGCCTGGCGTTTTGACCTTCTCTGTTCCCTGGTGAGTGACTCATTGACAGTCATAGGAACAGGCATTGTTTAGGACCGGGGATGTCCCAGGACCTCGTGGTTTTGTACATTGTGTTGCTCCCACCTGAAAATCATAAGTGGGCCCAGTGTTCTTACAAGGCCTTATGGAAATGGGTGTATTTATAAATTTAAGACAATTTTGAGTTGAATGTTCTGGTACAAGGATCATCCCCTGGTACCCATATATGCCAGGCTCTCTACCAAGCATTTTCTTTTTTTTTTTCTTTTTGGGGAGAATGGGGTCTCACTGTGTTGCCCAGGTTTGTCTCAAGCTTCTGAGCTCAAGCCAACCTCCCACCCCTGCCTTTCTAATTGTTGTGATTACGCGTGTGAGCCACCATGCCTGGCCAGCATTTTCAATACTGAATGCAATGTGGTGAAGGCTCTGGCCTCAAACCACCTGTGTCTGAATTCTGTCCCCTCCACGGGGGATTAGAACCTGGTTTTCTCATATGTAAAATTGGGAGAACAATAGTATCTACCTCATAAGGTCATTATTCTGAGGATTAAATAATTGATGCAAAATGTTTTTTGTGATACCGGCATACACATGGTAAACACAAAACATGTTTGAGTTAAAAACACCAAACAGGCCAGGCACGGTGGCTCACACCTGTAATCCCAGCACTTTGGGAGGCTGAGACAGGAGGATTGCTCAAGCCCAGGAGTTTGAGATCAGCCTGGGCAACATGGCAAGATCCCGTCACTACGAAATTAAAAACTTAGCCAGGCATGGTGGTATGCCCCTGTGGTCCCAACTACTCAGGAGGCTGAGGTGGGAGGATTGCTTGAACCCAGGAGGTTGAGGCCACAGTGAGCCGTGCTTGCACCACTGGACACTCCAACCTGGTCAACAAAGCAAGACCTTATCAAAAAAAAAAAAAAAAAAAAAAAACACAAAACAGGTGCCATCCCCATTTACAGATATAACCCCGAAGTTGGAAAAATAAAGCAACTCACAGCTAGGAAGGCCAGAGCTGAGGTCCTAAACACAATCTATTTGGCCACTGAGTCTCTGCACCTGACCAGCTGCCCATACTCACTTGAGGGGTCTCTTTGCAGTATACTCAGCTGTTTCCACATTATGCTATTTACGTGTGGTCAAATATAAATCTAACTTTGTTAGAAGACAATCAATTCCACTAAAGCTGCCCCAAAGCCAGGGTTGGCAAGACACGTTTAGCTAGATTGCTTTTCTCTCTCCTTCCATCCATCCATTGCCTGTCCTTCAAATAATTTCCTCTCAGTGACTCTTCCCTGAACATTCTACCGCTTGGAGATCTCTTTTTCCTCTGAACTATAAAGCACTATTGATGCCACTCCTTCTGACAATTCATTATTCTTCACCTGCGTCATCTCTTCCGCTTTTTGACTTTTCACATATTAATGTCTTGATTTTCCAAGTACAAATGAGCTCTTGAAAGTGCAAATGGCCTTTTCTTCTTCGCTCCATCAAGAGTATTTCACACAGGATCATGTGCATGGACCACTTGATAAATATTTGATTGATTGAAATTCAGATATTCAGGTGATCATCTCAATGTTCTATTAACTCCTGGGCTCAAGTGATCCTCCCACCTCGGCCTCCCAAAGTGCTGGGATTACAGGTATGAGCCATCATGCCCGGCTTTATGTTCACTTTTTACAAAATTGTGATTATATCTTATGTAGCTAAATACAACTGCATTGTACATTTTCATAGAACAGATTTCTTTCTCCAGATGAATTCTTCCTAAATGTAATTTTAAATGACCACATGGTCCTCCATTTGAAGCCTCAATCCTCATTTCTCCAGTTTTTGTTTTTTTCTTTAGATTGCTTCCCATTTTTCACTTTTATAATGACACTGTACAGAGCTCTTTTGCATAACAGCTTTGGTCTGTTCTGGATTGTTTGCAAATTGTCTGCTCTACACTCTTTACCCATTTGTTATTTGGGGGCCCTAGTGCTTTTCTTAACAATTTATATAAGCCAAAGATACAAAATCTTTAAAACTGTGGTTTGCCTTACTTGTTTCAGGTTGTTTTTTTTTTTCTGTTTGCCTTTAAATTTTGTTAACATGTGAAGTTCTAATAGTTTAGAGCCAAATCTATTTTTCGTGTATTTCTTTGTGATTTCTTCCATTGCCTATAAACTGAGAAAGTTTTCTCTCATCTGGGGATTTAATAAATATTTTAAACATAGTAATATTCAATCCTAATTTCTTCTAATTTTAATGGCTCGATTTTAAAATATTTACCTCCTTAATCCATTTGGAATTCATTTTGCTATCTAGGGTCTGGATCTAAGTTATTTTCGTTCTCCTTACAGGTAGCTAAACCATCGTCTTGGGGCCAATATTTGCTAAATAATGATTTCCTTTCCTCCACTTGCTTTGTGGACTACTCTTATAACATTTACTGTACACAGTAGCACACTTTTTCAAATCTACACTACTCTTAAAAAGTGGTAGTCAGAAATCTACCTTACAACAATTCCTTTTCTTTTCTTTCTTTTTTTTTTTTTTTTGAGACGGAGTCTTGCTCTATCCCCCAGTCTGGAGTGCTGTGGCACAAACTTGGCTCACTGCAATCTCCGTCTCCTAGGTTCAAGTGATTCTCCTGCCCTGGCCTCCAGAGTTGCTGGGATTACAGATGCCCACCACCTCACCCAGCTAATTTTTGTATTGTTTTAGTAGAGATGGGGTTTCACCATATTGGTCAGGCTGGTCTCGAACTCTTGACCTCAGGTGATCCACCCTTCTCGGCCTCCCAAAGTTCTGGGATTACAGGTGTGAGCCACCGCACCCAGCCCACAATTCCTTTTCAAACATTTCCGCTCTTTTTGGTTGTTCTTATGTTTTCCCAGATACATTTTAGAGTAACCTCAAGTTATAAAAAACTCATTGTAATTTTTATTAGAATTGTATTAACCCAATAAATTAACTTTAAAAGTGATTTTTAAATGTTACAGCTTCTCAATCTGAAATAGCGTCTTTTTATGAGTTTAAGTCTTTTATATCTCTCAATGAATTTTTATTTTCTTCAAAATAATTTTCTTATAATTAATATTATTTTTAGGTATTTCTATTGTTGTAGTTGCTAAATCTCAGGGTATTTTTCCCCATTCTCTTTTATGTCTGTTGCTAGTATAATAGTAAGAATAGCTGGTAATTTTAGAATATTTATTATATCTACAGGACTTTACTGAGCAATCTCATTAATTCCTCTAGTTTTGCAATGAATTCCTTTGGGATTTCTAGGTATAAAATCATGTATTTTACAAATAAGAATGAATTTGATTTCTCCTTGCCCAAAACTATACTTCCATTTTGTTACTGTAGCAGCTGACAGCTCAGGCTCCAGCACCTGCCTGCCTGAGCACAAAGGCTGATGAACTGTTTTTGTCATCTTGTGCATATTAGGTAGCCTTTCTGTGTCTTAGTTTTGTCCTCTGTTAATTAAAAAATAATAATAGTATCTACCGCCTGGGGTGGTTGTGGAAATTGGATGAGTTAATGTATATAAAAGTGTCTGCCACGTAAAACTTGCTCAATAAATACTCAATACCCTTATTATTATTAGAGATTGGAGGAACTTTCCATTTCCAGAAACTAGAACTTCTAGTACTCATTTCAGATAAGGGTTGCAGCATACACCCTTGCTCTCAAATAGTTGCTAAAATAATTTACCATTTTGTCAGATACTGATTATGCAGTAATCAATACTGCACCAACTTATATTCTTTATTATAGTAAGAAACAATTGTCATACTTTTATTAACTTCGAAAATCAGTAATAAGTATTCAGTTTATCCAGCACATTTTGGCACTTTACCAAGATCATAATTTTAAAAATTTGATCAATGTTGCATTTGTATTATATAAAAGACAGCTTCCTGACATGATTGGGATTTAGGATTTTGAGTCCTTTGGTTTAGGAAACATGAGTCTTCCAGCTGGCAAAGCGGCAAATTTTTCAATCTTCCTAAGCCTTAGTTTCCTCATCTATGAAGTAGTGGGAATGTCTATTTTTGTAGAGTGAGAGGATTAAGGCACATGGAAAATACTCAGTGTTAGTTTCCATCTTTGTTATAATCAATTTCCTCAACATTCTGGGCTAACTTCTTGATATTACCATTATATACCTCTGTATTCATAAATGAGATGGACCCAAAAGTTTCTCTCTTCCTGTGCCCTGTATTGGCTTATGGAATAATAATTATGTGTTCCTTAGAAGTTTGAAACTCCTCATTTGTCAAACCATCTAGACAGGTTTTGAGGAGATAAGTCTGATAATGCTTCTAATTTCTTTCTCTTTCTTTCCTTCTTTCCCTTTCTTTCTTTCTTTCTCTTTCTTTCCTTCCTTCCTTCTTCTTTCTCTCTCTTTCTTTCTTCTTCCTTTTTCTCTTTCTTTTTTCTTTCTCTTTTTTTTCTTTTCTTTTTGATAAAGATGGGGTCTTGCCTTGTTGCCCAGGCTTATCTCCAACTCCTGGGCTCAAGCTATTCAACTGCCTCAGTCTCCCAAAGTGCTGGGATTACAAGTGTGAGCCACTGGGCCCAGCCAATGCTTTTAATTTCTAAATAATAATAGCTTGCATTCATTGGATGCTTATTACTATGTGCCAAAAGTTCTAATAACCATTTCACGTAGCTCATCTAATTTCATCCTCAGAAGTAGTTGTCATTTATATTTGTCTTATCTAGTCCCAAAAATAGTTATTGTTCCCATCTTAAATATTAAAAGACTGAGGCTTTGAGAGGTTAAATAGCCAGGCCAAGCTCATACAGAGAATGAGCTAGGATTTGAACCCAAGCAGTTTGACTCCAGGTTCTTTGCCTTTAACGGCTAGATACCATGCTGCTTCCTAAACTTATTTTTTGTTATTTTGGTTTGGTTTTGGTCTAAGTTTTCCCTGCCATATGGAATCAATTTTGTTAATTTATATTTTTCTAGGAAACTATCCATTTTACTGAGATTTCATCAAAAAAATTTTGTAGTCTAACAATTTTTTTAAATCTCTTCTTTTTTGGTACCTCATTTTTGTTGAAAAATTTTAATCCCTTCCGTTTCTGAGATTAGTAGTCCCTATATTATTAATTTGGTTTATTTGTGTTTCCTCCTTTTCTTCATTATTGGAAACTGCATATTAAACTGGGGGAGAAAGTGTAGCAATGTGGAGGAGGCTGGATATTACAAAATGGAAATAAAGATTTTTTTCTTTTTAAAATTTCCATTTCCATCCAGCTTTGCTTTCTTTTCACCTTACTTCACTCCAACCTTTAAAGAGCAGGATGCTCAGGGCTGAAAAGGGCCTTAGGAGTACTTTGCCAAGCTCCCTAATTCACCAGGGTCTAGAGGAGACGTCTCCCTGTCCAAAGTCACACTGTTAGCAAGTGACAGAGCCCGGAGAAGGCAGGCCCTAGCGCCCTTCTTTCCCCTTCTTTTGTTCTCCCTTCTTTTTTTCCTCTTTCCATTTCACCTTAGCTAATGTTAAAAACAACAAATTAATGGAGACAGCAAAGAAAGTTTACAGCTACTTCATTTGAAAAGATGGATAAAGTCAGCTGACAATGTTGATTATAATTACTTTGATCCATATGATTTTTCTTTTCTTTTCTTTCTTTCTTTCTTTTTTTTTTTTTCAGACAGAGTCTCACTTTGTCGCTCAGGCTGGAATGCAGTGACGTGATCTTGGCTCACTGCAACCTCCGCCTCCCAGGTTCAAGCAATTCTCTGCCTCAGCCTCTCCAGTAGCTGGGATTACAGGCACCTGTCACCTTGCCTGGCTAATTTTTGTATTTTTAGTAGAGATGGGATTTCACCATCTTAGCCAGGCTGGTCTTAAACACTTGACCTCGTGATCCCCCCACTTCGGCCTCCCAAAGTGCTGGGATTACAGGTGTGCGCCACTACGCCTGGCCTAATCCATATGATTTTTCATAGAAATCATCTTCTATTGTGATCTTGTTTTAAACCATTCTTTCTAGAATAAACCTATCCAAAGAAAGCATGGTGTCTGGCAGGAAAGTGGGTGTCTTTTTATTCCCCCCTGATGTTACGCTGCACCTGTTGAAAAGGCCATGAGAAAGCTCCTGTATCAGTGGAGGAGGGAAACTTAATAAAATGGAATCCAGCCTTAACTTACAAGTCTGAAGCAAACAGAATAAATGCTGTTAGCATTGGGACGAAGTGGGGTTTTTTTTAGTGGGGGGAGGAGGGAGACGGTTTTACTCTGTCACCCAGGCTCTTCTCAAACTCCTGGTCTCAAGTGATCCTTCCATCTCGCTCTCCCAAAGTGCTGGGATTACAAGCATGAACCACCATGCCCAGTCTGAAGTTTGGTTTTGAGGTGCCTGGCAGGGCACTACATTAGTGTGAGGTCTGGGTGCCAAAATTCAGCACAGCGTTAAGAGGACAGGACCGTCCCTACCTCGAGGATGGAACAAGGCATATCAAACCCTCACATAGTCCATGTGCTTTTTCACAACATAATTACCTTAAATTGCCCATTTCCTGGTTATTTGGGGCGTGTGTGTGTGCACACCCGCGCGTGTGCACAAGTGAGCAGATGTTGCTGCTGACTGTCTGATCAGAAGTCTGTAATTAGACCCCAAGGAACAACCTGCTCATTGTGGTTAGAGCCATTGGCCACTTAAATAATGACATCTGCCATAATTTTCATATCTCATCCTGTCCTGGATCTTATCTCCAAACTGTACTCAAAACAAATGCCTAATTTTTTTTTTTTTTTTGAGACGGAGTCTCACTCTGTGCCCAGGCTGGAGTGCAGTGGCGCAATCTCGGCTTACTGCAAGCTCTGCCTCCCGGGTTCACTCCATTCTCCTGCCTCAGCCTCCTGAGTAGCTGGGACTACAGGCACCTGCCACAGCGCTCGGCTAATTTTTTGTATTTTTAATAGAGATGGGGTTTCACCGTGGTCTCGATCTCCTGACCTTGTGATCTGCCCGCCTCGGCCTCCCAAAGTGCTGGGATTACAGGCATGAGCCACCATGCCCTGCCTGCCTAAATTTTCTAAAGTAGACCAATCCAATTTTTAATAATTCTAGTCACCATCGTGGTGGAGGATTTTAGGGTTGAATAATACCTAATTACTGAGTGCCTCCTGTCATGCGTGTCTGTGAGAAGAGACCACCAAACAGGCTTTGTGTGGGCAACAAGACTGTTTATTTCACCTAGGTGCTGGCGGGCTGAGCCCAAAAAGAGAGTCAGCAAAGGGTGGTGGGATTATCATTAGTTCTTATAGGTTTGGCATAGGCGTACAAAATACATTCTTAAGGGCAGGGGAGAATATTACAAAGTACCTTCTTACTGGCAGGGGAGACTATATCGTATCAGTTAGGTGGGGCAGGAACAAATCACAATGGTGGAATGTCATCAGTTAAGGCTATTTTCACTTCTTTTGTGGCTCTTCAGTTGCTTCAGGCCATCTGGATGTATACGTGGAATGTATACATGTCACAGGGGATATGATGGCTTAGCTTGGGCTCAGAGGCCTGACATTCCTGTCTTCTTATATTAGTAAGAAAAATAAAACAAAATAGTGGTGCAGTGTTGGGAGAGTGAAAATTTGTGAGGATGGAATGGAGAGATAATGGGTGATGTTTCTCAGGGCTGTTTCGAGCAGGATTAGGGGCGGCATAGGAACCTAGAGTGAGAGAGATTAAACTGAAGGAAGATTTTGTGGTAAGGGGTGATATTGTGGGGTTGTTAGAAGGAGCATTTGTCATATAGAATGATTGGAGATGGCCTGGATAAAGTTTTGGATGAACTGAGAAACTAAACGGAAGACACAAGGTCCACATAAGAGAAGGAGAAAAACAAGTATTAAAGGACTAAGAATTGGGAGGACCCAGGACATCCAATTAGAGAATGCCCAAGGGGGTTCAGCGTAATTACTTGCTTGGTTGGCGAGTTTTGGGGCTCTATCCTTGACAGAGTCCTCCTTTTTAAGTTGGAGGCTGAGCTTGCTGAGGTGTGTTTTTAAAAGACCATTAGTCCATTCTACTTTTCCTGAAGATTGAGGATGGTAAGGGGTATGCAGGTTCCACTGAATACCAAGAGCCTAAGAAACTGCTTGGGTGATCTGACTAGTAAAGGCCAATCCATTGTCGGACTATATAGAGGTAGGAAAGCCAAACCCAGGAGTTATGTCCCACAGAAGGGAAGAAATGACCATGGTGGCCTTCTCAGATCCTGTGGGAAATGCCTCTACCCATCCAGTGAAAGTGTCTACCCAGACCAAGAGGTATTTTAGTTTCCGGGCTCGGGGCATGTGAGTAAAGTCAATTTGCCAGTCCTGGGCGGGGGCAAATCCCCAAGCTTGATATGTAGGGAAGGGAGGTCACAGGGCCTGAACAATCCCTGAGGAGTAGTAGAATAGCAGATGGAACACTGAGAAGTGATTTCCTTGTGGATAGATTTCCATGATGGAAAAGAAATGAGAGGTTCTAAGAGGTGGGCAAGTGGCTTGTAACCTACATGGAAGAGGTTATGAAATGATGACAGAATAGAATGGGCCTGTGAGGCTGGAAGGAGATATTTTCCTTGGTCCAAGAACCATTTGCCTTGTGGGGGAAGAGATTGATAGGTGGAAGTTTCAGTGGGAGAGTAGGTGGGAGTGACCGATGAGAAGGAGAAAAACTGGCCCTGAGGGAAAAAAGTTGGAAGCTAGCTGCTTCTTTAGCTACCTTATCAGCATAAGCATTGCCCTGAGCTATGGGATCTGATGCCTTTTGATGGCCCTTGCAGTGAATGACTCCAGCTTCCTTTGGAAGTAAAGCAGACTTGAGAAGAGTTTTTATTTATTAAAGAGGCATTAATGATGGAGGATCCTTGCATAGTGAGGAAACCTCTTTCAGCCCATATAACACCATGGCGGTGTAGGATATGGAAGGCATATTTAGAGTCAGTATAAATATTAACACGTAGTCCCTTTGCAAGAATGAGGGCCCAAATTAAGGCAATGAGTTTGGCTTGCTGAGAGGTAGTGGAGGGGGGCAGAAAGTATATGCATCAGGTGTGAGGAAGAAAATGATTTTGGAAGTTATGAGAACTGTAGAGAGTGAGTTGAGCATAGTTTGTGATTTTTGAGGGCCTCTAAAACTATTAAAGCAGTGGCAGCTACCACACGCAGACATGAGGGCTAGGCTAAAACAGTAAGGTCAAGATGTTTGGACAGAAAGGCTACAGGGCGCAGTCCTGGCTCTTGTGTAAGAACTCTGACCACACAACCCTGCACTTTGGCTGTGTGTAATGAAAAGGGTTGGGATGAGTTAGGGAAAGCTACTGTGGAAGCAGCTTCTAGGGCTGCTTTTAAGTAGTGGAAAGGAGTGGCAAAAGGATTTAGGATCTATGGGATCAGCTAGGTTTGCTTTTGTGACTTTATATAATGGTTTAGTCAGGATGATAAAACTAGTTATCCAAAGGCAGAAGCACCTAACCATGCCTAGGAAGGAAAGAAGTTGTTGTTTTGTGGAAGAGATTGGGGTTTGGGAGATTAACCGGACACAGTTAGCAGGGAGAGCACATGTGTTTTCATGAAGAATTATGCCGAGATAGGTAAGAAATGAGGAAGAAATTTGGGCTTGACTGAAGTAATGGGGGCTGTCCGTGAGGCCTTGCAGCAGTACAGCCCAGGTAAGTTGCTCATCCTGATGGGTGTCAGCGTCAGTCCAAGTGAAAGCAGAGAGAGGCTGGGATGAAAGGTGCAAAGGAATAGAAAAGAAAGCATGTTTGAGATCCAGAACAGAATAATGGGTTATGGAGGGGTTGTGGAGGGAGGTACTGAGGATAGGAGAGTATATGGCTTTGGCATCACGGAGTGCTTAGTCAAGACAATTTGGTTGATAAGGCGCAGATCCTGAACTAACCTGTAAGGCTTGTCCGGTTTTTGGACAGGTAAAATGTGGGAATTGTAAGGAGAGTTTATAGGCTGTGAAAGGCCATGCTGTAGCAGGCGAGCGATAACAGGTTTTAATCCTTTTAAAGCGTGCTGTGGGATGGGATATTGGCATTGAGTGGGGTAAGGGTGATTAGATTTTAATGGGATAATAATGGGCGTGTGATCAGTTGCCAGGAAGGAAGTAGAGATATCCCATACTTGTGGCTTAAGGTTGGGGGATATGAGAGGAAGATGCGAAGGAGGCTTTAGGTTGGGAAGAAGGGTGGCAATGAGATGTGGCTGTAGTCCAGGAATAGTCAGGGAAGCAGATAATTTGGTTAAAACGTCTCAGCCTAATAAGAGAACTGGGCAGGTGGGGATAACTAAAAAGGAGTGTGTAAAAGAATGTTGTCCAAGTTGGCACCAGAGTGGGAGAGTTTTAAGGAGTTTTGAAGCTTGGCCGTCAATACCCACAACAGTTATGAGGGCAAGGGAAACAGGCCCTTGAAAAGAAGGTCATGTGGAGTGGGCGGCCCCTGTATCGATTAAACAGGGGATGGACTTACCCTCCACTGTAAGGGTTACCCAAAGCTCCACGTCTGTGATGGTCCAGGGGGCTTCCGAGGCGATCAGGCAGCGTCAGTCTTCAGCTGCTAAGCCGAGGAGATCTGGGAAGGACTCAGCCAAGGAACGTTGGGTTTGGGCTCCAGGAGCTTTAGGAGCGGCGGCGATGTGAGTCGGACAGTCTGACCTCCAGTGGGGGCCTGCACAGACAGGGCACGGCTTAGGAGGAATCCCGGGCTGCAGGCATTCTGAGGCCAAGTGACCAGGCTTTTGGCATTTGAAGCAAGGTCCACTAGGAAGTTTTGAAGGAGCTGTGACTTGGATGTTCTGAAGTTTTTGTATGCTGGAGACATGGTTGTGGGTTGTCTTACAGCAGAGGCAAGTAGCTGTAACTCAGAGATGCGTTGTCGCTTGGCTGCCTCTTCTCTATTATTGTACACCTTGAAGGCAAGGTTAATTAAGTCCTATTGTGGTGTTTGAGGGCCGGAATCTAATTTTTGGAGCTTTTTCTAATGTCAGGAGGGGATTGGTTAATAAAATGCATATTGAGAATAAGACGGCCTTCTGGCTCCTCTGGGTCTAGGGCGGTAAAGTGTCTAAGGGTTGTTGCCAAATGGGCCATGAACTGGGCTGGGTTTTTATATTTGATGAAAAAGAGCCAAAATGCTAACTGCCTTGGGAGAGGTCAGATGACGAAAAAGGAGCATTAACCTTGACTATACCTTCAGCTCCAGCCACCTCTTTAGGAAGAAATTGTTGGGCAGGCAGGGGAGGGCTGGTCACGGAACAAAACTGTAAGCAGGACTGGGTGTGAGGAGAGGAGGTGATAAAAGGATTATAGGGTAGGGGAGCAGAAGCTGAGGAAGAATTGGCACCTGGCTCGGCCTGGCAAGGAGCAGTCTGGGGAGGAAGGTAGAGGTCAGATGAGTCCATAGAAAAGGAAGATTCAAAGGACTCAGAGCTTGGGGTGGAGACTGAAGGAACAGACAGGAGAGAAAGAAGAAAGATTTGGGATGAGTTGCATTGGGAGCAGGGAGGGACCAATGTGTAAAAGAGTGCCTGGACGCCAGTCACCTCAGACCATTTGCCCATTTTTCGACAAAAATTATCTAGGTCTTGTAGGATAGACAAACGGAAAGTGCCATTCTGCAGCCACTTGGAACTACTGTCGAGTTTGTACTGGGGCCAAGCAGTATTGCAGAACAAAATAAGGCATTTAGGTTTTAGGTCAGGTGTGAGTTGAAGAGGTTTTAAGTTTTTGAGAACACAGGCTAAGGGAAAAGAAGAAGGAATGGAGGGTGGAAGATTGCCCATAGTGAAGGATGAAAGCCTACAGAAAAGAGAGGGTAGAGATACGGAGAAGGGGGCGGGAGGTGAGCAGCCCTGGGCTGCAATGTGGGTGAGCAGCCAAAGCAGGCATCGCTGCAATTGACTTGCCACCAAGGACATGTGGGTGAATGACCAAGGCAGGTGTCCCCGTGGTGATCAGACACCAATGAAATGTGGGTGAATAATCAGGCAGGCACCCCTGCAGTGATTAAACACCAAGGGAAGACTATCTTCCCGAGTCCATGACCGGCACTGGAGTTTTGGGTCCACAGATAAAATGTGTCTCCTTTGTCTCTACTAGAGAGGAAAAAGAACTGGAATTGGAAGGACAGGGAGAATGAAGGGTAGTGAGAGAGGAAGATTGAAGGGTAGGGAGAGAGGCTGGAGAAGAGTGAAAAGATCACTTACCCGATTTGAAATTGGTGAGATGTTCCTTGGGCTGGTTGGTCTGAGGACCCGAGGTCATAGGTGGATCTCCTCATGAAGTGAGGGCGAGGACAGGGGACTGGTCTCCTGAAGGAGTCCTCCTGTCCCAGGTCTTAGGCACCAAATGTCGTGTGCGTCCCTGTGAAGAGACCACCAAACAGGGTTTGTGTGAGCAACAAGGCTGTTTATTTCACCTAGGTGCTGGCGGGCTGAGTCCAAAAAGAGAGTCAGCAAAGGGTGGTGGGATTATCATTAGTTCTTATAGGTTTGGCATAGGCGTACAAAATACATTCTTAAGGGCAGGGGAGAATATTGCAAAGTACCTTCTTACTGGCAGGGGAGACTATATCGTATCAGTTAGGTGGGGCAGGAACAAATCACAATGGTGGAATGTCATCAGTTAAGGCTATTTTCACTTCTTTTGTGGATCTTCAGTTGCTTCAGGCCATGTGGATGTACACCTGCATGTCACAGGAGATATGATGGCTTAGCTTGGGCTCCGAGGCTGACACCTCCTATGTTCCTGGAATTGTGTAAAGGTCTTTACAAACAGCATGAATCACTGAGCTCATGCAAGAACTCTGTGAAGAAGGAAGCTATTATTCTTCTCATTTTATAGATACAGAAATTATTAAACCAAGACCCTGAGTTCAGTAATTCACATCTAGAAGGGAACAGAACTGAAATAAGTATTTAAGACTGTTGGACATCCATACTATTTACTGTTTTCATTTGGACGAGCTGCTCTGTGTCATTTGGCTAGTAGAGGGGACACGGTCTTACTCTGTCACCAGGCTGTTGTCAAACTCCCAGCCTCAGTGATCCTTCCACCTCGCTCTCCCAAAGTATATGCTCTGAGTATATGCTCAGAATATATTCAAATGTGGAAGAAGGTGTAGGCAATCTAGTTTTGTATAAAGGGCCAAAATAAGGTATTAATTTTAAAATAATGGAACATATATCAAATTCAGTGATTCTCAACTGGGAGCACATCCTCCTACCTCAGGGGGGCCTTTGGAAATGTGTAGGGTCATTTGGGGTCCTTTTGGCCATTACACTGGCCTGTTACACTGGGGGGCTTTCAGGAGGCTCCATGACCTGCAGTCTGCAAAACAATTTTAGACAATAAGGACTTGTCTGGCTCCAAATGTCAGATACTGTCGAGAAACACTGATCAAGGGCAATGGTAGGAATTTGAAATGATACTGTAAAACTCAAAGGTGGCAAACTCAAATGCCTTTAGGGATTAGTCAGCAAGTGAAGAAATCACATCCCATTTTAGGGACATACAAATTCAAATCACTGAAGCACTTCATCAGACAAAAATTAGGTGTCAAATGTGGCCTGTGGATAGCCAGGTTGGAGCCTTTTAATGGGGGTTTTTCTGACCAAAAAACATGTTTACGATATATTAAGAGAGAAAAAAAAGCTAACAATCTGTATGATTCCATGTTTTAAAGACATTGTCTCTGTATACACACATATTTGCATATATACTTGCACTTACATTCGTGAAAATATTTAGACAATTTTCTGGAAGGATATGGAATAAGATTTGGGGTAATTTCAGCCTGGCGTGGTGGCTCATGCCTGTAATCCCAACACTTAG
Organism: Piliocolobus tephrosceles; assembly: GCF_002776525.5. NCBI lineage: Eukaryota > Metazoa > Chordata > Mammalia > Primates > Cercopithecidae > Piliocolobus > Piliocolobus tephrosceles. The sequence goes on from NC_045434.1 coordinate 62,933,628, forward strand.
AGAGGCTGAGGTGGGCGGATCACCTGAGGTCGGGAGTTCAACCAGCCTGACCAACATGGAGAAACCCCGACTCTACTAAAAATACAAAATTAGCAGGGCGTGGTGGTGCATGCCTGTAATCCCAGCTACTTGGGGGGCTGAGGCAGGAGAATCGCTTGAACCTGGGAGGCAGAGGTTGCAGTGAGCCGAGATCGTGTCATTATACTCCAGCCTGGGCAAAAACGTGAAACTCCGTCCCCCCCCAAAAAAAAAAATTGGGGGTAATTTTTTTTTTGATACCAGATCTCACTCTGTCACCCAGATTGGAGTGCAGTGGCATGATCATGGCTCACTGCAGCCTCGACCTGGACTCGGGTGATCCTCCCACCTCAGCCTCCTGAGTAGCTGAGACTGTAGGCATGTGCCAGGCACACCTAGCTAATTTTTTTGTATGTTTTGTAGAGATGGGGTCTTGCTATGTTACCCAGGCTGGTCTTGACCTCCTGGACTCAAAAAATCCACCTGCATCGGCCTCCTGAAGTGCTGGGGTTATAGGTATGAGCCACTGTGTCCGGCTCAATTTGGGGCGATTTTCTAAAACGCGTTGCTCATTCTTGTTTTTAATTCTTTGACGACAAATGTCTACTAGTTGCGTAATTTTAAATAAATAAAGTAGAAGAGGAGCCTTAAAAAATAAAAGCTTTGAGTGTAGTATTGGAAGACAGCCCAGGCAACCTACTGGCCGACCCCCTCAAGGGGAGAATCGTATCTGTGATTAAGGACAAATGAGACATTCAATATTAGACAATCAATACTAAAGCACCAGAATTCCTTTAAAAGTGGAACATTGTTGCTTTCTCAAACACACTGGGCTAGCTTCTAGCCCCCTTCCACAAATTTCATGTTTTTCATGATACAATAAAGCTCTTCTGGTAAAGCCCAGTCTTCCTTGCGCAGCTGCCCTGGCAGGGGTCTTGAGGAACCCCAGATGAGGCTTGAGAAATCAGGATCTGTATTGAAATTTATCTTAGGGGGGGCTCATCCAAAATTAGACAAAAGTAGGACATTTTCAATACAGCTCTCCCCCTTTTTCAATCAAGCCACCAAATCCTTCAAGATCATTGTTTTTTCTGAAAAATCCCTGTCTTGCTTTATTGCAATCATGTTTGTGTTTTCTTTCCAGTGTGTTGGCTCTACACTTTTTATTTTGTGCACAAGTCCCCCCCCCCCTTTTTTTTTTTTTTGAGACAGGGTCTTGCTCTCTCACCCAGGCTGGAATGTAGTAGCACCATCACAGCTCACTGAAGTCTCAACCTCCTTGGCTCAAGCGATCCTCCCACCTCAGCCTCCTCAGTAGCTGGGACCACAGGCACATGCCACATGCCTGGCTAATTTTTATATTTTTAGTAGAGACAAGGTTTCGCCATGTTACCCAGGCTGGTCATGAACTCCTAGGCTCAAGTGATCTGCCCACCTCAGCCTCCAAAAGTGCTGGGATTACAGGGGCAAGCCATCCTACCTGGCCCAAGTCAATTTTGACTGAACTTTCTTTGTGGAGTTTGCTGATCACTGGGCAATAACGGATTTTCTATCAATTTGTCTAAGGACTCCGAGAAGGTGAGAGGCAGGTAATTTCCTGGAGTCTTTTCTCGTTCGCTGTCTGGGTCAGTCCCCAGGGTCCCTGCCTCCTGCCTCCCTGCGGCCCTCCTTACCAGCAACTAGTCACAGCTCTCCTACAGAAAGAACCCAGAAGCCCTGCTGGTAACAAGGTGACCTGTGGTGCTTCTTGGCACTGGGTGCAGGGACGAGTGGAGAGAGAGCTCCAGCCCAAACAGGAAGGGGAGTTCTCCCATCTAGGACATTGCTGCTTTTCACTCCCCACCTACCCCTTTCACACGCTGAATCTATACCAAACAAGGAACTCATATCTGGATTCTGAATCCACCTTTATAAACCAAACTAGACAGAAAGCTTTGGGAGTGAAAATGTTAAGTGCGCTTTACTCATTAAATTTCCTTAGGAGAAGTGTCTAGAATGTATCATGCAGGAAAGTGGAGACTGAAGCAAGTATGATGAATAAACTGGGCATGTGTCACAATTGATCTTCAAGTAGCTGAGTTTGCCCAAGGGAAATTTGTATAAAGAGCCATGGAGTCCTGACCAGCTCCTTACCTCTTGCAGATCTCCAGCACCCTGCCGGTGGCACTACTGGGAGACGAGGTGCCAGGGCGGTTCCCGAAAGTGCCTGAGCCCCAACTTATGAGCAAGGAGCTCATCATGCTGACAGAGTGAGTAGGCCCAAGAAGAGCAGGGGCAGGGTTCCCACCAAGCTAACTGGTGTAGCTGGCTTCCAAGCACACATACCACCCTTCCTGGCTCCCCCAGCCTTATTGTCCAGAGAGGCAAAGGGACCTACCCTGGGACATGCAGCAATGCCAGATGTCTGCCTCCAGCGGGGACAGGGATAGATTTGCAGTTGTATTCACATCTCTGCAATCTCTGACTTTGCCCCTTTTTCTTTCCCAACAGGGTCATGGAGGTCTGGCATGGCTTAGTGATTGCGGTGGTGTCCCTCTTGCTACAGGCCTGCCTCCTCATCGTCATCAACTACCTGCTCAGCAGGCAAATTGGTAACTGGCTCAGCATCCTCTTACCTCCTAGTCACTCTCAGAGACAATTCTTGAGCCTCCAGAAGGACAAGACCCCTTTGGAGTTCCCAAATGTCACTCAAAAACCTACCAGAGGCCCCACCAGCCAAATCCTTCCCCCTCCGCACCTCCCGCCCCACCCCATAACTGTAACTGGGTAATCCCCACTCTGACCTCACCTTTTAACCAACTATTTCTGGCTGGAAATGACCATCCACATCTTTCCACTACCCAGACCTTCTGCCTAGACACAGCTTTTGCAATGCCTATGAGGAAGTGCTCGTGTAACCTGGGTCTAATTAATTTTCTTCATCACTGCCAAAGGACTGAACATGAAGAAATGGCCTTGAATTACAACAGAAGGAAATATGGCTAGACTTAGAGATTAAATTCTTGAACTGATATACAATAGAAGGTAGTGAAGCTCGGTCCTGGAAAGGCATTTCAATTAGGGAAAATAAGGCAAGATGCTGCTGCTTTGGTTGTGCTAAGAGAAAGGACCAGGCAAGGTGATGTTTTGAGGGTCTCTCTAGTTAAGTTGAGCTTCATTCATCCGTTTGTTCATTCATTCATTCAACAGATATTTCTTGAGGATCTAAGACACTCTCTGGGCCTAGGTTATACAACAGGGAGCAAAACAAAAATTCCTACCCTCGGAATCCTTCATTCCATGTGACAACAAACAAGATAAACAAGTAAAACATGTATATGCTAGATTATGGTAAGTGCCAGGGAGGAAAAATGGAGCAAGGGAGTAGATACAGCTTGGTGGATGGTTGGCATCACCGAGAGGCTAACCTTTGAGTATAAACTTGCAGGGAGTGAGGCGTGAGCTCTACCTGCAAAGGCCTGAAGGAGGAACGTGTTAGGCACACAGTAGCAAGAGCAAAGAGGCCAGGCAGCTGGAGCGGGCAGAGAGAAGCAGGAGAAAGCCAGAGGGGAGGGAGGAGTGAGCCCTCCGAGGCTGGGACTTGGCTTTTTCCAAGTGAGGTGCAGAACCACGGCAGGGTTTTAAGCACAGCAGTGCTGAGGTTTGAAGGGATCTTTCTGAAAGGTTTGCTTTATTGAGGGCAGTGTTCAGAAGGCACTGGTTCAAGAGCCGATGTGCCGAACCCAGGCAGTTTCCACTTTTTTTTTTTTTTTTTGAGATGGAGTCTCACTCTGTCCCCCAGGCTTGAGTGCAGTGGCACAATCTCAGCTCACTGCAACCTCTGCCTCCCGGGTTCAAGCGATTCTCTTGCCTTAGCCTCCCTAGTAGCTGGTATTATAGGCACACATCACCATGCCTGGCTAATTTTGTATTTTTAGTAGAGATGGGGTTTCCATGTTGACCAGGCTGGTCTTGAACTTCTGACCTCAAGTAATCCACCCACCTCAGCCTCCCAAATTGCTGGGATTACACGCATGAGCTATTGCACCTGGCCACCTTCCACTTTTGATCCCTCCCTTCTCCCTTCTAGTCCACCAGAGTGAACAGATACTGAAAGCGGCCAGGCTTCAGGTCCCCAGGCCCAGCCCTGCCCACCATCATCCACCTGCTGCCAAAGAGATGAAGGAGACTCAGACAGAAAGAGACATTCCAATGTCTGATCCCTTTTACAGGAGTGAGTAAGGGGTTGAGGGGAGAACTTGTCTCGGTGCTTACTTTGCTCTGTCTGGACACCCAGGACCTCCCTACAGCAACCCTGCAGGCCCAAACCTCTAGGCTGAGGATTCCTCACACCCACATCAGGACAGCCTTGCCAGCCTACTTTTTTCAGAAAGCTGTTTTATTCTACTTTGTGGGGGAGTTCCTGCTGAGTTTGTGTGGGTCTAAGTTCTTCTCCAGGTTTAATCGTGTGCAAATGATTGCAGGGGGCTTGGGAAATGTCCCTGCTCTTCTCTTTGTAAAGCTGTGGCATCTTTTCTTCGGAATGATCAGCTAATAGTGGAGTTAGAATTTCACCCGCTTCTGCTTGCCTCCACCATGGCTGCTGCTATGTCAGTGTTATTGACTGGCTCCTTAGTTGGCTCCTCCACAGTCCCTAGAGGGACCCTTCTTCATGGTCTTAGATCTGCATGGGTATCTGAGTGTGTAAATGTGAATCTTGCTGCTGGTTCAAATCTATATCGCCCTCCTGCAAGTGAGCCAATAGGTTACGATTCACAGTGGAAATGACTGCTTTGGCAACAAGGCAACTCCTGGATGGGGGCTCACTCACCAGAGATTGCACTTCTTCCACTGGTTTATCTCTTGATTGGTTTGAATTTGCTGTCTCCTGATTTTATCTTTTCAGTTGAGACATGGCCTCAGTGCCTGCCTGTGGGGACCTGAAGGTGCTGCTTATATGCATGTTTCAGCAGAACTGGAGAGGCACTGGCCTTACCCTAACCCCTGGCCCCAAAGCTTCACCAGAGCCTGGCTAGAATCAGGGATTGTTTAGCTGGCAGGGACCTCAGAGACCCTTGCTCAACCCTCTTGTCTTGGGGTGGACGAAAACCAGGGCACAAAAAGAGATGTGATCTGCCTAGATTTAGTGACAACTTTGGACTAGAAGGTGTAACTTCTGAGGCCAAGGCTGTTTGCATTGGGCCACATTGTCCCTGCATGTTCCTCCTGACTTTTCTTTCTAGAAGACAGCCCTTTCCAAGCACAGTCAACCTAGTGTATTTTTTAAAATTAGTTTTAGATGGAGTTGAACGAAGCGGCAGTGCCTGGCCTCTTGGACATGTCCCTGCCTATTTTTGGAGACTTTCTCTCCCCCAACTCTTGCCCTATTCTGTTTCTCCTTCTTCCTCTTTTGGGGTCTCTGTATCTCTCTTTCCTACCCCACTTTGTGTTGCTGGCTTTGCCTCTGTCTTTATCTGATAATAAGCCAATTCTCCCTTCCATTGTCTCTATCCTCTCTTAACACCCTCTGGCTTGCTTTGGAAGAGGAACCGTTTCTATTTCTCCCCAGATGGCAACGACACATCCTCAGATAGCTCAGACAGCTCCTGCAGTTCGCCTCCCGCCTGCCAGGTAATGGATGTGCCCATTGATCTCAGACCAACATATGCCATCTGGGGGTTCCTGCTGCGAAACACTGAAAACTCAGGTTGCCCCAGCTATGGAGTGGGAGCAAGAAAAGAGGGGTTCTTGAGTCATTACAGCATCTTCAGGTGCGGGGAGTCAGGCTTCCACCCATAACCCATATCAGCATGGATCACCCAAACAAAGTGGGTCTGAACAGACTATAAAAATGAAAGTGCCGATGGGAAACCCTCTCCCCATGCCCCAGTCATTGGGCTAAAGTCTGCTGTGAGTCCTGATCTCACTTGAATTGAGTCTCAGCATCTTCCTGTTGCCTCCACCTGCTCATCTGTAATCCCATTCCCTGCAGACAGGTGGAACAAAGTCACTGGTACTCTTCCTCACTGCCCTGGACTGCTCTCAGACACAGCTACTTGGACCCAGATCTTCCCCACCAAGCCATGGGCAAACCTCTTTGAGTAAGAGTTCAGTCCTGGGGTCTTATATCCTCCAAACGTGGTAGGGATCTTGACCCACATATCTCTGCTTTTCTCCTAAGGACACCGAGGATGTGGATTACACACAAGTCATCTTTTCAGCCCCTGAAGAACTAAAAAATGACTCCACCCTGGACTATGAGAACATAAAGGAAATCACAGATTATGTCAATGTCAATCCAGAAAGCCACAGTCCCAATTTCTGGTATTTTGTCAACCCTGCTCTGTCTGAACCAGCAGAATATAATCAAGTGACCATATAAATTCCAGATATTTTTAATGGAGTCCAGTTCTCTACAGATTCTTACATTTAATTTGTAGGGAAATGCCATTTTTCCCCCCTTAAACAAGGCATAGAGCTCACAAGTCTATGGAAACAGGCCAAAAAGAATGTGGAGAAGAAAACTGACAAACACACAGAGGTCCCCAAGACCCATGGACTCCTGGTCTGTACCCAATAAAGGCTGTTTATTCCTCAAAAACAAAAACAAGACTTGGGTGTGAAAACAGGCCTATGCCCCGGCAAGAAAGATTCAGATCAGATGTTAGGAAGAACTTTCAGGTAAAGTATGAGAACCATGGAGTCCATTAGCAGAGACAGTGGTGAAGTCTCTCCCCAGGGAAAATTTTAAAAAGGTTTAATCAGCTGTTGTAGAGTTCTACTTGGCAATCTCATGGTTAAATGACTTCTCTTTGAGCTCTTTAATTATTGGCAATAAACAACTTCTTTAAAAGTTTTAAATAAAATAGCAACCACCACCAGTTCTTCTTTTCCTGTTGCCTAACCCTGTAGTTTTCCTCGTTTTCAGTGACGTGTTTTGCTGAGTAATCCTCCTCTGCCCTCAGAACTTTAAATAGTGCATTTACAAAGCCCACCATCCATCAACCTTTGAATCTGCTGTTTCTTATAAGCCAAAGATGACAAATGGAATTCTGGTAAATATCAACCAGCATCATAATCTCTTATTCCAAGAAAAATCTCCCAAAGCTCAATCTAATACAATTTAAGATTCATTCCTGGTTTAAAAAAAAAAAAAAAAACAAGTAGGAATACAGGGACACTCGCTAACTCAATTAAGAATGATTTATCTCAAATCAGGAGATTACATGATATTTAACTGTAAGCTCCTAGACACAGTCCTATTAAGTCAGAAACAAAGTAAGAATGTCCACAAGCCTGCCATTTCCTTTGTTATCTAACATTGTTCTAGACGTTCTAATCAGTGTGATAAAACAGTTAATAAAACCAAGAACTATGAAAAATTGGAGCCAGGCATGGTGGTGCATGCCTGTAATCCCAGCACTTTGGGAGGCTGAAGCAGGTAGATTACTTGAAGTCAGGAGTTTGAGACCAAACTGGCCAACATGGTGAAACCCGTCTCTACTAAAAATACAAAACTTTGCCGGGCTTGCTGGCGGGCACCTGTAGTCCCACCTATTCGGGAAGCTGAGGCAGAAGAATCACTTGAACCCGGGAGTTGGAGGCTTCAGTGAGCCAAGATCGTGGCACTGTACTCCAGCCTGGGTGACAGAGCGAGACACTGTCTCAAAAAAAAAAAAAAAAAGTTAGAAATGAAGAAAAATTTGTCATCCTTTTCAGATATCCTAGCCCTAGAAAACCACAGAGAATTAAAATGCTTTAAAATTGATAACATGAGTAACCAGTGACTAGAGAAGTATTTTTCTCCAACGGCTAATTAAGACATGAAGTAAAAAGAAATTTTGCTCATAATAGCTAAACAAACATGTCCCCAGAATTGAAACCCTAGGTTTATTCCTAGTCAAATTCAAACCCAAGACCAGTGGCATTCAGGTCTCAGACATCTGAGATTTATTAACTGTGCTCCATTTGCTGGCTGTGGATGACCTTTTTAGCCCTGGCCCTGAGAGCAGCAGGCAGGCTGTCCTCCTCCTGAGTTATTCTTCCCCAAGGTGATGTAAGGGGATGATTCTGGTTTGGGTTTCTGGGGTTGGAAAATGTTGCTGGTTTATTTGTCCCTTCACCTTTTAGTTACCATTGTCATTCTTCTCTTTACAAAGCTTTTCTTAAAGGGACACAACAGAGTCTACTGATTAGACAGGTAGAATGAGGAATAAATACCAAAAATAATAACAGCAACATTGTCCCATCAAGAAGTGAAACTCTACTTCTTATTGATTTCTTCTATTTATTATTTATCTATTTATTTACTTTTAGAGACAGGGTCTCTGTCACTCAAACTGGAGTGCAGGAGTATGATCATGACTCAGTGTAACCTCAAATTCCTGGGCTCAGATGATCCTCCTGCCAAAGCGTCTCAAGTAGCTGCGACTACAGGTGCATGCCATGATGCCCAGCTAATTTTAAAAATTGTTTTGTAAAGAGTGTCTCACTATGTTGCCCAGGCTGTTCTTGAACTCCTGACGTCAAGCGATCTTCCTACCTCAGCCTCCCAAAGCACTGGGATTACAGGCATGAGCCACTGCACCCTACCTGATCTCTTAAAAAAAGGAAAAAAAAAAAAATGCCAGGCGCAGTGGCTCACCCCATAATTCCAGTACTCTGGGAGGCCAAGGTGGTTGGATCATTTCAGGTCAGGAGTTCGAGACCAGCCTGGTCAACATGGTGAAACCCTGCCTCTACTAAAAATACAAAAATTAACTGGTTGTGGTGGTGTACGCCTATAATCCCAGCCACTCGGGAGACTGAGGCAGGAGAATGGCTTAAACCGGGAGGTGGAGGTTGCAGTGAGCCGAGACGTGCCATTGTACTACTACAGCCTGGGTGACAGAGCAAGACTCCGTTTCAAAAAAAAAAAAATTCAAAAGTGTACTGAAGAGATATAGACAATTTACAGTGCACCCAAGAGACACTGCAGGGACACTGCTGAGACAGTTCCCACCAGAAGATGGGATGAGAGTAAACAGACTGCCTGCTTTCCTCAGAATTCTGGGACAGGCCTTGGGTGTTAAGAGAGAGAACAACAAAAAAGAAGATTGGGTGGGGTCAAGGCATCTATGACCTAATTGTGGGGACAGGAAAGAGCCAGAGAACATGTACAAAACAATATGTAACAAACAATGAACACAGAACAATGAAACAAGAGCCTATCAGTATTTACACAGATCCAGGGAATAGGATGCTAGAATCAGGCAGCCTTAATCAGAGAAAACATCCCAGAAAGAGGTGATTTCTGATCTCAGTTTAGAAAAAAAGGGTGGAAAATCAACAGATGGGAAAAAAGGCAGAAGGTAAAGGAACAGATCTGACCTGCTGCAGGCTCTCAATAAATGCTTGAGGGGCAGCCCTGAGTGGCACTGTCTGGAGAACTGTCTGTGTCTGGGCTCAGAGGCTGCTGTGATACTCTGGCACAGGGAGGTGACGTCAGGGGGACCAGAGACCAGAGGCTGTAGAATGATTATAGACCATCTAATTAAGCTCTATAATAAACTCTCTTCAGAAATATGACATTCGATAGTGAATATATCATGGAGGTTAATATTAGAACCCACCCTGATTGCTTATAAAGTGAGGGCATTCTTGGAGAGTGCTGTTTAACAGTAGATTTAAACGTGTGACTCTACCAAGAGCTTAGAACTTCAATAGTGCACATGACTGCTCAGATGCCCTCATAAGTACAGAGGAAGGCTGATGTCACCTCCTGAGGAGTTTGAGCCAATAAGCTAATGATTGGGGCCAGCTAACAAATTGAACTAATCCTCAAAGTCACTGCAAGCCACCTAGAAATAAAATGGCCTTTTTTTGGTCATATTTCCATGAGCTTCAAGGGTGAGCTGTCTAAATCGATACAAATAGTCACCTGTATGAGTAACCACCCTTTGAGGAGCATAGCTTCCAGTTCAATGAAGTCACATTCTGCCACGTTATATGTCATTGGTACCTCCCAGGAACAATCATACTGTTTCACACTGGGTTTCTCCAAGGACGTGGACTGGACAAAGATTTTTCCAAAAGTATCTGATAATAAGACACAGAAAAACTGATTTGCTATTGACAACCACTAGATGGTGGATTACATGCCAGTAATGACCTAGGAATATAGACCACAGTAGACCTTAATAAATGTGACCTGTCTTCAATGAATTCTTATTCTAAAGGAGCAAGCATCCAAATGCATACCATGGGAACTGCAGCAAAATTCCATGAGCATCTTATTAGCCACCAAGACCTACTAGGGGGAGGAGGTATTTTATGCTCAACATCAGTGGGTTTCTTTGCTTCTGGAATTGGGACAGATTGCTGGGCTCCGAGGCACTCTCAAGGAGGCCTCCTAACCCATACCTCCAGATTCTAAACCAGAATCCGTAAAGTAACTATAGCTCATGTGGCTTTTTGAGGTCCTATTAGGGCCCTCAAACACTGACTATGTGTCTTGCTGCTTTTTGGACAGGAATTCCTATACTCATTTCCTCACCTTGCAATAGAAACCTCTTGTTCTTTGCCTTGCCAAATCTCCGTGGGTTTCGAGAGAACCAAGTGTATGTCCAGGTATCTCAGGAGAACCGGGTCAAGTGAGGGACCAAGACTCTTTGGAACTTGAGGATTCACAAGCTAAGTGCCTGGATGACTTTCCTAGCCTTCCCTGTGAGTCATTACTGCTTCGTATTCTCCAGGAGAGTTAAAGAATGTGCACTGGATCTCAGCAATATTTGGCTAGAGAAAGGGCCTTACGCTGATTCTTAGGCAGGAGCTGCCAAGCCAAGCCCAGCCCAGGCCAGGCCCACTTTTGGCTCCACACTGCCACCTTGTGGCCCCATGACAAATTTGAAGCCACTCTGCTTTTCCCACTTAAACTGGATGCACGGTGGCCCCTTCCCCCAACCACCTCACCCCTTCACTCAAGACAAACACACTTTAATTTTATCTTGCACATCCCATTATCATTGTACCTAGAAAACTAAAGATGCACAGGAATTTCCTGGATATTAAATCTTTTTACTGGTGCATTTCAACCTGGGTTTCTGACCTAGGAATAAACTGCTACAGCCTGGGCTGAATCCATAGCCCTGTAGTAGATAAAAGACCTATTTACATACAAAACACAGACACATTATCTGGGAAAGTACTGGCCTGTACCAAACAGTGTAAGAAACGATTCTGAGAAATCCCCGTAGTCAATCGATGAACCCCTCCTGCCCTGCTCTCTGTCCCATCTGCCCCTCATGTCCTGCTTGTACATAGGTTTTAAGGGACTAAAGTACTGTCATTCACAGTCACAGGATGATATAAACATTTTAGACGAGTGCCCCAGCAGAGATGGCATTGTTCAGTTTCTCTTGGGGTTAGCTGTCAGAAATGGGATTCACCCCAGAGAGCACAGAGCCTCCTTCTTGCTTCCACAGGGCCCCTCCTCCTTGAACCCTATCCAAGGCTCTTCCTCTGGCCCAGACTGGCCAGGCGAGCCTCCTATAGGTCCTGCAGAACTTTCACTCATAGATCCAGTGAGATCCACCATTTCCTTCGGGAGCTTCCTGGAATGGTTTCCCGAGGCCCCCAGCCAGCGTGCGGTCGCTCCCCACTGGCCAGATCACAGGACAGAACCAGCTTTCTGGAAAAGATCAACTGTAGCCTTTCCATGGGAGGAACAAGTAGGGCTCCAAAGCCACCACTCTAAGTAAATTCTTCTTGTGCAATGCAAAACAGAAAATACCACAGTAGTAAGAGGGGATCTATAGAAGGCAAAGGGTAGACAAGAAAGGTGATTTAGCCTCGATCCCAGGTCTGTCTCCTCTTTTCCTCTCTGAACTGTAGACTCTCCTGGGTCAGGACCCCAGAGGTTATCTACCAGACGCAATCTGGAGCCAGGCCGTTGTTCCCCTCTCTAACATCTGTTGAGTGTTCTATCTCTAATCTAATCTTACAAATCCCTCCTAACAAAGTGGGCATTGCTATTTCTATTTAATAAGTGAAGAAAGCATTGCTCGGGGAGATTGGACAACTTGCTTAAGTTGATACAGGTAGAAAAGGGGTGAGGTCTTTGGGGCACACAGCTGGTGTTCTTTCTACCTCCCAGTCATTATGAAGAACAAAGATTTACCAACTCTAGGCATTAGGGTCAGAAACTGTGGTCTAAAGATGGGGCAAGGGGGCGGGGAGGCTGCTTATGTAAGCAGGGAAGGGAGCAGATTCAAGAGCTCTGGCTGGCATGGAAGGCTTCTAAGCCCACTTCACCAGGGCAGATAGACAGGGAAGAAGTATTGGATGTCAGGGGCTGATATGGGCAACAGAACTCAGTGAGGGGGAGAGAGTGGGTCCTCCCATATGCCTGAGCCTTGGTCCCATTAGGGTCTCACTCTCCAGTTCTCTAGCACTGAAGGACTGGGATGCTTTGCTCACTCACAACATTCAGCAAGGCTCTTTTCTTTTTAGAAAGCCTCAGGAGGCTTCTTAGAGCTGAGTGGCCTCTTAAAGAAGTATATCCGCAAAGCCACAGTCATTCCTCAAAGCTTCCCTGGGAGTCAAGGGTAGAGACTAAAAGTGTTCTCTAGAGATTCCCTCAGGAGCTTTTAATTAGATTAGTAATTCCTTACATTAGTATAGAGCTCATGACTTTACAAATGACTTTTATATCCACAGTCCTATTCGATTCCCAGAACCAAGGTAGCAAGGACTGGCCAGCATTTTATTGATGTGTGTCATTGCTGGTGGCAGAACCAGGATGCAGCTCCCCTGACGTTTCAGCTGATGTCTTTTCCACCAGCAAGGCTCTCTCTTCAATTGGAATCAGAATTTGGGGGGGAAGCTACTCCACGATAAAAGTCCCCTGGAGTCCAGAAAGTCTACCTTGGCTCTGTCTTGGCCTATAGCCTCTTCCAGCCTTGGAGGAGGATTCAGCATCCCAGATGAGGACAAAAGTGGACAGTGTGACCATGGGGGGACCCACCATCACCAGAATTGAGTCAAAGAGTATATCAATGTCATTGTCATCAAAATCCAACAACTCTTCTAGACCCTGTTGCTTACAATATCCTTTGTGTTTCTCTGTAACACCATTTTCAGGATTACAGAATCATGGAAGGTTGGCGCTTAGAGATCATCTCAACTGTTACACAGGTGAGGAGACTGAGTCCTGGAAATGTATGGTGACTCACCCAAGGTCACACAGATACTGAAGTCAGAACTGAGATTCAAACCTGGGCTCCTAACTGGATCACAGCATCCATACGATTCATGGTGGAAGCTCTGAAGAGCCTGGAGGGTGTCCAGAGCCACAACAATGTCACCTTTTCTCAAAGGAGGCCCCCTGTTTGTAGCCCCTGAGGAAGGAGCAGGCTGGACTCCCTGGGGGGTGGGTTGGGGAAAGGAGGGAGGGCAAGAAGTCCCCGCTGCCCTTGAGGCTTATTCCTGCTGTTAATTTTATGATGACCATTTTCATCTTCTGCTTCCCTCCCTCTTTCCTCCCACCCGCACTCACAGTGGACCAGACCACAGAGAACAGACAACACTTTCCCCTGTCATCCACGCTGTCATAGGGGGTGGCATGGGGAGAGGAGGAACTGGCATTTGCAGAGATCCTGCTAGGTACCAGGTACTGTACTGAATCCTGCATCTTCATGAGACCACCTCCCCTCAACAGACAGCTGGGCACAACAGGGTAAGCCCTACATACCCATTCACTTTTCTTCATGAAACAATTTTCTCTCTACCAAAAAAAAAAAAAAAAAAAATCCAGGATCCAGATAGAGTCCTCTTCACAGTTTTTCACTTCTCCCCTCTCCTGGTTAGGCTGAGATGTGCCAGTCAGGTTAGAATGGAGACAGGTAGCCAGAGCACAAGGCCAACCTCTGGGTTCCTGCCCCCCGTGGATCCCTAGACCGCACCATCCTAGGCCTGCCTAGATCTGGGACACCATGTGTGTATGGACACCCTGTGAATATGGCAGGACCAGGGAGACAGGCAGTTTGATTCTCCCCGACTGCCAGCATCTGAGATTGGGAGCTCATGAGGCAGCCCTCACTCTCGGGGCAGCTGTGACACCAGGATAGGGGGCCCACTCTGGCCTTTTCACCCCGCTTCAGACAGGGCTCCTCTAACTCCAACCCTCACCCTCCCAGCTCTCATGACCAGTGCCCGAGGTTGGCAGAGAACCTCCACTAGTCCTGGGGGCAGTGCCAGACCCCAGCGAGTCTTTCCTAAAAGATGATGGTCTCCTCGGTGGCTTCCCCATCCACCGGCTCCAAGTCCCTTGGTGACTCTTCAGGTCTGGGCCTCCCGCTGAGGGTTAGGCTGAGGCTAAGGCTGAGGGTGGCCGGGCAGCTGGAGTGGGTCAGCAGCGTGGTGTGGCGGCTCGAGAGGCTGCCATCAGAGAGCCGCCGGCACATCCTGGGCTGGCGACCCCCACAGCAGGCAAGGTGACGCAGGGGCCGCGGTAGCAGGTGGCTGTTGAAGCCCAAGTAGATCCAGGGGTTGCAGCAGCTGTTGAGGCTTCCCAGAAGCATGGAGATGGTGAAAGCCACATTGGTGGAATCTACCAAGAGAGAAGCATGAGAAGCCTCAGAATGGCAGCTCGAAGGGACCCGGGAGAGCGTCCAGGCCCCACAGATGAGGAACAGATGAGGAAACTGAGTCCTAGAGAAGAGAAGGGAGTCATTCAGGATCCTATAATTAGAGAGACACACAGCTGAGACTTGAACCTGGGACTCCTGGCTCCAGAGTCTTACCATGCTGATTTTGTTTGTTCGTTTTTGTTGTGTAACTGCAGGGTGAAGGTAGGAGCTGAGGTTTGCTTCAAGTTTAATTGAGAAGAAGGAATGTTGTCAGGGATAGGATCAGCCCAGATAGGAGAAACCAACTTTTTTACAAAACTTAAACCTTGAGTCCCCTAATGGATGTAGATCTAGAATGAGGCAACTTCTGTAAAACAGGCAGGGAAAATAACCAAGCTCAGGCCTCATCCCTCTCCATCCCCACTTACATCATAGATCGTGGATTCACATGGCCTCCTGGACTCTGTCCCCTTCCATTCCTCAGGGGCAGGCCCACTCATTCTATATTCAGTCACTGAGTGTGTGGGCATCAACTCTGCCTGGCCCAATGCTGGGGATCTGATGGGGCAGTCAGTGGAGCATGACTGCCCTATAGACACCTATGTCATCATTGCCGCCTGCAGCTGAGGGGGCAGCTTCTACGTACTGGGCCTCCAAGCATCCCTCTCCAGACTGGAACTTGTTCTGTGTTCTTAGATTGTGCCTAGGAAATGCACCTTTCTGTAGGGAAAAACTAATTTCTCTCTTGGGCAGTCAAAATGTGAGGATGTCAAGGCTATAAAATTCCTTCCAGACAAAATGTTCTTTCTAAAGACTAAATGAAACCCTCATGGCAACAGGAAAGCTGCTGGGATGAGCTTTGGCCTCCTGCTAGATCTGTCATGGTTATAGCCATGGCATAGGCGGCATACTGAGTCACCTTACTCTTCAGTAGAGGTTGTAGAATCAGTGAAAGCAGTTTCAGAACTGGAGGGAACCTTAGAAGTAAGCTTTCTAGTTTTTATAGCACAGTTAATAACAGCTGCAACTCGAAGTCTTTCAGCTCCAAGGTAGAGATCCTACACTCCACCAGAGCTTCAACCAGCAAAATAAAAGGCAAAGCTCAAATGCCTACTCTGCAAGGCACTGTGAAAGCTTCAGATACACTGGCTCCTTGTGCACATGTCCCAGGGGCATGTTCATGGGTGTGGCAACTCATGGCTCAAGAGAAGGGAAGACATAGGGCGAAAACATTTGATAGAGGGCATGAGTCATACAGGTGGGAAGTTGAAGGTATCTGGGCCTGGATGGACTGGTTCAGGGAACAGAAGTGAAGGTAGAGTGGGAAGCACCTGGAAGTGGAGGAGGGATGATATGGTTTGGATGTCGGCCAGGTGCAGTGGTTCATGCCTGTAATCCCAACACTTTGGGAGGTCGAGGTGGGTGGATCACCTGAGGTCAGGAGCTCAAGACCAGCCTGACCAACATGGTGAAATCCCGTCTCTACTAAAAATACAGAAAAGTAGCCAGGCATGGTGATGCGCACCTGTAGCCCTAGCTATTTGGGAGGCTGAGGCGGGAGAATTGCTTGAACCTGGGAGGCAGATTGCAGTGAGCTGAGATCATGCCATTGCACTCCAGCCTGGGTGACAAGAGCAAGACTCCATCTCAAGAAAGAGAGAGAGAGAGTTTGGATGTTTGTGCCCTCCAAATCTCATATTGAAATGTAACCCCCGGTGTTGGAAATGGGTTGGTTGTTTGAAAGAATCTGGGACCTCTCTCTTCTCTCTCTTGTCCTCTCTTGCCGTGTGATACGCTGGCTTCCCCCTTCACTTTCTGCTTCCTGAGGCCCTCGCTAGAAGCAGATGCTGGCACTATGCTTCTTTTTCATTTTCTTTTTGAGATAGGGTCTCGCTCTGACCCTCAGGCTGGAGTGCAGTGTGTGATTATGGCTCCTGTGCTCAAGCAATCCTTCTACCTCAGCCTCCTCAGTAGATCGGACCACAGGGGTGAACCATTGTGCCACCACGCCTGGCTAATTTTTTTTATATTGAGTAGAGATGAGGTTTCACTGTTTCTCAGGCTGGTTTTGAACTCCTGGAATCAGTTGATCCCCCTGCCTCAGCCTTGCAGAGTGCTGGGATTACAGGCATGAGCCACCACACCCAGCCTGGCACCATGCTACTTGTACAGCCTGCAGAACCATAAGCCAAAATAAACCTCTTTTCTTTATAAATTTCTCAGTTTCAGGTATTCCTTCATAGCAGTGCAAATGGACTAATACAAGGGACAAGCCTCAAAAACAAACTCAGTCTTCCTTCCGTTTTGCCTGAGTTCTGGCCTGCTCCCTAGTTAATGTGTAACTACAAATTGCGGAAGATTTGGGAAGTGGCTTTGGCTGAGGGGACAGTATTCATCCTGTCTGCTCCAACAGTGTGCCTTTAGTGTCCAAGATTAAGCCAGGGACAAAGGAGGTCCACAGTTTCCTTCATTTAGGAGTGCCTGTTTGGTTTGGCTCACCTAAGCCAGGCCTTGGTAGGGGCTAGAGATATGCCACAGAGGCAGTGCTGCAGTGGAGGTGCCAGAGGCAGTGGCGGTTGCACTTCCCAGCCCTTGAGGGTAGATACATCACACCCAGTCCTGGCCTCCGTTGCCTCTTGCCAGAAACTCAGCTGATGGTCGGGGACAGGGGCAGGGACAAGCAAACAGGCCGGCTCTGACCAAAGTCTTGGGGCCAGGAGGCCTCGAGGCCAGCATGCGGTGGAGGGGAACTTTGTGTACTGGAAAGCAAGTTTAAAGTAATGAATTTCTGCCTCAAGGGCTTTCATTTTCCTGGGAGCACATTGTCTGTAAGATAACCCTTTGGGACAACCCACTGTCCCATGCATTCCTTGCCCAGAGAGGTCCTTGGTAAGTGGTAAATCACTGTACTCAAGCGAGGGCTGAGGTGTTGAGGGACAGGTTGATGATGATGGTGGACACCACGGGCAAGCAGGAAAGTCTGCACTGGCTAAGTGGCAGGAGCATCATCTTCTCCTCAATAAAGAGGCAGATGACCATCTCACCCCGGTGCCACTGGCTAAGCCACAATGTTGGGAGTAAAGCCATGATCTGGATAAAGCTTGTCCCATGAAGACCTCAATTCAAGCCCGAGCTCTGTCTCTCACTAGCAGTGGCATTTTGGACCAGTTATTTTACCTCTATGAGTCTCAAGGGACTCAAATGTAAAATACAGAAGGCCACTCCTCAGTAGCATGAGGGCTGAATGTGCCTGTACCTAGGAAACCCTCCTTCCTTCTATTCTGTGCTTGGCTAGAGCAGGGAGGTCCCCACAGTTGGTTAGAATTAATATGCTCATTGCTTAAACAATAATCTGCAAATAGTCTCTTGCCTAGACAATGTCAAAAGGGTTAGATTAAGAAGGGATATTGTATTAAGAAGGAAGTTTGGTATTACTTTTGCACTTCTCTTGCATGGTTGTGTTAAATTCATGAATGGCTCTCCTCTATTTCATCTCTCCTCTATTTCTCCTCTCTTCTATTTCATCTCTCCTCCATTTCATCTCTCAGAAAAATGATGAGAGCCAGGCCTCCCATGTGCCAGCTGGAGCACAGTTCTCTTAGAGGTTTCCATTTTGCTTTTCACACAGAAGAAAGGTCTCTCTCCTTTTATAACCACTTTTAAAATCAGAGTTATTAATGAGGTTGAGGAAAAAGACAAGGAGACAGAAGACTTGGGCTTTATTCTTCACTTTGTCACTCCCTAGCTGTAAGGCCTGGGGCAAGTCATGGTTCTGAGGCAGGAAAACAGCAGAGGGAATTAGAGGTTGGATAAAAAGCAGAATGAGTAGGAGCAGAAGCAGGATAAAGAGAAGGGTGAGCAAGAGGCAAGATAAAAAGCAGAAGTTGAAGCAAAACAAAAGTCATATGAAGTGAATCAAGAGCCCCTTGGTTGGCTAGATCCAGACCAACCCAGTAAGGGGCAGCTCCTCAGAGATGGGCATGTGTGTTAGAGACAAAAAGTATCCCTAAAATGACCCCATATGAGAATCAGCTCATTAAAGCTCATGCATAGGTACTGCATAGAATGCATGCACTTAAAATTGAGATGAAGGCCACGTGCAAGTGCACAAGGGCCAAAGTAACTAAGCAACCCACCTATCAAAAGGCAGATGCTGGCTAAAGATTAGGCAGCTCAGGAAGAGAAAAAAAAGAACACATAAAAAGGTGCAAAGTACACCAAACTGATGCCGATCTCATTTCAGAGAGGTCAGCCCGCTCTCCCTTCTCTGAGAGTGTTACTGTGCTTAATAAACTTTTGCTACTTTGCTATTTGTGTGTGTCACATCCAATTCTTTGTTTGTGGCACCAAGAACCCGGGACTTCACCACATCAGCTGGTAACATTTCCTCTCTGAGCCTCTGTTTCCTTATTAGTAACATGAAGAGGTTGAACTGGAAATTTCAGGGTTTTCATGTGCCAAGTCTAATTAACTGGAAGTGTCTGTTGAGAAGGAGCTCAAAGGCATGTCCAGATGCAGGAGGGAAGAGGCTGAGAGAGCAAGTTCATGGGCCACAAATTGCTATCATTCTATGATTTTAAAGCCCATCCAGCAAATTGGTAGTTGGTGGCCAAATGTGCTAATGGCCATATTTCACTAGTACCACACGGCATTTTAAAATTGTTAGTTACCAAAATTTTTAAAGTTGGAAATTTCACATAAAAGATACTGACATGGCATTGGTAGGCTGGATGAGTATTGACGTGGCATTGGTAGGGTAGTCATAACTGTCCCTTTTCACTTGGAGGAGGCACCATCTTACTTCATTGCCCCACTAGTTTGTCACCTGCCTGGCCCTGGGAGGCATTGTAACCCTGACCTAATCCCCCATCCTCTCTTCCTGTCTCTCCCACCTCACTGCCCCCACACAGACCCCACTTGCCTTCACCGGGGGCATTCTCGTCCCACACGGACCACATCTGGACACTGAAGAAGGGAGCCCAGCAAGCGATGTAGGCCAGCACGATGACAAAGGTCATCTTCACAGTTCGGATCTTGGCCCGTGAGACGGTGTTGATGCTGCTGACCCGAGATGGCAGTCCCTGAGTGGTGGCAGCTGAGGCGGAAGGTGAGGGCCTGTCCCAAGTCCTCCAGCCCCCTCCTCTCACTCGCCAGGCCTGTGTCTTGACTTTTAAGTTTTTACAGATCTCATGGCAGATGAGGCTGTAGCAGGCCGTGAGCATGGTCACTGGCAGGACGAAGATAGCCAGGGTGGTCCAGGTGAGGTAGGCCCGTGGCCCCCAAGGGAAGCGGAAGTCTGCCCAGCAGTCCAGCACCCCTGAGCCCTGGATTACCTCCCGCAGGGAAAAAATGAAGACTTGAGGAAGGCTGAGGATGGCGGCCAGCAGCCAGGGAGCAGCGATGAGCAGGTAGGTGGACTGGCCGGGCTGCTGGAGGCTGCGCAGGGGGTGACAGACAGCCAGGTAGCGGTCCAGCGTCATGGCCAGCAGCATGTAGGTGGAGGCGAACATGCTGAGCACCTGCAGGTACTTGACGGCCCTGCACAGGAGGTCGGGGCCCTGGAAACGATAGGTGATGTCCCACAGCAGCTGGGGCAGCACCTGGAAGAGCGCCACGGCCAGGTCTGTCAGGGCTAGGTGCAGCACGAACAGGTGCATGCGGGAGCGCTTGCGGCCCAGCTGGCCCAGGGTCAGCAGCACAGCCAGGTTGCCCCCAGTGGCCAGCACCAGGACAGCGGCCAGGACTCCGATCTCCACCTTGGCCAGCTCCTCATCCCGGCCCAACCAGGGTGTTGTGGCATTGGGGGCAGAGAGGGTGCCCCAGGGAGTGGGGGTGGCATCCCACAGAGGCCCAGAATCCATGAGCAAGGTATGCTGGGAGGGGAGGATGGAGGGAGGATTTGGACGCACGTGGAGAGGTTTGATGGATAAAATGGAGTGGCAAAGGAAAGGCTGAAGGCGGAGAGGAAGGAGAAGCGTGAGAATGACAGGGAGAAGGCTTGCAAGTAGGTGGAAATCATTCAGAGGACAGGGATAGAGAGGAGGAGGGAGGATGAAATATGGAAGGAGACAATGTGACTGCCATCGATCGCTGATCCCAGTGAGGAGAAGGGACCCAGGAGAGAGAGAAGGAGGGGTCAGGAAGACGGGGAATCAGGACGGGAAGAATGGGGGAGGCTGTGCAGAGTGAGGCTTCTGGAAGGGAAAGAAGGCTGGGGAGGGGCTACCACTCTCCAATCCACCTCAAATTCACTTTCTCCAAACTTTTCTGGAAGCCAAGAGCGGAAGCCCTTCAGCCTGCTTGGAGGCGCGGTCCGGGGCTGTCGGTGTCGCGCTCAGGGCTGGAAGCCCCAACCAAGTCCATTGGCTGTGCCTGGTGAGCAGCGGCGGGAGCGCAGCAGAGCAGCCAGGTGGGGTTTTATGGGCAGCGGCCAGCGGCTCGCCAGTTGGCTCCAGCAGAGGAGGGCGGAGTGAGGCTCGCAGGCAACCACCCGGCGGAAGGACCGAGAGGCCGGCTGCTGGAGGGAGGGGGGCCAGAGTGGGTAGCGGACGAGGGACAGGGAGCGAGACAAGCAGGCGACGCAAGCCAGCACCCAGCAGCCGGCAGGATCCACCGACCCGCAGGCAGGCAGGCAGATAAGCTCCTCTGCGAACTCACCCTGGAACTCTCGGGCCGTCTCTCCACAGGTGGAGTCATCCCTGCGGGTTGGTGAGAGGCGGTCACTCCTCCCACCCCCGGGGGCACTTCGGCTGGCGGCTCTGTTGGCGCGCCCCCTGTCAGCCGGCTAGCAGGTGCAGGATCCACAATCTTCAAGGGTGGCCAGGTTGGCGAGGCGGCATCCCTGATTGCCAGTCACCTGGGAGTGACGTCTAATCGCAGACCCTGTGGAGGGACTGAGAGGCATAGGGAGAGGAAGAAAAAGTGAGGATATTTGTGGAGGTGGGGGGTGGAAGGAGCTAGACCTGAGAACCCTGGTGCGCTTGACCGACGGGGACAGCCGGATAAATTCCTGGTGTTTGCCTCCCCAAGAGACTTCTGGCTTATGTGCTTTTCCTGCGTTAGGTGCTTCCAAGATCCTAAACGCAGTTAACCACTCTGCGAGGTAGAAAAGAGGCCCAGAGAAGTTCAAGAACTTGCTCTAAGAAGATTACTGAACGAGTAAGCAGCAGAGGCTGGTCTAGAACCAGCCCCGTGTGCCATTCTGATAGCGCAGCAGCAGCACTTAGCACCTAACCGGCTTGGCTAAATTCTGTGTGAGAGGCACTGGTGTTGAGGGTAAGAATAAAAACAAAACCCCATCCAGTCCAGAGGCAGCTTACAGCTCAATAGAGAAGGTATTGTGTGGTGTTGGCTGTTGAATTCACATTATCTTCAGTATGCCAGATGGACTGTTAGGACCCTCCCTGGAGCAAATTAGAGGTTAGGACTGACAATAGCACTGTCCCAGACTCTCAGAAAGGGCAGAGTCTGTGACCATAGGTAAGTCCCTTTGTCCCGCCTCTTTTTTTTGTTTTTGAGACAGAGTCTTGCTCTGTGGCCAGGCTGGAGTGTAATGGCATGATCTCAACCCACTACAACCTCCACCTCTCAGGCTCAAGAGATTCTCCCTCCTCAGCCTCCCAAGTAGCTGGGATCACAAACAATCAAACTACGCCCAGCTAATTTCGTATTTTTAGTAGAGACGGGGTTTCGCCATTTTGGCCAGGCTGGTCTCGAACTCCTGACCTCAGGTGATCCACCCGCCTCTGCCTCCCAAAGTGCTGGGATTACAGGCGTGAGCCACCGCGTCTGGCCTTTGTCCTGCCTTTTAACCAGACTCCCCTTTATAATGTCACCAGACAGCCAATTAGCATTACTTCTTGAAGGTTCTATCTCTGCAACAGCCTACAAATTCAGGGCCTTCATTCCATCCCACGGCCACTTACCATTTAGCTGCCTAAAGTATAGTAGCATCCTCCTTTTGTGCTTTGGAGCCCAAGCTTCCACCTTCCAAAGGATTTCGCTCTTTGTAGGTGATTTTTCAGTCTCTCTACCAGATCATTCCCACCCATTTGCAAACAAGCTCTAGTAACGTTCATTAAAAAGAAAAAAAAAAAAATTATAACTCTCCTCAGCCACTATACTCCCACTTCCAGCTGTTACAGTCCCTACCATTTCACAGCAGAACTTCTCAAAACAGCTGTCTATGTTTGTCCCCATTCTCTTACTCCCAATAAATGATACATTGTACTATTCTGGAAATTGCTTTTAAAATTCTACATTATGGTCGGGCGTGGTGGCTCACGCCTGTAATCCCAGCACTTTGGGATGCCGAAGTGGGTGGATCACCTGAGGTAAGGAGTTTGAGACCAGCCTGGTCAACATGGTGAAACCCCGTCTCTACTAAAAATACAAAAATTAGCTGGGTGTGGTGGCGGGCACCTGTAATCCCAGCTGAGGCTAAGGCAGGAGAATCACTTGAACCCAGGAGTCAGAGGTTGCAGTAAGCTGAGATCAGGCCATTACACTCCAGCCTGGATGACAAGAACGAAACTCTGTCTCCAAAAATAAATAAATAAATAAATTCTACATTATTTTTGACGTCTGTCTATGCTGATACATAGGGTAGCTCTAGTTCATTCATTTTCAACTGCTACAGGGAATGTTCTCATATGTCTGTTTGTGTTCATGTGTCAGAATTTCTCCCAGGTGTATATCTAGAAGTATATGCTGAGTATAAGTATTGTTGTGTCACATAATTTATAAGTTTTCAACTAAATAGGACCATATCCTGAATTTTATCTCTAAATTAGTTGTACTAAATTAGTTGTCCAACCAGCTGCATTTCAGTTTCCCAACATCTTCACATTCAGACTTTTTAATTTTTATCAACCTGATAGTTATAAAATAGCATCTCTTTTGCTTTTTTATTTCTCTGATTGCTAAGTATTTTGAGTATCTTTCCTTGTATTTATTTGTTGTTTGGATTTTCTCTTCTGTAAATCATTCGTATCTTCTGCTCAACTTTTTATTAGGTTGTTTTCCTTATCAAATTGTAGGACCTCTATATATTCTAATATGTTGAAAATGTTTTCTCTAATCTGTCACTATCTTTTTGCTTTGGATGGGGTCATTTGTTACACAGAAAATTTAATTTATGATGCAATCAATTCCTCCTTTTATTATTTCGGCTTTTTGTGTCTTGTGTTCTGTACCTTGAGAATGGAAATATTTCCCCCTGTATTTTCTTCTAACAAATTTAACTTTTGTTTTTCATATTTAGAGCTTTAATCCATCTGGAATTTATTTTTGTGTTATGTGTGGAGTAAGACTCTAACTTCATTTTTTCCCCAACAGGGCAAACCAATTACTCCATTTATTGAATTGTCCATCATTTTTCAACTATCATCTGTATAATATATTATTTCAAATTTCATATGAGGCTATTTCTGGAATCTCTGGCCTATTCTATTAATTTATTTTTCTATCCCTGTCCCAATATTTCACTATCTTATGTACGACAGCTTTCTAATGAGCCTTAATACTTGGTAAAAACAAGCCTCCCTTTGTTCTTATTTTTTAAACGTTTCTCACAATTTTGAAATGGTGAAATTTGTTATCAGTTTATTGACTTCCAAAAAAGTTCCGTTGTTGAGCTTTTGGTTTGAGGCATTGACTTTAGAGATTAATTTGGGAGATAATTAATATATTTATGATTTCATTCAGGTCTATTCTTATGTCCCTCAATAATGTTTTATAAT
This sequence comes from Piliocolobus tephrosceles, assembly GCF_002776525.5. NCBI lineage: Eukaryota > Metazoa > Chordata > Mammalia > Primates > Cercopithecidae > Piliocolobus > Piliocolobus tephrosceles. Next base: position 62,957,971 of record NC_045434.1, read on the forward strand.
TTTCTTCAAAAATGTCTTCCCATCTTTTGATAGATTTATTTCTGTGTATCTTACAGTTTCTGTTGCCATTGTGTATATAATATTTTTATACCACATTTTCTAGTTATTACTGGTTATTGCCAGTATATGGGAACAATGTTGATTTTTGTGTCTTGCTCTTATATCCAGCAGTTTTCCTGCAGCTTGTAAATAATTTTGGATTATCTATACACACAGTATTGTCTGCAAACAACAATAATTTTTTTCTCCCATTCTATTTAGCTCGTCTTTTTCTTGTCTTATTGCGAAGGTTAAGATTCCAGTACAATGTCAAAGAGCAGGCATCATTGATGTTTCTACATTTAATGAGAATGCACCTAAAGTTTCACCATTACATATTGTATTTATGGTAGGTCCTCTTCACTTTTTAATTTTTAAAAGATACTTAGTTTTACATACACATATTATAAAGAGTCAAATTATTCTACAGTAGTTGTTATGAGAAAAAGTAATTCCCACACACTACTAATATTTTTCAATTTCCTATTTTTCATTTTCTTCCATTTTTTAATTTTTTACTAAAGAAAACTGTAGCCATATACAAAAGCAGAGAGAATACCATGAGGAAACCCTATGCTTTCATCACCCAGCTTTAACAATTACCAACAGATAGCCAATCTATTTCATCTAAATCTTTATCTATTTCCTTCCATCCTAAGATTATTTTGAAGCAAATATCAGATATCATATCATTTTATCTGTATTTCATATATGTATTTCTAAAGGATGAGCACTCTTAAATATAACTACAACACCTTACCATCTCTGTATTAGTCAGCGTTCTCCAGAGGAATAGAACCAATAGTGGTTTATTTGTTTGAATCCAGATTCAAATAAGGTTCATGCATTGGCATTGGTTAATGTGCCCCGTAGGTCTGTGATTTGCAGATTACACTTCCATCCCTTTGTATGCTTTTTTCCTTGCAGTGTTGTTGTTGAAGAAACCAGATTGTTTTGTAGAATTTCCCATGATATATGTTTTCAAAATTGCATCCCTGTGAAGTTGTTTAACAAGTTTCTTTGTTTGCTGATGCCTGATCAGATTCTGGTTAGATTTGTTTAGTTTAGTTTTCTAGCAAGAGTGTTTCATAGGTGTTATTGGGTGCATCCATCAGGGATACGTAATGTGTGATTGTCTCTCTTTTTGTGATGTTATCAGCCATTGTTAATTATGGCACAGATCCAATAATTCATCTCTTTGCAAAGTGATCATGTCCTATTATTCCTTCATTGTTTATTAATTTAAATAATTCTGTAAAGAGAATCTTCTCTCATCAATTATTTAGTTATCCTTAGGCATAGTTTGTACAGAAAAGACAGAATAAATGCTTCTTTTTCCATTATTAATAGTTTTCAAGATAATAAATTTGTTTTCTGGAATTCTTCATATTGGATTTCTTTTTTTTTTTTTTTTTTTGAGATGGAGTCTCGCTCTGTCACCCAGGCTGGAGTGCAGTGGTGCAATCTTAGCTCACTGCAACCTCCGCCCCTCCAGGTTTAAGCAATTCTCTGCCTCAGACTCCGGAGTAGCTGGGATTACAGGTGCCTGCCACCACGCCTGACTAATTTTTTTTGTATTTTTAGTAGAGACGGGGTTTCACCATCTTGGCCAGGCTGGTCTTGAACTCCTGACTTCATGATCCACCTGCGTAGGCCTCCCAAAGTGCTGGGATTACAGGTGTGAGCCACTACGCCCGGCCAAACCATAGATTTAAACACATTTTATATGTTTGAGTCACTTATAGTTATTACTTTGATGCTCAAATTGTCCCGCCTTTGGCAAATGAAGCTGATTTATGTTGGTACTTTAGTCCTTTTGTGTTGTTGTTTATCGATGAATATTTACTTTAAAAATTTAATGTATATATCTTTTTTTTTTTTTTTTTGAGACAGTCTTGCTCTGTCCCCCAGGCTGGAGTGCACTGGCATGATCTCGGCTCACTGCAACCTCCACCTCCCGGGTTTAAGCAATTCTCCTGCCTCAGCCTCCTGAGTACCTGAGATTACAGGTGCCCACCACCATGCCCCCGCTAAGTTTTGTATTTTTGGTAGAGATGGGGTTTCACCGTATTGGCCAGGCTGGTCTCGAACTCCTGATCTCAAGTTGTCTTCCTGCCTCAGACTCCCAGAGTGCTGGGATTACAGGTGTAAGCTGCCACACCCAGCCCTAATGTGTATACCTTTTTGATTGAGAAACAATTCAATATACTATAAAAGTCACTCTTTTAAAATGTACAGTTCAATGATTTTTAGTATGTTCAAAAAGTTGTGCAACTATCACCACCATCTAATTGCAGGATAATTGCCTTACCCGAAGAAGAAACCACATGCCCATTAGCAGTCACTACCCATTCCCCCTCCCACTCCCAGCTCCTAACAACCACCAATCTACTTTCTGTCTCTACAGATTTTCCTGTTCTGGGCGTTTCATGCAAATGGAATCATACAATATGTGGCCTTTTGTGACTGGCTTCTTTCACTTAGCACAGTGTTTTCGAGGTTCATCCATATTATAACATGTAGCAGTACTTCTTTTCTATGGATAAATAATATTCCCTTGTATGGATACACCACATTTTATCTTTTATCAGTCAATAGACATTTGGATTGTTTCCACCTTGGACAGATTACAAATAATGCTGCTAATGAACATTCATGTATGAGTTTTCGTGTGGACATACATTGTTAATTTTGGGGGTATATACCTAGGAATGGAATTGCTGGGTTATGTGGTAACTCTGTTCACATTTTTGAGGAACTGCCAAACTTTTTCAAAATTGGCTGTACCATTTTATCCTGAGTCCTTTTTATAAGTCTTAGTATTCTTTGATAGCTCTATTGCTTTCTGGCATGGCAAACATGTAAGTGGCATACTGTATATTTTTTGTAATTTTTTTTTCACTTAACATATCCTGCAGATCACTTCATGGGAGAATTGAGAGAGGTTTCTCTTCCCTTTTTGCAGTTTTTTAATACTTCAGTGTATGGAAATACCATACTTTATTTATCCAGTCACCTTTGATAGGCATTCTGATTGTATCCGGTCTTGCTATTACAAATAGTGCTATAACAAATTGCCTCTTTCTATAGATAGATAAATAGATCCATGTATAAAGATAAACATGTATATATGTGTGTGTGTGTGTGTGTATCGTTTCATATTTCACTAGTACAATCTTTGTAATAGGCTCCTAGAAGTGAGATTACTGGGTTAAGGGTATATGCACAAACAATTCTGCTATATATTGCCAAATTTTCCTCTGTAGGGATTGAACCAATTTGCATTCTGACTAGGAATGCATGAGTGTCTGTTTTCCCAGTCTTGCCAACAGTGTATTCTTAAATTTTGGATTTTTGCCAGTCTGATATGTCAAAAATAATATCTCAGTTTAGCTTTGATTTGAATGTCTTTTAAGTGAGGTTGAATATCTTTTCATAATATTAAGGGTCATTTCCATTTCTTTTTCTAATAATTATTGATATGTCTAGCTGATTCTTCTTTGATTGTTGACCTTTTTAATTATCCTTGTTGATAAACTTTATATACCATGGAAATTAACCTTTGTCTGACATTTAAGTTGCAAATATTTTTTCCCATTTTGTCACTGATCTTTTTACTTGACTTGTGGTATTTCTTGATGTAGGTCACCATTTTAAATTCAATTTAGTAGATTTATTTGCTATTAACCTTGATTTTTTAAATAACAAATACATACTGCCACTTCTTGATTTTTTAGTTTTAGGAATTTTCTATTCACCTTCCCTTTGGTGGATTAGCAGATAGTACCCTTCCAGCAAAGACTCAACACCCACATTGCACATTTTCAGTACCCCACCCTCCCAATATAGTAATGGGAATAGTGACTTGTGCATCCTCATCTGAAACTGATGTCATAAGAACCAAAAGTTGGATCTTAAGGGGAAAATAAAGAGTTTGTGAAGCTCCCTCCCAAAATTAAAGTTAAAAATAAAAAATAAGGCACAATTTATCCTCAGATAATTTAATCAAATCGTTTAAAAAAGGATTTGCTTCCCTGGATTTGAATGCTGGTTTCTACATTATCAAGTAGTGGACGTAAGAGGCAGAGAAATCTAAACCCAAATTGTTAGGTGTCACTTCCATTGAAGAAGAAAGAAGTTCTGTTTTCATATGTTCAACTTGAACACCATGTTTTCAGGAACAGATCTATCATGAAAAATAAAATTTCTTTCTCAGAATACATATTTATCAATGTCTCTTCAATTAACAATCTCCCATTTTAGCCAAAGGGTGAATTCAGAATTCTTCCAGCATTATCATTTGCCAAAGAGGAGTGGGGACACGTGTCCCTCTTCTACCACACCATGATCTGGACAGAAGAAAGTGAATAAGGACATTTTTCTCCCTGAAGCCTTTGGGAGGTTGGCCTGCAGAAGCCTCTTCTTGGTTAGGGCTCAGAACCCTCTCAGAACATTGTGACCTGCATTGTGCCAGTACTGCACAGAGATCTTCCCGGGCAACCCTTGATTCACCATTCCATAAATGTCCGGGTGGAGGAAGTGGTCTGGGGAATATGGACCTTTACGAAGATTTATGCACCTTTTATAGCTAGGAGCAGCCCTTGCTTGATGTTGCCACCGTCTTCTGTTAAGGTGGTTTAACACTGAGTTTGATGGACAGTAAACAGGTAAAAGGAATTGTGTGAATGACAGGAAGGTTAGCCTGGCCGGTTTTGATTTCAGGGACTCCCAGAAAGTCTCCATTTTGCTCTTCTAATCACAAGATAACTTGTACAGTCACAAAATGTTGCAGTTGAAAGAGACTTATCTTTTGGTTCTGGCCAAGAGGCTGAGGACTATGGAAAGGACCTCAAAGATTATCAAGTCCCATTCTCTCATTTTCCAGAAGAAAGTCCAAACTGAAAGCCAAAGAGACAAGTGGTGTTTTTTGTTTTTTTTTTTTTGAGACGGAGTTTCACTCTTGTCTCCCAGACTGGAGTGCAATGGTGCAGTCTCGGCTCACCACAACTTCTGCCTCCCGGGTTCAAGCGATTCTTCTGCCTCAGTCTCCCAAGTAGCTGGGATTACAGGCATGTGCCATCAGACCCAGCTAATTTTGGTATTTTTAGTAGAGATGAGTTTTCTCCATGTTGGTCAGGCTGGTCTCGAACTCCTGACCTCAGGTGATCCGCCCACCTCGGCCTCCCAAAGTGCTGGGATTACAGGCTTGAGACACCATGCCCAGCCTACAAATGGCATTCTTAACATTGCACAGAGATGGTCCAACCTGGAGCAGGGGAGGGCTGGGACCCAAGTCTACCCAGGAGCTCTTTTTTCCCCTTCTGTGCATCGCTCCCTGAGGGCAGCAGTTCCCCACCCTGGTTGCACATTCAGATCTCCAGGGCAAACTGTAAAATGCCTAAGCCTCACCCATAGAGAATCTGATTCACTGCCTTAAGGCAAAAGATTCAGCCCTGGACCCAATAAAGCCAACTAAGCTTGTACGATGGACTTGGCACATTGCAGAAGCTCAATAAACTTTTATTGAATGTTAATTCAGAATGTAACAGGCATGAATGAGTAAATGATTACCCTTCCCAGCTAATATTGCCTTATTGTTTTTCAACTGGATTGTAGAATTTCTAAAATTCACAAAAGTAGAGAGGCTAGTATAATACTTTGTATAGTATATGATCTGCATTTTTACAGGGGCTTTTTAGAGAGTAGATCAGAGAAATGACTCTAATGGTGGTAAGAAGTTCAGTCGCCCCACTGGATCAGGGGTATATGTGTGCACAGTGGTTTTGGGAGGCTCTCAGGCCTGTGAGGGGATCTAGTGCCTAGGCATCCTGGCAGCCAGAAACACAGAGGGATTCTATAAAGGGCTTTCCCTCTCTAGTGTCTAGGCATCCTGGCATCTAGAGAGGGGTAGCCTTTTATAGAATAGGAACTCTCTCCCCTGGAAGCCCCTCCGCAGACCTCAGCTCCAAGAGCGGGGAGAGGCAGAGTTAGTGTGACGTAGTTTCATTGGCAATGGGGCTAGAGTCTCCAGGGTTACATACTTAGCTCTCTGACACGGCTTCTTAGAAGAGGAGGCGATCTTGCTATGCTCAAATAACACCACCCTTGACTGCTTTGGGAAAGCAGTTGAAACTTTCAACTAGTGATTGTCATTTCATGAAAAAGTTTTAGTTTTTCTTTTAAGCTCATTGTAGCTATCAGACTCCAATAAGCTTCCTTAATGACATGAGGGCAGTGACTCACAGCGGATAGATGCAAAGCATAGCTTTCTAGTTTCTGGGAAAGCTATCCCCCAGCCAACTTGTGGGCTTGACTGTTTGAGGCTGGGAGCCCTGTGGAGAGAGGGGTCCAGGGTGCAGGAGCGGGGAGGTGTACAGCTGCTGAACCCAAGAGGTGGGAGGCTGGGAATGGCTGCCGAGTCCAGCTTCCTCCTATTCTTGTATTCAGTGCCAGAGCTTCCTTGATCCTCTAGAGAAGTAGAGTCTTAAGCAAGACTCATCATTAAGCTGGCCCAAGTACACATCTGCTTCCTCTCCTTCAGCTACAACAGGAGGAGGGAGGTTTGGCTTCGGTGTCTCCCTAAGCCTGCTTTCAGAGATCTGTGCTTCTTTTTTCCTTCTACTTCCTGCCCCACCCCCACCCCCGCCACACACACTCCTGCCATGTTCCCAATATTCTCATGTGCATTCCCCCACAGCAAGTGTTACTGCTCAGGTTGGATTGGTGGATGGGTAAATGGCAGCCTGTATTAGGGACATCCTTCTTCATTTATCTTCCCATCAACACTTACCAATTCTGTGCCCACTGATGGTGGCAGAGGGCAGGGGAGTTCATTAATCCATGTGGCCAATGTGCACAGGTAGGCAGCATGAAGACCGAGTCGTCTATTAGGCACCTCTGTATCCCCAGCTCTCTCCATAATTCCTGGCACATAATGGGTTCTCAATAGCCCTTTATAGGAAGGGGGGATGAATGGCAGATATGGGGGAAAAAACACTGGACCTGAAATGGGGAAACCTGAGTTCTCCTCTCGGTACTGCCAATGACTCAGTATACCCTTGATAATGTCACTTCATCACTCTGGCCTCAGTTTTCTCTTATGTGAAACAAGGTAGTTAGATTGGTTGATCACCAAGGTCCTTGCAGTACCTCTTTTAGGGTTCTATGATGGTACAATTCCACAATATCCTGACCCATGCTGAGCTGTTAGGGCTGCGTGCTGAGGAACAGATGCTGAGCTGTTATTCTTCTCGGGTGATACCAGTGTTTAAAACAGGCCTTCTGAAAAACAGCACCCAACCCAAGGAGGGACTCGAATTCTGAAAATTCAGAGCTAAAGGGGGAAGTCTTGGGCCAGATTTGTGGGCACAGATTCCGAGTCAGAGTCCCACTCAACAACCAGGATAGGCAACTGACTGGACAGAGGATGTCTGAGTGTCGTACAGCAGGCTGGGCTTCAGGGCGGTGGGATCGAAGGTGAGCAATCTCATTCAGAGAGATAATGTCCCTCTCTGAGATGCCTCCCATACTGGTCCATGCCATGTTCCCTTCCTGTGATCTGGCTTAAATTCAAGTCTGGTCTTTAACATATTTCCACCTTCAGAATCTGGTATCCTGATCCCCTCAATGAAAAAAAAAAAAGTCATTGTATAGCCAAAAACATATTTTTAAAGGACATGTCTAAAATGGAATTGCTGGTACATTTCTATAGTGAACTTTTGATGAAATAAAGATATTCCTGGCCGGGCGCGGTGGCTCAAGCCTGTAATCCCAGCACTTTGGGAGGCCGAGGTGGGCGGATCACGAGGTCTGGAGATTGAGACCATCCTGGCTAACACGGTGAAACCCCGTCTCTACTAAAAATACAAAAAATTAGCCGGGCGTGGTGTCGGGCGCCTGTAGTCCCAGCTACTCGGGAGACTGAGGCAGGAGAATGGGGTGAACCCGGGAGGCGGAGCTTGCAGTGAGTGGAGATCGCACCACTGTACTTCAGCCTGGGCAACAGAGCGAGACTCCGTCTCAAAAAAAAAAAAAAAAAAATTCCTGACAAAATACTGCATAGGAGGGCAGATTTAAGTGAACCAGTACGTTGGAGAGAAGCACAGACTAGATTTTGTTTGCTTTTTAGTATCTACCTGGTGCCAGCTCTATCAAGGCATGATTCCAAATTCTTGCTATAAGCCTGGAAAATAAACCCTGTATTATTTTCCTTTTTCCCCCCACAATGGTGAGTAAATTGAGATGATTCAGAAAGGTTGAGTGACTTACCCAAGGCTCTTACGGTCAGGAAGTGGGGTATTACAATTCCAAGTCTTTTCCAGATAAGACTCCAAAATTCAGTCTTTCTTGCTGCTCCTGGGTACTTAGAGAAGGTGACATACAGCTGCAGCATCTCCATTATCTCCTTAATAGAACCAATAATACTAATAACAGCTAATATTTACATAACCCTTCAGAATTGAAAAATTGCTTCGATCTTACATTATCTCATTTAATTTTCACCATAGTCCTTCCTAGTGGATATTTCAGTCCTAATTTTAAGAAAGACATTGAGGTTCAGAGGAGCTAATTACTACACCAAGATCACACAGCACTTAAAGACTGATATAAGGGACAAGAACAAAAATCCTTTGAAGTTCTCCTAGGGAGTATAAAGGGATTCTGAGTGTAAAAATCTTGAGAATCACCGTTCCAAGCCAAGCCTTCTTCTCAGCTTTGCATTTCTGCCTGTTTTTTATCAGTCACACAGACTTGAAATGCAAGAATCGTAGACTCATAGACCTGGAAACATGGAAAGGCTCTCAAAAATGATCTAGCCTGGCTGGGCACAGTGGCTTATGCCTGTAATCCCAGGTCTTTGGGAAGCTGAGGTGGGAGAATCGCTTGAACTCAGGAGTTCGAGACCAGCATAGACAACATAGTGAAACCCATTTCTACCAAAAAAAATTAGCGGGAGATAGTGGTGCACACTTACAGTCCAGCTCCCTGGGAGGCTGAGGCCAGAGGATCACTTGAGCAGTGGGGATCGCTTGAGCCTGGGAGATTGAGGCTGCAATTAGCCTTGGCCATGCCACTGCACTCCAACCTAGGTGACAGAGAAAGCCCCTTGTTTCAAAAAAAAAAAAAAAAGTAATCTAGCCCATCAGTTTTCAAAATGGAACCCAAGAGTACCCCAAAGGTGCTCCAGGGGCTCCCTTGGGGGCACAGGCTAGGCCAAGTAGGTGAGGTTCCTAGAAAAATTGCTGTTCATAAAACTAACACTAGGATTTCTCAGAAAAGAATTGCCTTTGCTTAGGAAAAGACCTAATAAGCTCCAGGGAGATAGAGGTAAGGCCCTGGCGGTAAGGTCTGGAAGGCAGAAAGGAAGAGATGGTTAAACCAGTAACATGAAGAATTAACAGGATTTGGAAAGTGAGCAGGAGAATCGCTTGAACCCAGGAGGCAGAGGTTGGAGTAAGCCAAGATCGCACCACTGTACTCCAGCCTGGGGGACAGAGTGAGACTCTGTCTCAAAAAAAAGGCAATACTGAAAGCTCATATGCATACTGAAATTTTATAAGCTTCTCTCTAGATATTCCAGTTGCAATATTCTGGATAAATTTACTGAAGCTGCCCTTTTCTATTTTTTTTTTTTTTTTAATTTCGCTGCTTTGCTGGGCCCTAAATATGGACCTAGTCTTCCTATGGAGTAGTCAGGACTAGCTAGGGAGGCAGAGTAGGTGAAATAAGTCAGGGGATACTTTGGGAGGGGTTGGTGGTGGTGAGCTTTAAACCAGATTTCACACGGGGTGTTGAATATGGAATGAAAAAAAGAAGGGGGAAGACACTGACAGGAGATGAGGCTGACAGGGGTAGAGGGCCTGCAGCTTCTGGGTAAAGTTGAACTCAGCCCAGACTGTTCTAGAATCTAGACAAGTGAGCTGCACAAAAAAAAATGTGAATATCCCTCCAGAGCCAGGGCAGGTTGCTTCTGCTCCAGCGTTCCTCTGCTGTTAGCATCGGGTGTGCAGGGCTCTGAGTCCTTAGAGAATGCATCCCTTGACTTAGTGGAAAGGGCCAGAAAATGTCACTGGCCGACGTAAAGCCAAAGGATCACCTGGAAATGACTGCACATGGCAGTCTCCAGATACTGACCTGACAAGATGCTGTGGCTGAGTGAAGCCAGTGAGACTGAATTGGAGCTTCAAACACACATCGCTCTGTGAAAGGCCCTCAGAATTTCCATGATTAAAAAACAACAAAAATCTATCTTTTTCCATTTTATTTTTTGAAACCAGCATTTCCTACAACATTTAATCATGGGGTCCTTTTATATGTAAGGCAGAAGTTGCATACTGAATCTGGCCTGGATATGTTTTTCTTTCTTTAATGAAGTTTTTTTGGCTTGTTTTCTGTTTTTTGTTTTTTGAGACGGCGTCTCGCTCTGTCACCCGGACTGGAGTACAGTGTGTGATCTTGGCTTGCTGCAACCTCCGCTTCCCAGGTACAAGTGATTCTCCTGCTTCAGCCTCCTGAGTAGCTGGGACTATTGGCACGAACCATTATGCCTGGCTAATTTTTGTATTTTTAGTGGAGATGGGGTTTTGCCACATTGACCAGGCTGGTCTCAAACTCCTGACTTCAGGCGATCCACCCACTTCAACCTCCCAAAGTGCTGGGATTACAGGTGTGAGCCACTGTGCCCAGCATCATGAAGCATTTTTAAAATTAGTTTGAGTTGACTGCCACCACTTAAAAATCAAGTGATTTCACCTAAAAATCCAGTTTACCAACTTCTCTTAAAAAATATATCAGACCTGGTAACTTCAGGGCCTCATTCTCACCTGGCCACAGTCTGCTGGAATTGAGCAGTAGTCATCTTGCAAAGGAGCGTGCCCGCACCAGCTTACCAGAGTCCCCAGAACTCACCACTGCCCACTCACCCCACTGAGCATTCATTGCCACTATCTTCATGTCTGTATTATTTTTTTCTCGTAGTAAAGAGCATGACAGTGTGGGTGCAGTGGCTCATGCCTATAATCCCAGCACTTTGGGAGGCTGAGGCAGGAGGATTACTTGAGGTCGGGAGTTCAAGACAAGCCTGGCCAACATGGTGAAACTCCATCTCTACTAAAAAATACAAAAATTAGCCAAGCATGATGGCACGTGCCTATAGTCCCAGCTACTCAGGAGGCTGAGGCAGAAGAACCCGGGAGGCCTCCCAGGTTCAAGCGATTCTCCTGCTTCAGCCTCCTGAGTAGCTGGGACTACGGGGCATATGCCACCATGCCTGGCTAATTGTTTGTATTTTTAGTAGAGACGGGGTTTCACTGTGTTAGCCAGGATGGTCTTGATCTCCTGACCTTGATCCACCTGCCTCAGCCTCCTAAAGTGCTGGGATTACAGGTGTGAGCCACAGCACCCGGCCAGCATGTATGTTTCTTATGAGGTTAGGTTATCACAGGTCTATAATCCCCAGGACCATTAATTGTATTAATGGTATTAATATCATTAATACCATTAATGGTATTGTATCGGTTGGAGCGAGCCGAGATCATGCCACTGCACTCCAGCCTGGGTGACAGAGTGAGTGAGACTCTATCTCAAAATAAATAAATAAATACATACATACATACATACATACATAAGAAAAGAAAAAGAGCACAAAGAATCATATTTATATTCAAGTTGCTATTGAGATTGTTTTATTCAGCTTGTTTCCTTTACGCTACATACCTGGACCCCATTGCATTTATGTTTGTGAGCCCTGTTATACCACCTGCCAACATCACACAGAACCAGAAAAAGGGAAGAGTTGCCAAACTGTCTCCTCTGCCCCCACCCTCACCTCTATACATCTGTATACAAATACCAGAACTAGTACTGAAGAAAGCCCTGGGCCACGGTGCTGTCCAGGGTACAGTCACCTACCCTCCCCCAGAGTATCTCAGGAAAACACAATGAGAAATATAGCTGATATGAAGAAAGTTGTAACCTTTTGAGATGGTGTTATGTGGCTATCAGAAAAGGCATATCAAGGAAAAGAGTCCACTCAAGGGAAACCCCGTTCGTGGAAACAGGTATTTTGTTGTAAAGTCCAAGGGTAGCTCTCCCTCAGCTTCTTCCATAGCCTCCCCACCCTTTGAGCTAATTTCATGCTCACCAAGCAACCTCCTAGTTATAAATTCCATGCCAGGAAATGTGTGTCTTGGAAAGCAAACGTGAATATTCTGGTTGCTAGACAGCTGTGCTCGTTCATGACTCATTTGTAAATTGGCCTCTTGGCATGCATGTTTCTTTTTTTCTCCTTTTTTTTTTTTGAGACAGAGTGTCTCTCTGCTGCCCAGGCTGGAATGCAGTGGCACAATCTCAGCTCACTGCAACCTCTGCCTCCCGGGTTCAAGTGACTCTCCTGCTTCAGCTTCCCGAGTAGCTGGGACTACAGGTATATGCCACCACGCCTGGCTAATTGTTTGTATTTTTAGTAGAGACAGGGTTTCACCGTGTTAGCCAGGATGGTCTCGATCTCCTGACCTTGATCCACCTGCCTCGGCCTCCTAAAGTGCTGGGATTACAGGCGTGAGCCACAGCACCTGGCCAGCATGCATGTTTCTTATGAGGTTGGGTTATCACAGGTCTATAACTCCCAGGACCATTAATAAAAGTGAGTTCCTGGTATTATAAAACTGAGGAGCTGATCAGGCAAAACTCAAACAGTGGCATCCTTACCAAGGGATATAGTTTCATCTGCTAGCCAGCCACCTTTTGGCTGCTAGAGGGAGATGGGCCTGCCCAGAGTTTTGGGTGCTGCGGCTTCCAGCCCCCGCTGCAGGGGTCTGCAATAGGAGACCGGTGGGTCCTGGTGCAGTTTGCTACTGAACTCTCACTGTCCCTGGGCTCTGACCCTGATTAGTGCCTTCTTCTGTGCCTGACCCAGAGGAGTACTATGCAAATGTTTGTGGAAACAATCTCCAATGGGAACATTTCAGCAGGGACCAGGTGACCACCCATCACAGATGCCTGCAGGGATCCTTGCTCTGCTTGGGAGGCTGCACTTCTTGATTTCAGAAGTCTCTTCCCTCTCTGATGCTACATCTCAGCTTCCTGGTCTGGCTGGTGGCAGAGGGCAGAGCAAGGAGATGTGAGAACAGTGCTGGTGTTCGGCCAGTGAGCAGTCTTGGGTGGGTGTCTGAAATGAGAAGAGAGTACTATTGCCCAGTACGCATCTAGCAGCTTCCTAGTAACCAGAGGTGCTCTCCTCAGATCCCTGGATGCCCAGGAGAGGGAGATGAGGTGGGGAAGGAGAGAAGGACTTTTACCAGCTCAGTATTCCTTTGAGGCAGCAGGTGCTAGCTTAGGGGAGGGCATATAGGGAATGGGGGCGTGCTGGGTAGGGAGAAAGGATTTTGCCCACTCAAATAAGACAGGCAGGATGGGCCAGACAGCTGTAGGGTTTGGGGGTGGATGTGCATGGAGTTAGCCCTGCTGCTAATGTTAAACCATGTTACATATCCTTTAATAAGGTTGAGCAAAGAGTTACACTGCGGGAGAGTTTTAGGGTGTAGTTTGATGCCCTGCCAGCACCCATGGGTGGTGAGTGAGCAGATGAATGTAGCTGACCCGTGTATTCCCTCTGTGCCCTGCTCTAGACTGGCACCCAAAGTCTCAAAGAAAAACTGCGCCAATAAACCTATACCTCCTAGGATACCTACGACTACCAGCTTGAAGCATTGCTTTTAAATTTTTCAGAGAGAAGATTATAATGAAACCATAACCCACCACTTCAACTTAACATTATTTTCATTTTGCCATATTCACTTCATTTTCATTTTTTTCTTTTCTTTTGGAGACAAAGTCTCACTCTGTCGCCCAGGCTGGGGGGCAGTGGCATGATATCAGCTCACTGCAACCTCTGCATCCCAGGTTCAAGCAATTCTCTTGCCTCAGCCTCCCAAGTAGCTGGGATCACAAGTGCGCACCACCACACCTGGCTAATTTTTGTATTTTTACTAGAGATGGGGTTTCACCATGTTGGCCAGGCTGGTCTCAAGTGCCTGATCTCAACTGATCTACCCTCCTCGGCCTCCAAAACTGTTGGGATTACAGGTGTGAGCCACTGTGCCCAGCCCATATTCACTTCATTTTTATGCAAATCTCAAGCATCATGAAATAGGAAGCTTTAAAAAATCAGGATGTTGTCTCACATAACCATTATAGCAGTCTCACATCTGACAAAATGAACAATAATTCCTAAACATCCTCTAACACCCAGTCAATATTCAAATTTCCCCAATTGCCCCGATAATGAGTTTGCGTGGTTGGTTGGTTTGCAGCAGAGCTTTTGAAACAGCTTTCCTGGAAGCCTCCAGCTTCCACCCAAGTGTCTCAAGGGCCAGCAAGGGTGAGGCTAAGGGGGAAGGCCCAGGCCCCTGCCCCTGCTTCAGCCAGAGCAGTTTTTATTATTAGGGACAAAAAAGGAGTTTTCTGTTAAAAGAAAAAACAGAAAATCATTTCTATAAGGCACTATTTCTCTCATATTTTTCAAAGAGAATGGCCAGTGCTGTAAATGCCTTAAACCTGAGGGATAACTTCCTAGTGGTGGGACAGTGGGAGCGCTTGCCAGTGCAGAGTGGGGATGGAATGAAAGGATTTGGGAGAGAGTTGGATGGCTATAAAAGGAAGACTTTTATTCCTGTTGGGGATGAGTCTGGATTCACAAAACAGACTTTTCCAGTACCTGGAATACTTTGGATCTGCTGGGTAGTTTCTCCCTGACTGCTAATACATCTAATGCTTCACCTTTGCCCTTTCTAGCTACCTAGATCCCATTCTATAGAATCCCACCTAGTTCTTGCTCATTCATAGGGCAGAGTTGTACAATCTGAGTCCAGAGAATTTTTAAACCCTCCCCTGTTCTGTTTATACTTTCCACTTTCCCAGGTATACTCCAAAGAACCTGACCTGAGGGAAATGGTCTTCCAAAATTCTAATCATTACAGTTTGATATTACCAAAACAAATAATAACACAGAGTATCCACAAACCTATCAGTAGCAAAGCAAGGGTTATTCTTCCAAAATGCAACAAATCAGCAATCTGACCCAGCAAGGGGCTACAGCTATTGTTATACCAACCCAAAAAAGAAAAGCATGGATAACAAGAAAAGTGAGAAATTCTAGGGAATTCTAACCTTTTCAGGGAACCTTAATAATCACAGCTTTCAATAATAGAGGCCAGGTGCGGTGGCTCATGCCTGTAATCCCAGCACTTTGGGGAGCTGAGGCAAGTGGATCACCTGAGGTCAGGAGTTTTGAGACCAGCCTAGTCAACATGGTGAAACCCCGTCTCTACTAAAACACAAAAATTAGCCAGGCATGATGGCGGGCACCTGTAATCCTAGCTACTCAGGAGCTGAGGCATGAGAATTGATTGAACTCAGGTGGTGGAGGTTGCGATGACCCGCGATCTCACCACTGAACTCCAGCCTGGGCAACAGAGCGAGACTTTGTCTCAAGTAATAATAATAATAATAGCTAGCGACCTTTCTCCTCCTTTGGGGAACGTGCCCAGATTAATCTGCCAAAGTACTCAATATGCTTTCGAGACTCTTGAGTTCATCAACTGAAATTATCATCAACTAATAATGCTTGGCTCTATTGTCTGTCTTGTTCAACTGCAGAATTGAAAGCTCCATAAACATGGTGACAATGTCTATGTAATATACACACACACGTGCCCTGTAGATAATCAATGAACACATGTTTTTCCACTAATGTGCAGATTATACACAAATAAGCTCTGCTTGGGAAGACAAAAAACTTGGGAACATTTCACATGAGTTTCATCCTCTCCCAACACCAGTATTTGTGTAGCTTTTCAGTAAGGATGGATAAGACCCTAGCTTGCCCTTGAATCTAACTGACATGTATGATCATTTAGTAAGTGCCTAGTTCTCTTTTTGTGTTAGTCCATTTTGCATTGCTATAAAGGAATACCTGAGGCTGGGTAATTTGTTTTTTAAAGAGGTTTATCTGGTTCACGATTCCACAGGCTGGACAAGCATGGCACCAGCATCCACTCAGCTTCTGGTGAGGCCTCACGAAGCTTTTAGTCATAGCAGAAGGGAAGAGGAGCTGGCCTGTCTTGTGGCAAAAAAGGGAGCAAGAGAGAGAGGAGGAGGTGCCAGGCTCCTTGAAATAGTCAGCTCTTGCATGAACTAACAGATCAAGAACTCACTCATGGCCACGGGGAGGGGACCAAGTCATTCATGAGGGATCCACCCCTATTATCCAACAGCTCCTACTAGGCCCCAACCTCCAACATTGAGAATCACATTTCAACATGAGATGTGGAGGGGACACACATCCACACCATATCACTTTGGCTATAAAAGATGCATAAAATATGGTCCATGTAATGTTGTTGGTGACACAAACCTGCATGCAAAAAACATGAAGGAAGGCAAGATAGTGTATGCTTTTTCCTCTATTTATCCAAATATGACCCTGCTTTTCAGGTCCAAATAAAATCTTCCCCACTCACTAAGCATTTATCATTCTTTCCTGTACTCGGTCAGCCTTACTGAATCCCAGGTACAATAGTCAGGAATCAGAGACAGGGCAGTGAACAAGACAGCCACAGTTCCTATTCAAGGACTTAACAAACCAAGGATCTTGAAAAGTTATGTAACTGTTACATATGTAGATATGCTGGCAACAAAACTGTAAGCTCCTGAAAGGACGTGATCATATCTTACATTCTTTTGCCATCTCCTTACCAGCTAACATTTGTCCTTAGAACTTATTGAATAAAGTTTGAGGGGCTAGGCTGAGTGGAACTTTTAGTAAATGTGAAAAGCTATAAATTGATAGTAAAATCTCAACACAGAGAAATCTTAAAACACTAAGAACTCTTGCCCACTCTTCAAAACTCAAAACTCAAATGTCACCTCCTCCATGATGCCTTCCCTTAACTACTCAGGCAGGGTTAGACCCTTTCTTCTCTGAGTCCACACCATTGGGCGAAGACCATGGATACAACTTAGCACAGTTACTGTAATGACTAGTTTACTTGCTTCCCCTCAGATAAATAGTTGGGTGTTTGGAGGAAAGGGGAGAAGGTTCCCAAGCCCTCCCAGGGAGACAGCTGCTCCCTGTTTCTTGAATGGAGAGAGAATAGAGAATGCACGTGCCCAGCAGGCTTTTTCCTGATAGAATGAGACATAAAAATGAACATTCACAAAATTACCACTCCATGTAAACATATGAATGATGGTCCTCCCAACCCTTTTCCTGAGAAGTTAAGGATAAAATGTTCAATTATACATTTTAAGGTAACTTCAAGAGTGTAATTGAATTGTAACTCAAAGGATAATGGTTGAGGGAAAGGATACCCTATTCCCTATGATGTGCTTATTTCACATTGCATGCCTGTATCAAAACATCTCCTATACCTCATAAATATGTACACCTACCATGTACCCACAAACCTTTTTTTAATTTTTAAAAAATATAAATAAATAAATAAATAAAGCTCAAAAAGAACTAGGAAAAAATAACAACAACAAGAAGAAAGTGTTCTAGACCTTTGTGAAAGGGAAAAGGCATAATTGGAGACTACAGGCCTGGAGGTTGGGTACCTCCATCAGAGTGACTTGGGGCTGTCCTCATTCCGCATTATGAGAAATAAGGAAGATGGTAGTAGTAGGTAGTACTGGCTGTTAGATAAAGGGGGATACATCTCAAAAGAAACCACTAGTAGTGGGTAGGGAAAAATTTTAACTGAGAAGGTAGAAATTTTACCCATGGGAGATAATTCTGGCAGCCACAGATAGTGAGGGGTTTAGCTAACAGGCCTCCTAGTAAAGGAGAGGTTGTGGTCATGAGCTGAGGGCAGCAGGGATCTAGTCAGAGTCAGAGATGAGAATGTCCTGAAGGAATGGGATAAACCAAGCAGGTCCAAAATTCCAGGAACTTGAGTACCAGACAAATAACCCCAGTAGGAATTCAACCTTGAGAAACAGAGAGGAGATTCAGGCATGGCATTTGGTGAGGAGGGCACTATATGATAGCTATTTTAGAGCTCAGCCTTCACAGCCAAATGGACCAAGGCTCAAACCTCAGCTTGATCAAGCAAGTTACTTAACCTCTCTAAGTCTCCACATCCCTATGAAATGAGGCTGTTGAGAGGAATAAATGAGATTATGTGTGAATAGGGTTTAGGACTATGCCTGGTTCATAGTCAATACTAAAATAGTCATTGCAATTGTAATGGTAATGGGGAAGGAATTAACAGGAGTAGAAGTAATAGTAAGAGTGGTGATGGTGGTAGTAACGAGGAAATATTCCAGAATCTGATTGCTGGAATTAAGATAGCTGTCAGTTGGCACTGAACTGGAATTCAGGACATCAGATTCCAATTCTGCTTTTGCTGAATGCTAGATATGTGATCTTGTTCAAGTCAGTGAACTTCTCTGATCCTTGGTTTTCTCACCTGTCAAGTGGGGGTGTTCACACTGGTTGTGCACTCCTCCCAGAATTCCTGTGAGAATTTCATCAGATGCAGCATCGGCAACCCCCAACACAGACACTTGATGAATGTTGACCCACTCCAATGGTCAGGATTTGCCAACAAGACTGACCTGAAACTGAATCAAATGTTCTCATCTTTCCTTTTCTGAAGCAGGGTAAGGCCCAGAGTTTGGACCAGGTTGAACTTGCCAATGTGTTTGTGATGTAGAGAGGAGACAGGGAAATACTGGGTAGAAGAGGGTGGTTTCCTGGCAGAGGCCCCACCCTCAATCCTGGAAATCCATGGCCCTAAATGGGAATAGGCATTCCTGTTTTCATGCCCCAAAGTTGCCTTTATATAAACCCCAGGCTCCAGAGGGAGATGAGGAGACAAACAGAAGAGCAGAAGAAGGGCAGAACAATGCGGCAGAGGGAAGGAAAGGAATGTCTGAACATCGAGAGGAATTCAGCTGGGGGAAGAAGGAAAGGAACATCGAGAGGAGATTGGCCACTGGGCATTCAAATTAAAGGGGAAGATCATATTCCCACTCCATTCCCCTTCTAACTCCCCATCCATCCCACTGAGAGCCACCTCCACCACTCAGTAAAACCCCTCCATTCATCTTTCAAGTCTGTGTGTGACCTGATTCTTCCTGGACACCAGACAAGGACCTGGGTACCAAGAGTGTCTACTGAGCTATCTAACACTTAAGCCATCCCTAGACAGCAAGGCTAAAAGAGAGCACTGTAACACATGCCCACTTGGGCTTTGGAAGTCGCAGACACCCACCCATAGACACTACCATGGGGTTGGAGCCCAAAAAGCGCTCACCCTGACTCCTGCACCTGACTGTCTGCATGCTCCCCTTCCTGTAAGGGGTTTGAGCACGCAGCAACCCAACATACGAACCACCCCCCATCACACATCCTGCGAGGGGGATCAGGGAACTCTCCCAGTTCATCTGTTTAAGTGGTCTCAGCTGATAGACTGATTTTCTAGGGGGCAGAGAATTAGGCAGGTCATCACTTTCTCCCTTGGTCATAAACCACCTCCAAATAATCCTAGCTGTGACCATAAGAAAGCTTAAACTCACTTTGAAACCAACCTTTGAGTTAAAAGGAACTTGGGATTCTTTCTTTGACTTCCTTGGGCATTTAGGTTTTAAATTCATTTGTAAACATTGGTTTGGAAAGAAGTCTAGGTAGATCCAGGTTTGCAACTTTAATCCGAAGCCACATTTCTGGGCTTTCCTACAGCATACCCAGCTAACTGGAAAATCTAAAAGTAAATACATTTTGAAGAGAGAGAGAGAAAAAAAGTATAAGTTCCTGCTGCTCTCCGATGAGGCCTTTGCAATCTGTGAATGATGTCACCGTTTTGTTGCCTGTACAAGAAATAGAAAGGTCTATTTGCACTTTCTTCTAAGCCATTTATGTGAGTACAAAGGTGGTAGTGGGGGTCTCTAAGAATTGTTTTATAATGCTGTGGTGCCCTCCTTTGAAAAACAAAACCAAATTATCCACATATAGCACTAAGTGAGGTGGACCTGAGCAAGGCATAGCAATGTTTGCTTTCTGCAGACATCTGAAGTGGGAGCTATGGTGACCAGGCATACCTGATGGCCACACAGCTATCCCCCAGCACTCAGAGGAGCCATCACAGGGATATTAGATCACATTAACATTTTAAAACCTACCAATGCACTTATCACACTTTACTCAACTTGTCCAGTGGATCTGGTATTTCAATCAAAAGAGTTCTAAATAGTAGGGCGACCAACTGTCTTGGTTGCTGGGGAATGAGGGATTTCCTGGGATGTGGAACTTTCAGTAAAACAGGGATAGTCCCCCACAAACTGGGACAGTGGTCATCCTGCTGAAGAGTGTCCCATTTTCCTATTGTTGATGCCAACAAAAGGTGACCAGGCGAAGAGTAGAGACAGCATGACCCCTTCTTTAAAGCAGTGGTTATTAAACTTTAGCCTGCCTCAGAATCCCCTGGAGGGCTCAGGAAAGTGGCTTGCTGGGTCCACCTTAGAGTTTCTGACTCAGTAGATCTGGGTAGGACCCAAGAATGTGCGTTTCTAATGAGTCCCCACATGAGGCTGATACTGCTAGTCCAGGACTACATGTAAGGACCACTGCTGTAAACACTGGGTTCTTAGCTGCACATTGGAATCACCTGAAGACTTTTTAAAAAATGGGTGCTTTTCTATTCACAATAGCAAAGACTTGGAATCAACCCAAATGTCCATCTGTGACAGACTGGATTAAGAAAATGTGGCACATATACACCATGGAATACTATGCAGCCATAAAAAAGGATGAGTTTGCGTCCTTTGTAGGGACATGGATGCAGCTGGAAACCATCATTCTTAGCAAACTATCACAGGAACAGAAAACCAAACACCGCATGTTCTCACTCATAGGTGGGAACTGAACAATGAGGTCACTTGGACTCAGGAAGGGGAACATCACACACCGGGGCCTATCATGGGGGGGGGAGGGGGGGGGGGGGAGGGATTGCATTGGGAGTTATACCTGATATAAATGATGAATTGATGAGTGCTGACGAGTCGATGGGTGCAGCACACCAACATGGCACAAGTATACATATGTAACAAACCTGCACGCTATGCACATGTACCCTAGAACTTAAAGTATAATAAAAATAAAAATAAAAATAAAAAAATAAAAATAAAAAATGGGTGCTTTTGTCTCACCCCTTAGAGGTTGTGATTTAATAGCTATGGGGGTATTTTTAAACCTCTCCAGGTGATTCTAATGTGCAACAAAGTCTGAGACCACTGCCCTAAAAGACACTGAATTCAGGAAATTACTCGACTAACATTTGTTTCCTGACATTTGTTCATTTGACATTCAACATGTACTTGTTGAGCAACTACTATGTGCCATGCACTATGCCAGAGGCTGTGTGGTTGGA
The DNA here is from genome assembly GCF_002776525.5 of Piliocolobus tephrosceles. NCBI lineage: Eukaryota > Metazoa > Chordata > Mammalia > Primates > Cercopithecidae > Piliocolobus > Piliocolobus tephrosceles. Next base: position 62,979,441 of record NC_045434.1, read on the forward strand.
CTATATATGATCCCTTCCTCAAGGAGCTTACTGTTTCAGGGGAAACACAAGATAAACAAGTCAACAAAAAATAATACACAATTAAAAGTTAAGATAAAGGCCGGGCACGGTGGCTCAAGCCTGTAGTCCCAGCACTTTGGGAGGCCGAGACGGGTGGATCACGAGGTCAGGAGATCGAGACCGTCCTGGCTAACACGGTGAAACCCCGTCTCTACTAAAAAAAAAAATACAAAAAACTAGCCGGGTGAGGTGGAGGGCATCTGGATTAGTCCCAGCTAATCGGGAGGCTGAGGCAGGAGAATGGCGTAAACCCGGGAGGCAGAGCTTGCAGTGAGCTGAGATCCGGCCACTGCACTCCAGACTGGGCGACAGAGCGAGACTCTGTCTCAAAAAAAAAAAAAAAAAAAAAAATTGAGATAAAGAGCCCTGGAAAAAAAAGAGCAGGGAGCTAGGGATCTGGGGGAATAAGGGTGTGGGGGGAACTATTCTGGACAGAGATGTTATTGAGGATGTCTCCAAGATGACATTTAAGCCAAAACCAGAAAAATGAAGGTCAGTCATCCTGTGTATGGGACGAAAAGCACTCCAAGGAAAAGAAAAAGTTATCAGATCTGTCGGGAGGGAAGTGCTTCTGGAGGACGGAGAGCTGGGCAGGGCGACTTGAGACAAGGTCATGGGTGGGGTGGACAGGGCCACATCCCTCCTAGACCATGGGAATGATCTGGAGTCATATTCTAAGTGCACCGGCAAGCATTGAGGGAGAACAACATTTCTGTTTGCATTTTATATTTGAAAGTATATACATTTTTAAGGCTGCCGTGTGGAAAAGAGATTAAAAGCCTCTGGACCCAGGTTCTTCACCAGAGACAGATGAGAGCTAGCGATTTAGATGGTGACAAATCATGAGAATGTCTCCCGAGGGTTGCTGAGAAGGGCTGCATCGGGGACACAGTGTGCGGCTGTAGCTTTGGGGAGGAGAAGAACTCTGAGTGCCAGTCACATATGGTGGCTGAATGCGCGTCTCTTGTGTACTGTGTGGGCGAACTCACCAGATATTAAGTTACAGGCATCAGTTTAGCACCTGCACCTCTTTTCAGTGTGGACTTGGGCTGCAGGCTGTTCTAATGAGGGGCTGGCTTTACAGTTCCCTGTTAGATGAACTGGAGGTTCCAAGGCTGTCAGCCAAGCAGCGAAGTCCAACGCCAGGCCCTGTGACCCAGGGATTCGGGACTCCCAGGTGCACGGCCATCTGCAGTGGCCCTTTGCATTGTGTGGGGATTTTTAATCTGTTGGCCAGATGGAGGGTCGGAATAAATGGTTCTGGCAGTAACCAGACACCTGAGGTGGGAGGACAGCAGGGAGGACAGTCTGTGGAAAAGCCTGTCCTGAGTAAGCAGGTGCGAACTCCCTCAGGGCAAGAGAAGGGAGCTGTCTCGCAACACATACACAAACTCTTTGTCACTGCAAAATCCTTGCAGAATGCATTTGAGCTGAAACAAAATCCTTTTAAAGACTACAATAGTCCCCTTGAGGCCTCTCACAGCTAAGAACCTCCACCTTGTCCTAAACTGCATGCAGGGGAAGGAGAGAAGGGCAGGCCTTGCTTCAGAGTTTTACAGCCAGGGAAACAGAAATGGGGAGGAAGTGCAGGGCTGCCAGGGAAATGGAGACTTGGAGGAGGGCTGAGACTGTGTTAGGCTTAGAAAATGAGGACATCAGAGAAGATGCCTAGGCCCCTGTTCTCAATGCTATCCTAGGACCCATACATTGCCTCCCTTGGGGATAGGAAGGACTTTGTGCCAGAGGATGCAGCTCAAGAAACCGTATCGGGGGCCGGAAGTGGGGCAGGATTGCATCCCATGCAATAATACGGCTAAGGCAGAAGAGAACCTGAAGCCTGCACTGAGCACCTCTGAGATTAAATCACTGTGCACTGGGTTTAAATAGGGATGACACCAGGGTCATCCCTATTTAAGCAACATTCAGGGGAGATGAGTGAAGATAGGCCTGAAAAATGGGTCCAATAATGTTCTCAACAATAAATATTTACTAAGGGTCACCCATGTGCTAAGTACTGAGCTAGGTGCCAGGAACAAGAGAGATCCTGACCCAGGTGAGGGAAAGAGACAGGGTAGCTACTTGGGCACAAAGTTTATATTTTATTTATCTCTGTATTATTCGTGCCTGGTATTCAGCATACGGTTATTGAAAGCAATGACTTAGTGACTTAATAAATTAACTGAAGCAGGTCTGGCTATCAGTGGGCACTCCATGTCTATTTTTAAACAAATAAATGTGTTTCCTCTACAAAGGACTCTGTGTACAAGATCTCTGGGGGAAAAGGTGGCAGATAAAATAGGTGAGATGATGGAGGTTTGGAGAGAAAAGAATGCGGCAAGGATCAAGGCAAATAGTATGAGGAAAAAGAAAGAAATGTTGAAACTAGGGGCAGAGAAAAGCTAGAGAGGAAAAGAAATGTAATCATGGCATAGTGCATACTTATTCTGGGGTCAACAATAGTTCAGAGTCATAAAAGCCCAGACACTATATATTAGGAAGATGGAACAGAAGAGCTGAGAAGCGTCAGTGTGTGGAAGAGTTACCTACCATTTTGGAAAATAAATAGATAATGTCCAAAATTGATAAGTAAAGAAAAAGCACTAGAAGTTTATGTGTCGGGCATATGAAGGACAAAGAGTTAAAACGCGGTGGCTCATGCCTGTAATCCCAGCACTTTGGGAGGCCGAAGCGGGCGGATTATAAGGTCAGGAGATCAAGACCATCCTGGCTAACACGGTGAAACCCCATCACTACTAAAAATACAAAAAATTAGCCGGGCATGGTGGCGGGCACCTGTAGTCCCAGCTACTTGGGAGGCTGAGGCAGGAGAATGGCATGAACCCAGGAGGCGGAGCTTGCAGTGAGCCAATATTGTGCCACTGCACTCCAGCCTGGGCAACAGAGCAAGACTCTATCTCAAAAAAAAAAAAAAAAAAAAAGTCAGTGGTCACCGTTAGGCAAAAGGACAGGAGATGCCCTAACTCTCCCCACTCCTAGGTTAGTCTAATTCCCTCCCTCGGCCCTAATAGCCTCCCCTGCTTAGATCCAAGTGGCAATAGGACCTGAGTCCCTTAGGCAGCCAACCCCACCGAAGCAGAAAGAAGAGGCCAGGACAGGAGCTGTAAAATGGAAAACAAGAACAGGCCTTTGAATAAAGAGGGATCGTGAGGCACCCCAGGCAGCTGTGAGGCTAACTTCCAAAGTCAGGATCTTTTAAAAGGGTATTTGATTTTCTGGGTTGAATGGTACATTTCAACCAAATAAAAAAATCTCTTCCATGGGCAACAGCTGAAATAATGGAGGAAACCACAGGAGGGAGGAGGGGGTCAGGGCAGGATCAAAGCTAATCTCCTGGTTGCTCCTTACTTAGATGGCCCGGTATGCCCCAGACCAATTCAGTCTCACACTGCTCAAAGACAAGAAGAGGCTCTTAATAAAAAGAAGCATAACATAGAGGCAGAGAACAGAATGCCAGGGCTGGAACTGGTCTCAGCAACCATCTTGTCTGACTCCCCCTTTGCATGAAAACGGAGGTGGTAAAGTTCAGTGGGATTGGGCCATCTGTCTAAGGGCAACAGAGGCAGACAGAACAGACAGGGCAATGCTGTCAACAGACTTTGCATGTTCTGACTCCTGTCCACCTGTCTAGTTCTCTTTTCCCTCGCTACACCATTAGCGAGAAAGATAAGCAGAACAACCATCTCTGTAGTAAGCACTGGATGAGAATCAGGAGACCTGGATTCCAGCCCCAGTTCCATAGAAAATCAATTGTTTAACCTTGGAAAAGTCACTTAACACTACCCTGAATTTTTTTACTTGTGGGCTAGATGGTACTTCAGCAGGTTCTGGTTCCACCCTCACAAGGCAGATTCCAAGCTTGGAGAGAGAGATTTCATACTCATGTTATGCTCGAAAGGTCTAATTCAATACCTAGATCACCAAGGCATACACGTAGAAGCCCAGATTGCACAACTAAAGAATCAGGTTTTATACCTAGAGAGGCAGGATTCACATCAGGAGCTACTTTCCAACCCTGGAAAGTCAGGTTTCACACTTGGAAACCCAATTTCCATGTTTATAGAGCCAGGTTTTTTGTGGAGGAGCAGATTACATATGCATAAAAAGGCAGGATTCACACCTGGGAGAGCTAAATATATCTCTGAAAGTCCATGTTTCATAAATGGAGTACAGGTTCCATGTTTATGTGGTCAGGTTCAACGGCTGGGGATTGATATTCCACACAGAGTGCCAGATCTGGGAGACCAGGTTCCATGCATGTAGAGCTGGCTTCTGTGACTCAAATGCCACTCTATGTGTGGCATTCCAATATCCAAACATGGAAGCTGGCCCTACAAGCATGAAATCTGCCACTGCATGTGTGGAATCTCAATTTCCAGAATGGATTCTGACCCTAAAAACATGGAACCTGGCACCCCATGTAAGGATCTCTATCTCCAAGCATGAAATTTAAACTTTCAGGAATGGAATGGAACACAGTGTGTGGAATCTCAATCTCCCCATACGGAACATGGCTTAATAAATATGTTGCTTGGCACTCCAGATATTAAACTTGTGTCTCAGTCATAGAAGCTGGTCGCCCAAGACATGAAATCTGGTGCTCCCCATGCATGGAAGATGGAACTTCATGTATAGAATCTAAGAATATCCAAGAATGGAAACATGCAACAATCATGGAACGTGGCATTCCATGAAAGAAATCTCAACCTCTGAGCATGGAATCTGGCCCCAAAAGCATGGAATATGGCATTCCATGTATGAAATCTAGAACTGATTTACATGTTCTAGATGTGAAGTCTACCTTTCCAAGTATATAATGTAGAAATCCATGAGCCCCAACCCTATAGGCATGGAACTTGAACCTCTAGGCATGATATCTAGACATCTAAGCATAAATACTTGCTCCTTCTGTGTAGAATGTAGCCTTAAAACATGGAACCTGGCCTTCCCACATGGATTCTGAATGTCTAGCCATGAAAAGTCTCCCCAGTTGTGATCTTCCCCAGGCATTAAATACGATACTCTAGGATTGAAACCTTTACTTTTAGATATGGATCCTGACCTTTTAAGCATGGAATTAGGACTTCCAGGCATGCCATGGGAGCCTGTGAGAAATTCCTCTCTCCAGGCTTGGAACCTGACCTTCTGGGTTGGAACTCAAACCTCATGGCATGTCACCTGGCCCACCAGGTATGGAACCTAGCCAACTTGGCACAAAAATCTCACCTTCCAAGTATGGAACCTGGAATTTTAAGTAGGAAATACTGATCTGTAGAAGAGGAATCTGGTTCTCCAAGTAAGGAGCTTGGCCTAAGATGGGAAAAACCTGGTTTTCTGTGAGCAGAAAGGTAAACATCAAAGTAATTTGAGACTCTACTCATAAAACTGGAACTTAGCACTCCATGTGTAAAATCTCAATCTCTAAGCATGGAGACTAGCCTTCCAAGTATGAACCTGAATCTTAATGTTCAAGCATGGAACATGACCATACACACTGGAGACTGGAGCCTCAGATCTGGAGCGTGGCACTTCTGTCATAGAATTTGGTTCTCCAAAGCATGGAAACTGGTTTCCCAGCATGTAATCTGTACAGTAGGCATGGAACCAGTGCTTTTATGTTTGGATTCAGGCAATGTAGACATGAAATTAGGCTTCAAGCATGGCATGCATTGTAAACTGTGTGAAATTTCTCTTTCAGTTTGTAACCTGGCCTGGCCTTCTGTGGAATTTGGGTAGAACCTTAATGTCATCTGGCCTACCAGGTATTGAATCTCACCATCCAGGCCTGGAATCTTGCTCTCCAAATATGGAATATGGACTTCCAAGTATAAAACAAGGATTAGTCATCATGAAACGTGTTCTATAGAACCTGAATCATAAGGCAAACATCTGGACCTACAATTATACAATGTGGTGGGCATTAGGTCTAGAATTTGACATTCCAAGTATGGCATCTGTATTTCTAGGCATGAAATATGGCCAAGAAAGTAATGAATCCTAATCTACAGAAGTGGAATCTTACTCTTCATGCTGGGATTTGTATTAGTTAGAATTCTTCAGAGAAACAGAACCAATGGGATACATATTTATGTCCCAAAGTCCAAAGGCCAGAGAAGCAGAAGCTCCCGTGTCTAAGGGCAGGAGAAAATGGATGTTCCAGCTCAATAAGAGAGAGCAGGTGGATCACAAGGTCAGGAGATCAAGACCATCCTGGCTAATACAGTGAAACCCTGTCTCTGCTAAAAATACATATATATATATATATTTGTAGGGCCAGATTTTATGCATGGATATTGTGATCCCATATGGAGTCCCTGTTTCTATGCCTGGCATAACAGATTACATGCAAGGAAATCCAACTTCTGTGAATGGCACACAAGTTCTGTGTGTGTAATTTCAGGTTTCAGCCTATTAAGATTACTTTCCATGCTTTCAGATTTTGATTCTGAATATGGATTGCTAGGTTCCATGCTTGTATAGTCAGGATCCATTCTTGGAGGTTGAGATAATAGTCATGGTGTGCCAATTTCTATACCTGGAGGTAGAGTTTTACAAATGGAGGATGAAGTAATAGCTTGGAAGTTTACATTTCCACACTCTGCAAGACAGGTTTTACCTATAGATGGTAAAGTTCTTGCAATAGTTAATTTTATGTGCCAACTTGACTGAGCTAAGGAATGCCCAGATAGCTGATAAAACATTATTTCTGCATGTATCTGTGAGGGCATTTCTGGAAGATTTCTGGAAGAGGTTAACATTTAAATTGATAGACTGAGTAAAGAAGACTGTCATCATCAATGTGGGTGGGCATTGTCCAAACCACAACGGCCCAATAGAACACAAAGGTTAAGAAAAGACAAAGTTGCTCTCTCTTATTGAGCTGGAACATCCCGAAGTGCTGGGGTTACAGGTGTGAGACACCGCGCCCGGTTTTTTGTTTTTTGTTTTTTTTAAACGGAGTCTCCCTCTATTGCCCAGGCTGGAGTGCTGGAGTGCAATGGTGCAATCTCAACTCACTGCAACCTCCGCCTCCTGGGTTCAAGCAATTCTTCTGCCTCAGCCTCTCAAGTAGCTGAGACTACAGGTGTGTGCCACCACACCCAGTTAATTTTTTTTGTATTTTTAGTAGAGACAGGGTTTCACCATGTTGGTCAGGCTGGTCTCAAATTCCTGACCTCATAATCCGCCCACTTTGGCCTCCCAAAGTGCTAGGATTACAGGTGTGAGCCTCTGCGCCTGGCCTCTTTCTTAAAATTAATATCTTATTGCATGTCTGAAGTCAAGGTGTCATACTGTCTCATCATTTCCACCTCCTCTTTCACAGTTGCCATTCTCCATTTTATTAAAAATGAATGAATGAATAGATGATTATCACACGTTGAAGGCTTCCTGAATGTAATTATAGGGCATTCAGGAGTGTAATTACCTGCAGCATAATATTATAGAACAACTCAATATTTGGAAGCCTCCTTTAGTCAAGAAATTATAATCCTACACTAGGGCTATGTGTTTTTGTCTTTATATTTTTGATAAGGGTGCAGCATAATATAGAAACAAAGTATTTAGGGACATCCTGAATTCATGTATATTGAGGAGTGAAGTGGCAGGAGTTATGGCAAATTTTGTTGAATGGTCTTGCCTTTTGCATCGCCTAATTATGATCAAATAATGCATTGCTAGTTCTCAGAGAGCAAAGCAGAGAGGCTCAGTACAAAACACAGAACTTATCAGAGCTCATTCCATCCAAGAGACAAACTTATGACAAGATTCTATGCCTTATCCACCTCCCTGCCTCCTTTCCTTCCTGTCTTTTTGTCCATCTTAGAATTAAGGTATTTAAATTTTGTCTGAAGCATGTCAGAGAATAACAACATGCTGTGAAATTTCATTTGCATTCACCCATGTCTCAGTTGAGTATTTTGCATTATTACATTTTTATTTTACTGTGTTTTATTTTATTTTATTTTTTAGAGATGATGTCTAGCTATGTTGCAAACTCCTGGCCTCAAACTCCTGGGCTCAAGCAATCCTCCTGCCTCAGCCTCCCAAAATGCTAGGATTACAGGTATGAGTCACTATGCCCTGCCTAATTTGCATTATTTCAAAGAGAAGGTGAGGTCACACATTTACTTCCAACAGATCAACATTATATCTTCAAGTTAGGAAAAGAAATTGAAAGTATACGGTAGTGGCACTTTATATTTCCTTTAGACTTGTAAAATGCTCTATTAGACTTGTAAAAAATTGTCATAAATTTTGGCCAAAAGCTTATTGATGTCATAAAACCATACTCAGTTTTTACTTGGACATATTCTCCTGCTGTTCCTCATCAACCACTTTGTGGGTTTAGTCATTCACAGTATGTACTTACTAGATTTAGATTAATTCCATGGAGATATGTTGTGAATTCAACTGAAAATAATGCACTTAAATAATAATTGATGTATCTTTTGTAATCAGCACACTTACCAGAGGTTCAACACCTGCCTTTCCTTTTGCTGTTTATTTCCACAAGATAGATTAAACTACATTCTTAACAACAGAACATTTACTTATGTAGAACAAAATGTTCCTAAGATGTAAACTACTGTGTAATGACCTGAACACTTTAGAAAGCCAGTTTCATTAAATTTGTTTTGGGAGCGCACACATAAAATGTTGAAGGACCACTATATTAAAAGACTATTAGCATAATCTCTAGGAGACACAATCAGAAAACCAAGCTTAGAGGCTGAGTAGCCAGAACCAGTACCGCTACCGCCGTCCCTGTCACTCAACACAGGCCAAATAGTGGGCAGGGATGCTATGCCAAGCCCCTGCCTTGATTCCCTCTGGAAACTGGATGTATCTTTGCTGCCTCTGTGCTGTCACCTGAATGGATTCCCTGAGGACCCCGTCTTCATGACTTCAGCCTTCCACACTGAAATCACATGCAGAAGCACTGATTGGTGGAGTCTGTGCCACAATTTTTTTTTTTTTTTTTTTGAGACAGAGTCTTGCTCTGTCGCCCAGGCTGGAGTGCAGTGGCCGGATCTCAGTTCACTGCAAGCTCCGCCTCCTGGGTTTACCCCATTCTCCTGCCTCAGCCTCCTGAGTAGCTGGGACTACAGGCGCCCGCCACCTCGCCCGGCTAGTTTTTTGTATTTTTTAGTAGAGACGGGGTTTCACCGAGTTAGCCAGGATGGACACATTCTCCTGCTGTTCCTCATCGATCTCCTGACCTTGTGATCCGCCCATCTTGGCCTCCCAAAGTGCTGGGATTACAGGTTTGAGCCACCGCGCCCGGCCGAGTCTGTGCCACAATTTTGCCTCACTTCAAGGGAATCTGGGAAAATTTGGCCTCTATTTTCAAAAGGCAGACTCACTAGATGGGAGAGTCCCAAATATAAAGAGTGTTCAAAGCATCTAGATAGCTTAAAAGAAAACAAAACAAAACAAAACAAAAAAAGAATGACAAATGCTATCACACAAAGTATGTAACAACACATGATTTTAAAAACAAATATTTTCTTTAGTTCATTATATGATCGAGGATTGCATTTATAATGTTCATTTTACTCTAATGTTTACTAATAACTATAACACTGAGCCAGTTTTATGTTTTTCCCCATTCAATAAATGATGCATGCTCCTCAATTCACTTTAAATTAATTGCATGAAAAAGGAAGATTAGTCAACAAATAAGTCTTGAAAAGACATATTCTATAGTGTTTGGTTTGGGGTTTTCATATTAAAGTGCACATTGAAATTTACTACATGATATAACAAGAAAAAAACTACTTTCAAGGCCTGATATTCGATTCTTCCATCTTGTATTTGAGAAACCCATTTACTTTCACATAATTTTACAAAACAAACTAGACACTAATCCCATTTTTAAGGATGTAAAGCCCCTGGGGTAACATGATAAACCTGTCAGGGATCATGACCCACTGGATAGGAAACACTGTTTTACTATTCTCTGGGAGGTAGGTGAATCTCAACTTCCTGTTGCTTCCTGAATCTACTTGTGACATAGTCACAACTGGAGTGGCAGTAGCTAATCCCGGACTGTCCCTGCGGCTTGAGATCATCTAATCAGTCACTCCTCCACCTCATCTTTGCCTGTTTGATGTTGAAATTGTATTACATGCTTGAACTGATCAACAATTGGATAGCCAGAGACCATTTTGACTGGTTGCCTCCCAGTCCTGCAACAAAACACAACAAAACTATAAAACTAATCCAAACCAAGAAACCAGAGGAATCCCTGCGCAAGAAATCCACATTGGCCCTAGAGTGTCCCACGCAGGTTGGAACAGCAACCCTGGACCTATGCTGTAAACTCAAGTGCAAGGGGACTCAGGTGGACCCTGTAATAGCCTATCTGATTTGGCCTCTCATTTACAGAGAATGGAGACTTTACACACCACAATGTATTATTTGCTTAAAGGTGCTTAGAAATAGCAACCTGAAACCTTTTAATCTTATTTGTTCATGTAGAAATGAAACCGTTGAGACCTTATCTTAGTGCATATGGTATTCTGGTTGTAATCAGCAACCTTTTAGTTAAAGGAAAGTAACAGCAGGTTGAGATTGTTACTTTTCCTTTTACCAACCTATAAAGGAGACAAGAGACTAGGTTAAATACTAAAACAGGGAACTAAACTTTCAGCAACCCTATAGGAGTTAGAAGCAAAGGCTCCTGGGCCAGGCACGGTGGCTAACGCTTATAATCCCAGCACTTTGGGAGGCTAAGACGAGTGGATCATTTGAGGTCAGGAGTTCAAGACCAGCCTGCCCAACATGGTGAAACCCTGTCTCTACTGAAAATACAAAAAATTAGCCGGGCATGGTGGTACAGGCCTGTAATCCCAGCTTCTCAGGAGGCTGAAGCAGGAGAATCACTTGAGCCTGGGAGGTGGAGGTTGCAGTGAGCCAATATTGCGCCATTGCACTCCAGTCTGGGTGACACAGTGAGACCCTCTCTCCAAAAAAAAAAAGAAGCAGAGGCTCCTACTGTTGAATAGATACCCCTCTGAAGCAATGAATGAACATGCTAGCAAGGAGCCCATCTTATCTACAACTCATCCTCAAAAGGTCCCCAACCTGAAGCAGCCAGTGCCTGTGGTGGTGTAGATGGTGTCTCAAGTGGCTGAGAGGACCTCACTTCTTTCACTCACCAAATTGTGTATCTGTAATCCCAGCACCTTGGGGTGCCAAGACAGGAGGATCCCTTGAGACCAAGAGTTCGAGACCAGCCTGGGCAACAAAGTGAGACCTCGTCTCTACAAAAAATCAGAAAATTAGCTGGGTGCGGTGGCAGGTACCTGTGGTCCCAGTTACATGGGAGGCTGAGGCAGGAGGATCACTTGAGCCTAGAGGTTGAGGTTGCAGTGAGCTGTGATTGCACCACTGCACTCCAGCCTGGGTAACAGAGCAAGACCCTGTCTTTAAAAAAAAAAAAAAGATTCAAAGATCTTTGAACATTACAGAGAACATTAAAATGGAATGTTATAGTATTAGTGTTAGTATTAGTATTAGTATTAGTACTGTTGATATTTTAAAACCCAGGAGCTGTTAGCTCCTCCTCTCTGGTCTCTTAATCATAAAACCCTGTCCCTTCTCGATTGGGTTATAAGTCAGCTGAGGCACCAGCATGTAAGCCTCATCTATACTTATTCAACTAATTCAGACAGGTCTAGGCCTGTAGGGGTTGGCGTGGGGTGCAGTCTGGGTGCAGGGGAAAGATGGACCCACCAGGGAGAGCTAATTATATCACAAGTAGAGGAACCTTTAAGAAGAGTATAGTGTTGGACATGTGGGTGCTGCTTTTTAACCTCTTCATTTCTCAAACTCCTCAAGGAGAACCTACATTAAGGGGTAACCAACCAGCTCCACAATTGCCTTTACTGTCAATCTATGACAAGGGGTAAAATATCACTAGGGTACTAAAATACCACTGGAAACAGAACTTCAAAGAGTAATTTTTTTTTTAATCTGAAATCTTCTCACAAAGAGTACTCAATAGGGTTGGAATAAATATCTTGATGAGCCACTTGGGGATGGGGGTGGAAGGTAAGACCCCAAGGGGTATGCCTGGGTGACAATAGATGGTCCTTCTAAAAAGGATAGTCAAGTGAACTATGAAGCTGTTGTTTTGGAGAGAGGTTGTACGTTTGGGGCCAGAGCTAAAGCCCCCTGGATTTTGGAGGCTTTGCAGCTAGCGGTCCTCCTCTTTATCCTTTTTCTACTGGGCACTGAGGACATATTTAAAGAAAATACAACTCGAGTATCTGCAGGTCTCATTCTGGTTCAGCCCCAAAGCAGTGTTACCTGCTGGCACAGGCCTTATCCTGAGGAGAGGGAGTTAGGATGTACCAGCTGATGTGGGGGAGTGAGGACACAGGATTAGAGGGAAGTGGATACTGTGAATTGCACCTAGAAACAACAGCACTAGGGCAGGCTCCTTCCCCTTGAACTACGCTTCCATTAGGGTAAGGATGCATAAAATGAGTAAAATAAAAGCTGCAAACCAGGCATGGTGGCTCATGCCTATAATCCCAGCACTTTGGGAGGCCAAAGTGTGAGGATCGCTTGAGCCCAGGAGTTCAAGACCAGCCCTGGCAATGTAGCAAGATATATATAATATATATATATGTGTATATATATATATATTTATTTATTTATTTATTTATTTATTTATTCCCTGGGCCAGGCTTTCTCTCTCTGTTTATCTAGCTAATTCAAATTTAACCTTTGGGGTTGAAATTAGATCTTACTTCTTACTTCTCCCAGGAAGCCTTTTCTGATCTCCTAAGTCTGCATTAGATGTCATTCCTCTGTGCTCTGACAGATCCTGTATTTCCCCCCATCAGAGCATTTATAGTGTGCATTGTCATTGCTTGGTACCTGGTAGGCACTCATTTATTTGTTGTTTGAGTGAAAGAATAAAGGCACAAGAATAGTGCTGCCATGTACCTAGAAGAGGTGGAAAATTTTCATGGTGGAGGGTGGCTCCCTGAGGCCAGGCTTTAGTATAGAGGCTGATGGACAGAATAGTAGCTCGTGGATTTCGGGGGCAGTGGTGGCTTCAGACAGCCTGATATGTCAGGAGGAGAGAGGATACCAAAACAGCACCTTCAAAGTCAGGAGCTACATGGAAACAGAACGGAAGACATCAGCTATAAGACACCCTAGGGACTTCCGCCTCTCCTCGCCCTCTAGCAATATAAGTGGGGAAGGAGAAAGTCCCCAAATACAGTGATGCACCACTTAAAAATGCATTCTGAGAAATGCAGTGATAGGTGATTTTGTCATTGTGTGAATCTTATAGCACGTGCTTACACAAATGCAGATGGTGGAGCCTACTACACAGCTAGCGGGTATGGTGTTGCTTATTGCTCCCAGGTGGCAAACACATATAGCATGTTACTGAACTGAATACTGTAGGTAACTGTGATACAATGGTAAGTATTTCTGTATCCAAACATAACTAAACATAGAAAAGGTACAGTAAAAATATGGTATATGTGATATTTTGGTATACATATTGGCTTTCATCCACAGTTCCTGACTCATAACTCCCATAGCCCTTGTTATATAATGTTGGGGAGCTTTAGGCCTCAGAAAACCGAATATCTGTCTCTCTGGCCTTCTGACCACCTCCTGCCCTCCTTTTTCTCCCCAAGGCAGGACTCTTCTCTCACCTCTCTTGGAGCTGACCATAAAGAAATTCTCTTACCTATCCTATCTGATTGTAGGCCATAAGAACCCCCAATTCAGAAGGAGTTCTGCCCCACACCCAGGAGGAAAGAATGCTGCACAGAGACACCAAGAAGAATCTGAACAGACAGGCCTTGCTGGGTTTCTCCACTCAGTCTGTTAGTATTAGACTATACCCTTCTTGCCCATTTCTGCATGGTTGTCAATCAAGACTACCCAGTGAAGTATCCATTAAGGCTCAAGAAGACTGGGTACAGAGTATTTCTAGGTACCTGAGCACATCGAGGTTTCTGGAGAGTGGCACACCGAAGCAGGGCATGGAAGCTCCGAGCCCCTTTCCCATACCTCACCTGTGCATCTCTGCATCTGCATTCTTTGTGGTATTCTTTATAATACACTGGTAAATGTGTTTCCCTGAGTGCCGTGAACAGCACTAGCAAATTAATTGAGCCCAAAGGGGAGGATGTAGGAATCTCAACTTGAAGCCAGTTGGTCAGAAGTTCCAGAGGTCAGACTTGTGACAGATATCTGAAGTAGGGGCAGTCTTGGGGACTGTGTGATCTGACACTATCTCCAGGTAGAGAGCATCAGAATGAATTGAATTGGAGGACACCAAGCTAGCACATCTGTAGAATCGACTGCTTGCTTGGTGGTGGCGAGAAACCTCTATACATTTGGTCTCAGGAGTCGTCTGTGGTTGTGATGTGAAAGGAGAGTAAAAACAGTTTTTGTTTTTTCCACTCAGTATAAAAGATAAAAACGTATACTCCTGTATAGGGCACTTACCATAAATAGAGTTTGCAGGACTCAATGCTGTTCTGGGTGAGTCAGCGAGTGAGTGGTGAGTGAATGTGAAGGACTAGGACATTACTATACACCACTGTGGACTTTATAAACACTCATACATAGGCTACACTGAATTTATTTTAACATATTTAACATAATAAATAACATATTTATTATTTAACATAGTAAATTAGCCTTAGCTTACTGTAAATTTTTTACTTTATAAACTTTTTAATTTTTTAAACTTTTTGACTCTTGTAATAATACTTAGCTTAAACACAAACACATTGTACAGCTGTACAAAAATATTTTTCTTTATATCTTTATTCTATAAGCTTTATTCTATTATCTTAAATTTTTAATGTTTTCAACTTTTTTTGTTGTTGTTGTTAAAAAATAGGACACAAAGACACATTAGCCTAGGCCTACACAGGGTCAGAATCATCAATGTCACTGTCTTCCACCTCTACATCTTGTCCCACTTGGAGGTCTTTAGGGACAATACCATGCATGGAGCTGTCATCTCCTATGATTACAATGCCTTCTTCTGGAAAACTTCCTGAAGGACCTCCCAGAGGCTGTTTAATAGTTACCTTTTTTTATAAATAAGCAGGAACACACTCTAAAACAACAAAATATATAGTAAATACATAAACCAGTAACATGGTCATTTATTATCATTCTCAAGTATTATGTACTGTACATAATTGTATGTGCTGGACTCTTACATGACTGGCAGTAAGTGGGTCTGTTTACACCAGCATCACCACAAACACATAAGTAATGCGTTGTGCTAGGACTTTATGACAGCTATGGGGTTACTAGGCTACAGGAATTTTTCAGCTCCATGATAATCTTATGGGACCCCATCATATATGTGGTCCATTTGACCAAAATGTCATTATGCAGTGCTTGACTATAATCCTGCTTACAGCATTTTGTACCCCAACCATACCCTCAGGTTGATATGCCTGGAGAAATGCCAGTTATACCTGGCCATACCACCCACAGCCTTGGTTCATGTTCTCATCATCACAGTTGCATTAGATGCCTTAATGATCACCCTCCTCTATTTTGGGCCATGGAGTACTTTGAGAATCCAACAATAACTCTGAACCTCTCCACGGAAGAATCACATGGTCACATAAGCACAATATTTTAGATATAACAGACAACCCTTAAAAGCTAATCTACAGACCCCAGCTCTCATCCTAATCCATTCTAAATTTTTCTCCATAGGGCTGGCAGTGTGAACTTGAAAAATAAATTTTATTGCATTGTTGGCTTTTTATTACCTTCAGAGAAGACTTCAAGCTCCCTAGTAAAGTATGTGAGACACCTCCCACGTACTGCTCACATTCCTTGGCCTACCTTTTCACTCCACCATTGCTGCAGCAATGAGCTGATGTGACCCAGCATCAGCTCTCCTCAGCTGTGCATCCCTTGCTTTCTGTTCCAGGACTTCTCTGCTCCTGGGACACTTGCAGAAACTGGCTCAGATAATCTATACATGTGCACCTGGAAGCATGAGAAAATTATCACCGCACGAACAAGCCTTAATCAATGAGGGTCAGGAGCCGGTAGATCCTGTTTGATGTCTAAGAAAGACAATTCTGATCCCTGTGGGATCAAGGCCCAGTGGCTTATAATGATGACCAGCTTACTAGCATGTCCTTGGAATGGTTTTTCCTCCTTCCGGTTTCACCTGCCCAGTTTTTCACTCCAGTTCCTTGGGAATGTCCCAAGATAAACTACCTGAATGCAAGCTCTTGTCTCAGGCTCTGCTCTTGGGGGGAACCCAGGCTCAAAGAGAGGGCACAAAGGCCCTGATTGATCTAATCCTGCCCACCCTTCAAATTTCATCTCCTGCAGCTCCAACCATCACACAGCTGGTACTGCTGAGCTTCTCACATTTCTGAGACACACTGCTGTTCCTCCTCCTTGTGACAAATTCTCACTTGTCATTTAAGTTATATCCTATGGGGCACCTCTTCAAAGAAAACATTCATGAAAACCTCTCCCCATGCCCTCACCAAGTACAAATAGTACTTGTACTTGTATAATAGCCATCCTTACAGGTGTGAAGTGGTATCTCATCTCATAGTGATTTTCACTTGCACTTCCCTGATGATTAGCGATGGTGAGCACATTTTCATGTAACTGTTGGCCATTTTTTGTGTCTTCTTTGGAGAAACGTCTGCTCAGATCCTTTGCCCATTTTTTTTTTTTTTTTTTGGTTCCCAAGTTTTATTCAAGAATTGATACAAAATATTTCAGATAAATAAAATTTAATCCTCATCTTTCTCCTCTTCTTTGTTCTGGTTAATTTGGAAATAACATAATTCATAACTCTCTTTACTGTTAGCAACTGTGCACAACCAATCACATAGATTATTCTTCAAATATTTTTTGTGAGATATTTCAAATATCTTCTGGAAAAAGGCACTTCCGGTGTCACAGTGAGCTTGCTCTTGCTCCTTTCGATGGTCACCACCCCTCCACCAAGATTCACAGCTTTTCCATTCACTTTGATCCTCTCTTGCAAAAACTGCTCAAAACTGGCAGCATGGCAGCATCCATGATTCCATCTTCTATGGGGTGGATGTGATCAAGAGTGAACTTCAGAACCTGCTTCTCTTTTTGTCCCCTTTCACGGCAAGCTTTTTTGCGGGCGCCCTGGTGGCAGTGGAGGCAGAAAAGTCCTTCGCTCATTTTAAAAATTGGGTTATTTTTTCTTCTGCTATTGAGTTGTAAGAGTTCCTTATATATTTTGGATATTAACTCCTTATCAGATATGTGGTTTGCAATTATATTTTCCTAGTCCGTCGGTTGCTTTTTAAGTTTGTCGATTGTTTCCTCTGCTGTGCAGAATTTTTTAGTTTGATGTAGTCCCGTTTATTTATTTTTGTTTTTGTAGCCTGAGCTTCTGACATGATATTAAAAAAAAAATCAGGCTGGGTGCAGTGGCTCACACCTGTAATCTTAGCACTTTGGGAGGCCAAGGCAGGCGGATCATTTGAGGCCAGAAGTTTGAGACCAGTCTGGCCAACATGGTGAAACCCCATCTCTACTAAAAATAAAAAAATTAGCTGGGCATGGTGGCACACACCTGTAGTCCCAGCTACTCGGGAGGCTGAGGCAGGAGAATTGCTTGAACCTGGGAGACAGAAGTTGCAGTGAACCAAGATGCGCCACTGTACTCCAGCCTGGGTGACAGAGCAAGACTCCATTTCAAAAAACAACCATTGTCAAGGCAGATGTGGAGAAGTTTTTCCCCTACGTTCTCTTCTAGGAGTTTTATGGTTTCAGGTCCATAGTACACTGTTGGTGGGAATGTAGACTGGTATAGCCATTATAGGAAACAGTATGGAGGCTCCTAAAGAAATTAAAAATGGAACTACCATATGATGCAGCAATCACTCTCCTGAGTATATGCCCAAAGGAGATGAAATCATCACCTTGTAAAGATGTCTGCACTCCCCTGTTCATTGTAATGTTATTTACAATAGCCAAGAAAGGAAACAAACTAAGTGCCTATTGACATTTAGGATGGATAAAGAAAATGGGTTTTGTGGTGTATATACAAGGTATTTTCAAAAAATTCATGGAAGGTCTGTTTTATTAAAAAAAAAAAAAAAAACCTATGTGGCTGGGCACGGTGGCTCACGCTTGTAATCCCAGCACTTTGGGGGGCCGAGGTGGGCAGATCATGAGGTCAGGAGATCAAGACCATCCTGGCTAACACGGTGAAACCTCGTCTCTACTAAAAAATATAAACAAATTAGCCGGGCGTGGTGGTGGGCGCCTGTAGTCCCAGCTACTCGGGAGGCTAAGGCAGGAGAATGGCATGAACCCGGGAGGCGGAGCTTGCAGTGAGCCAAGATCACACCACTGCACTCCAGCCTGAGTGACAGAGCGAGACTTCATCTCAAAAAACAAAACAAAACAAAACAAAAAAACGAAAACTACATATGGATTTCAAAATTGTTTGCAACAAAATAAACTAGTACTAACTTGTTTGTAACATGTCTGGACAGGATCTAGTTAGAGACACTAAGGATAACACATCAGTTTGAAAGAGTCCCTGTCAGAGCAACATGAATTCTGCTAAAATTGAAGCAAGAAGAAGCATCAAAGGTATGGTGAAGCTTGTGTGAAAGAATGATCAAATCACTGATTCTTTACAAAAGGTTTATGGAAACAATCCCCAAAGAAATCAGCAGTTTACAAATGGATAACTTGTTTTAAAAACAGATGAGGCAATGTTGAAGAGGAAGCCCATAGTGGCAGACCATCCACGTCAATTTTCAAGGAAAAAACTAATCTTGTCCATGCCCTAATTGAAAAGGATTGATGACTAACAGCAGAAACAATAACCAACACCAGAGACATCTCAACTGGTTCCACTTACGTAAATCTGACTGAAAAATTCAAGTTGAGTAAACTTTCCACTCAATGGGTGCCAAAACCGTTGCACCCAGATCAGCTGCAGGCAAGAGCAGAGCTTTCAATCCAAAGTTTAAAGATGTGACATCAAGCTCCTAAAGCAAAATAATTGTAATGGGAGATGAAACATGGCTTTACAGGTACGATCTTGAAGACAAAGCCCAATGCAATGGCCACCAAGAGGTGGAAATGGTCGAGTCAAAGCAAAAGTAGATTGGTCAAAAGAAAAATTAATGACAACAGTTTTGTGGGATGCTCAAGGCATTTTGCTCGTTGGCATTCTGGAGGGCCAAAGAACAATAACATCTGCTTATTATGAGAGTGTTTTGAGAAAGTTAGCCAAAGCTTTAGAAGAAAAATCCCTGGGAAAGCTTCACCAGAGAGTCTTCCTCCACCATGGCAATGCCCCTGCTCATTTCTCTCATCAAACAAGGACAATCTTTTTAGAGTTTCACTGGGAAATCATTAGGCATCCACCTTACAGTCCTGATTTGTATTCTTCTGACATTTTTTGATTTCGTAATCTTAAAAATCCCTATAAGGTACACCCATTTTTCTTCAGCTAATAATGTAAAAAGGACTGCACAGATGTGTTTAAATTCCCAGGACCCTCAGTTCTTCAGAGATGGACTAAATGGCTGGTATCACTGCTTTCAAAAGCATCTTGAACTTGATGGAGATTATGTTGAGACATAGTTCATACTTTCCATTTTTATCTTTTAATTCCATTTTTCCATGAACCTTTTGAAGCTCCCCCCATACAATGGAATATTATGCAGTCTTAAAAAAAGAAAAGGAGACCCTGTCATTTGCCACAACATGGGCGGACTTGGAGGACATTAGGCTAAGTGAAATAACCCAGACACAGAAAGGAAAACTTTGCATGACCTCACTTATGCATGGCATTTTCAAAAGAGCTCAAATACACAGAGATAGAGAATGAAACAGTGGTTACCATGATTGGGTGGTGGGGAGAGGAAATGAGGCACTGTAGGTCAAAGGATACAAAATATGAAAAGTCTCAACATCTAAGGTCCAACATGAAGACTAAAGTTAAATAAATTGTGTCTATAATCCCAGCACTTTGGGAGGCCGAGGCAGGCAGGAGATTGAGACCATCCTGGCTAACACAGTGAAACCCCGTCTCTACTAAAAATACAAAAAATTAGCTGGGCATGGTGGCAGGCGCCTGTAGTCCCAGCTACTCAGGAGGCTGAGGCAGGAGAATGGCGTGAACCCGGAAGGCAGAGCTTGAAGTGAGCTGAGATCGCGCCACTGCACTCCAGCTTGAGCAACAGAGCGAGACTCCATCTCAAAAAAAAAAAAAAAAAAAAATTGTATCATATTGGGAATTTGTGTTAAATAAGCAGATTTTAGCTGCCCTTGCCACAAAAAAGTAGCTATTTGAGATGATAGAAACATTAATCTGCTTCATAAATGTAACCATATTACTATTTATATATATCCCGTAACATTGTGCTATAAATCTCAAATATACACAATCTAAAATTTTTTTGGCTGACCACAGTGGCTCATGCCTGTAATTCCATCACTTTGGGAGGCCGAGGTAGGCAGATCACCTGAGGTCAGGAGTTTGAAACCAACCTGATCAACATGGCGAAACCCCGTCTCTACTAAAAATACAAAAATTAGCCGGGCATGGTGGCGTGCACCTGTAATCCCAACTATTCAGAGGTTGAGGCAGGAGAATCGTTTGAACCCTGGAGTTGGAGGTTGCAGTGAGCTGAGATTGTGGCATTGCACCCCAGTCTGGGCAACAAGAGTGAAACTCCATCTCAAAAAAAAAAAAAAAAGCTGTTTTTTAAATGACCTCTCCCCAGTTTTCATTACTTGACCTTCCTCTAGGATCTCATGGTCCTGGGCTCCCCTCTTCATAGCACTTACTGCTGTGCTGTAAATATTCATTTACCTGTTGCCTCCCTCACTGAACTGTAAAATTCTTGTGGCAGAACCAGTAGGTTTTATCTATTTATCCCTCTCAGCCTAGGACAGTACCTGAGATCCCAAACTAAAACTCGGTGATTATTGGTTGACAGGTTGAATAAGTGATGCGTGAGATTTCTGAATGAAGCCTGGAGCAGGTAATCTTCAGGTCTTGATAACATATGGATCTGAATGAATCTGGGGGAAAGTCTAGTTGAACTTGAGTCCCTGTGACCTGCAGAGGTGGGAGTCCCAGCTTGACTGGTAGAGTGGGTGGGGAAGGCCTCTTCTACAGCACAGCCATAAAAAATCTGGAATTGTGACACTTTCCCCTAAGGGGCCTCCTGGGACTTTACATGTCCTGTTGTGGGGAGTTGATTTTAACAGAATCTGTCAATGCTCTGTCCTTTTCAGGTCCAGCTTCATAAAAATATTCAAGGCATCATTTCTTCTGATTTTGCGTGATGATCCCTCTTGGGAGCCGTATTTGAAAGGTTACAGTTTGCATTTTTGACATTAAAGTTTACTTTTTCATTAAAAATAAAGTTACAAAGATGTAGGACATTTGGCTTCTTCAATACTTATTTGCTAGCAGACTTTGGGCAAGTTACCTAAACTCTCTGGGCTTCAGTGTCCCCCCATACATGTAAACTAAATGTTCCAGGGCCATCCATGCCCATGGGTAACAGTGAGGCCAGCACAAGAATATGCTGACCACTTGATTCCTGGCTGCATAACCACAGAATCTCCTCTGTTATTTCCAGGTGCCTAGAGGAGGTCTCTCATAGATGCCCATGTTCTCTTGACAAGCTATTTGGGAAGGACCCCTGGCTACTGTCACCACTGCCATGCCTGCCAGGAGGAGGCACCTTCCTGACACTTCACTGCTGCCGCTCAGCAGGCCTATCAAGTGGTTCTGCTGTATTCTAGGAGAAGCAGAAAGTCTCCTCTCACTTTGCACTGTGCTTTGTCACTTGGGCCCTGAAACACCATTGCCTGCCCCTGATGCCCCCACAGCTTCCTCTACCAACCAAGGCTGGGCTGGGAGACTAGGCACCACACCATTCCATTCTCCCTTCTCTTCTTCCATTCTCCCTTCCCTCCCTCTCTTCTTCCCACTGCCTCCAATGCACCTGTACTGGAACTTTCTCCTTTCTCACACTCACACACACACACATGCACATGCGTATATGCACACACAAAAGTCTCTTGTCGGCCGGGCACGGTGGCTCAAGCCTGTAATCCCAGCACTTTAGGAGGCCGAGACGGGCGGATCACGAGGTCAGGAGATCGAGACCATCCTGGCTAACACGGTGAAACCCCGTCTCTACTAAAAAATACAAAAAACTTGCTGGGCGAGGTGGTGGGCACCTGTGGTCCCAGCTACTCGGGAGGCTGAGGCAGGAGAATGGCGTGAACCCAGGAGGCGGAGCTTGCAGTGAACTGAGATCACACCACTGCACTCCAGCCTGAGCTACAGAGCGAGACTCTGTCTCAAAAAAAAAAAAAAAAAAAAAGTCTCTTGTCCCTCAGATCATACAAATATATGCTGGGGACAGGGGTGATCACATGCCCCACATGCCCAGTGGACATTTAGGCTCAGATAGGACAATTCTGCTACAGGGATGACAAAACCTACCTTCCGTGGTTGCTGTGAGAACAAGAAAGTGTAGATACAGTGCCTATTCTGCAGCAAACTTAACAATCAATTAAAATCCAGAATATGTAGAGAGCACCTAAGAGTCAATAAGAAAAAAATACATTGGGAGGCTGAGACGGGCGGATCACGAGGTCAGGAGATCGAGACCATCCTGGCTAACATGGTGAAACCCCGTCTCTACTAAAAATACAAAAAACTAGCCAGGCGAGGTGGCGGGCGTCTGTAGTCCCAGCTACTCGGGAGGCTGAGGCAGGAGAATGGCCTAAATCCGGGAGGCGGAGCTTGCAGTGAGCTGAGATCCGGCCACTGCACTCCAGCCCGGGCGACAGAGCAAGACTCCGTCTCAAAAAAAAAAAAAAAAAAAAGAAAAAAAAAGAAAAAAATACACACCAATATACAAAAAGTGAGCAAAAGATATCAACAAGTAATTGAAAATACAAATAACCAATAAACATATGAAAATATATTCTTAATCTTATTAAGTAAGCAGGGAAAGACAAATTAAAATGATGAAATACCAATTTTTACTTATCAGATTGGCCAAAACTAAAGCCTGAAAACATAAAGTGTCCATCTTGCTGTGTGTAAATGGGAAATCTAAATCTGATGGTGGAGGCATAAATTGGGCAGCTTTTTGAAAAGAATGATTTAGCAGTACCTATTACAATGAAAAACATAGGTACCTTTGCCTCAGTAAACTTACCTCCAGGTGTGTATTCCTAAAGAAATACTCAGAAACGTACCTCCAAGAGATATGTACAAGGAATTTCCCTTATGCATTGTTTGTAAAAGTAAAACAATGATGATCTCAATGCCCACTAATAGGGGAAAGGTTTAATTCACCATGATTCATAAATACAGTGAAATTCTATATAAAGTGGAATAGATTTATGTGGCATGGAAGGATCGCCAAAAAGTATTTTAAGATTAAAAAAAAAAAACAAGTAAAAAATATGTGCAGACTTACGCCTTTTTTTCATAGAAAAAAAGTCTAGGGGATTCACTGCTCAGCAGGCCATCCTGGCTATAGGGGCAGAACCATCACCCAGAGAGTAATTTCTTCGAAGGCAATGACCTAAGTCTTTCACATTTTATACATTCACAGCCCTCACAAAAACTGCTACATAATAAACACTAAACAAATGCCTATGAAAGGCAAGAAGGACATAAGAGAGGGAAAGAAGCAAAGAAATGAACAATCGTAGCACCTGAGGCCTGATTAAAGAAAGGAAAAAAGCTTATATGGGTCTTTTCATATTGACAAAGCTTTAGTGGAACACTCTTTTGGTGGGTTTTCAAGGGATCAGAACTTTTAGGCAGAAAACGGAGAAATACAGACATAAAGAAGAGACCTAAATATATAAGCATAACATTGGAAAAAAGCCTTTTCAGAACTGCAACTCATGCCTTATTCAAACATGTTCTGAACAAGGTCTCTTATCCAAAGTTGTTTCTGGCTTTAGACAGCAGGTGGCAGCAGAATCGAGCTTTCTGGTTGCAGAAACTTCCGGAGCCAGCCAGCTGTATAAAGTTTCAAATGGTTTTCGGAGGAGAAGCAGCTTTTGAGTAAAAACCTTTAATCTAAAAATCTAAACTCAACACAAAACAAAAACAAAACAGAGTGAGGAACTGGTGCCATTGGCCCCTGCCACGACAGATCCTGATGTCATTCCCTGCCTGCCATCTACAGAGCCACACCTTGTCCTTCGAAGAAATTCTGGGATTTCTACTGGCAGCGGCCAGGAAAGGAACTGAAGGTCGGTCTGTCCTGTTCTGATGTTGTCCTTGTCACATGTGGAAGCTGGTTCACCAGGAAACAGGCTCTGGTTAAGGCTGGGCTCACTGGAGAGGTTAACCCAAATTCAAAACACATTTATGGATAAAGGAAGGGTTTTTTAAAAGGAGACTCTGCAGGCAATAAAAAGAAATATAGTATTGATATATGCCACAATGTGGATGAACCTCAAAAACATCATGTTAAGTCAAAGATGCCAGTCACAAAAAGACCACATAACGCGTGAAACCATTTATAGGAAATCTTCAGAATAGGCAAATCTAAAGACAGAAAATAGATTAGTGGTTGTCTGGGGCTCAGGAGGTGGTGATTGGGGAATGACTGCTAATGAGTACACAGTCTCTTTGGGGAGTGATGAAAATATTCTAAAATTAGATTATGGTGATGACGCACAATTAAAGGGTACAATTGAGTTGTACCCTTTAAATGGGTGGACTTTATGGTATGTAAGTTATCTCAATAAAGCTATTTAAAAAAGGAAAAAAAGGGCCAAGTAGGGTGGCTCATACCTGTAATCTCAGCACTTTGGGAGGCTGAGGCTGTAGGATTGCTTGAAACCAGGATTTCAAGACCAGCCTGGACAACATAGTGAGACCCCCATCTCTACAAAAAATAAAAACTAGCTGGGCATGGTGGCACGTGCTTGTATTCCTGGCTACTCTGGAGGCTGAGGCTAGAGGACTGCTTGAGCCCAGGAGTTCGGAGACACAGTAAGCTATCATTGTGCCACTGCACTTCAGTCTGGGATAACTATTAAATGGGGGGTGGGGGGGGGGGGAGGGGGGGGGGAGGGAGGCAGAGAGAGAGAGAAAGTCTATGCAGTGTGCTACAGAAAATAATTGGAGATTGGTTAGAGGTACAATGTACCAATGACTGGTACATTGATGAATTTTACTTTTTGATCAGATTGTGGTATGATGGTAGCATAATATGCTTCCTAATTTGGTCACACACACTTGCTATCCCTAAGAACTACAAATACTTACCTTAAAGAGTGGAAGAGGTGCGTTGCCATCTCACTTTTTTATAGGATGGTGCTCTCCCTGGAAAGAAGGCAATAACAGGCCAGTGAAATAGCAGACATCTGAAGTCACACAGACCTGGCTTCAAATTCCAGTTCTTCCTCTTATTAGCTATAAGCCCTTATTAGCTATGAGTAAGAATTATATAACATACAATATAAAAGTGCCCAGTCCATAGTAAACATGGAATTTATGTGATATTCTTGGAATGTCCATCCTGACCAGTAAGATGACATTTTATCTCAAAACACAGCTGTGTCATGTTTTGCTACTGGTGCATCTCTAAAGATCTTCTCCACAGCCCTCTGCCCCCACCCCAAGTCCATTTGCCATCAATAACCTTACTTATTATCACTTTTTACAATGATGAGAAGACTCTGAGAATGGAAAAATAAGTCAATGGTAATACTGTGTTGGGAAGGATCTGAGTAGGAGGGAACCCGTCCCCTGGCTACCAGAAACACAGGACTAGAACAAGTAATACACACCTAGAATATAAGCCTGGATAACAACAGTGCAGGGGAAACGCTGTCCGCACCAGGACAGCTTTTATATGCAAGAATTTAGGTATTATAATCAGATGCATTTCTAGAAACTATGGAATATTAGGGAAAAAAGCCAACACATTAGCCAACATTGTACTTTACATTTATGCAGATTTTAAACTCCATAGGCATCTCCTAGTAGTTGTGGGGAAAATAATACTCTGTGCATGGCGTAATGGAAAAGAAAATGAGTTAAAGGGCCAGGTGCAGTGGCTTATGCCTGTAATACCAGCACTTTGGAAGGCTGAGTCAGGTGGATCACCTGAGGTCAGGCGTTCGAGACCAGCCTGACCAACATGGTGAAACCCCGTCTCCACTAAAAACACAAAATTAGCTGGGGGTGGTGGCGCGTGCCTGTAATCCCAGCTACTTAGGAGGCTGAGGCAGGAGAATTGCTTGAACCCGAGGAGGTGGAGGTTGCAGTGAGCCATTGCACCCTTGCACTCCAGCCTGGGCAACAAGAGCAAAAACTCCGCCTCAGAAAAAAAAAAAAAAGGAAAGAAAACAAAATGAGCTAAGGAGCTAGGCTGCCTTATTTCACAACCTCGGCTCTGTCTTCTATGAAACCAGGGCAACTATTTAACCCCTCCATGTCTGAGTTTCCTCATGTATAAATGAAGGGACTAATAGTACCTAGCTTAGAAGGCCATTATAAGGATTCTAAAAGTTAATCTAAAGAGCTTAGGACAGTGTTTGGCACACAGCAAGCACTCAGTAAATTCATTCATTCAATAAATGTTTATTGAATATAGGTGTGGCTGCTGTTTTAGCTGATGAGAATGCTAAAGTCAGTGAAACAGACGAAATCTGTGGAGCTTTCTTCCTTGGGGGAGGAGGCCAGCAACAACAACGAATGCATACAGAGGAAGAGCAATGGAGTAAATTGTGTTCCCTCCCCTCCCAAATTCATATGCTGAAGCCCTAACTGCCAACGCGATGGTACCTGGAGATGGGGCATTTGGGAAATAATTAGATTTAGAACAGGTTATGAAGGTGGGGACTCGTGATGGGATTAGTGCCCTTTTAAGAAGAGAAAGAGCCAGGTGCAGTGGCTCATGCCTGTAATCTCAGCACTTTGGGAGGCCAAAGCAGGAGGATTGCTTGAGCCCAGAGTTTGAGACCAGTCTGGGCAACATGGTGAGACGCCATCTCTATTAAAAATTTTAAAAATTAGCCCAGAGTGGTGGCACACACCTGTAGTCTCAGCTACTTGGGAGGCTGAGGTGGGAGGTTGAGGCTGCAGTGAGCTATGGTTCTCACCAGTGCACTCCAGCATGGCGGACAGAGCAAGGTTGTCTCAAATGAAAGAAAAAACAAGAGAGAGACACACACATCAGGGCTGTCTCTGTGTCTTGTGAGGACACAGCAAGAAGGCAGCTGACTGCTATCTAGGAAGAGAACCCTTACCAGGAACTGAAGCTGTCAGCATCTTTATCTTGGACTTCCCAACCTACAGAACTGTAAGAACTAAATGTCTGTTGTTTAACAGACATTTTGTCTATGGTATTTTGTTTGTTGCTGGTATTAGTTGATATTTTGGTATTGGTGCGTTGGTATATTTTAGTTTGTTGATATTTTGCTATCAGTAATCTCGCAGACTAATATAGATTTATATGTAAACATGTCTTTGAATAGGAACCTTGCAGAAGCCACATAGCTGGTTTTACTGATGCAAAGAGCCCTATGCTACAGTATGATGAGGTGAAGAGCCTACATTTCCTTTTCAGCAGTGGAACCCACTCTCCACAGTGTAGCCTTGGAGAAACCACCTGACTCTCATCTTATATTCCTGCATCTGTAAAATGACGAACTAGATGATACCCAAAATTTTAGATTCTGCCCATCTGATGGTTGGAATAACAGCCCACCTTCTAGGTCAATTACACACACAGATGTGCTAATGCTTAGGGTGGCAGAGAGGGTGTCCTGCAAGTAGACACTGATTATCCTAACTGTAACTTTCAAATGGAAAATTAATTAAATCTCTAAATTTGGATTTGGCTTCCTAGTTAGCAGTGTTTCCTTCCTGGAAAAGAAATAGTATGTGTCAGACAGAACAGCCCCTTCTGATCAGTTTTTTCCTTCTTCCTTGCATTATTGTTAGCTCTGACTGTGCAGTTCTCCTGGTGTCTCTTCCTCTCCAGATAACAGCCTAGAAAAAGGAGCTTATGGTTTCCTGAGGTTCTTTTGATAAATGGCTGACATTTGATTGAACTATTCTCATTTCACTTATTTTTCACTTCCACAGAAAAACTGTAGTGAGTATAACAGCACAAGGTAATCATTTTAAAATTATTCAGACATTTTATAAAATGTGATTCTGCTTCTCTCACCTCTGAAAGCTGTTCCTGGGGTGTTTTGGTTGTAAAGATTCATTCAAGTTCTTTTGCTTTTGGATTCTCCATATTCTCTGAGGAAGTGACTGCATCTAAGAATGTGTCCAAGGAAATATCTTATCACTTTCATCCTTTGATCCCTGGGCGCCTTTCACTGCCAGATATACCGAAGGAAACAAAAATCTTCTCTTAGCTCCCTGGTGCAGTGGAATTGAGGGATAACCACAAAGAATTCAGAGTACATCACATAATGGAACTATCAGAAAGCTTGTGATGGCAGAAACATATTTTCCTGGTGATGAGATTAGAAGGATCTTCATATAACCGTCAGATATGTTATTGTCACTTCTGAACAGTGCTTTTTATAGCAGATTGTTTCTCAAAAAGGAAATAGAAATGGTATTTTTTAATATGAAAAATATGTTCAATCTCATTATTAAGATAAATACAAATACAAATTATGAGGGGACTTAACAGATTGGCAAACATTAGAAAAGTGAACAACCTCCTCCGTTGGCATTCTTTTTTTTTTCTTTTCTGAGATGGCGTTTCACTGTTGTTGTCCAGGCTAGAGTGCAATGGTACTATCTCAGCTCACTGCAAACTCCACCTTCCAGTTTCAAACGATTCTCCTGACTCAGTCTCCCAAGTAGCTGGGATTACAGGCGCCTGCCACTATGCCTCGCTAATATTTGTATTTTTAGTAGAGATGGGTTTTCACCATGTTGGCCAGGCTTGTCTCGAACTCCAGACCTCGTGATTCACCTGCCTTGGCCTCGGGACTCTAATTTGCTGTATGGAGGGCAATCTGACAGTGTCTATCAGATTTTATAGTGCACAGAGCCTTGAATTTAGTAATTCTACTTTTAGGAACTTATCCCACAGATTTTCCAGACATGCTCAAAGATGTAGGTACAAAGATTTTATTACAGTATTAATTTGTAAGAGCAAAAAACCAGTCCATGAAGAAGACTAGTACAATAAGTTAATAATCTAGAGCATATCCATATAATGGAATACTATCAAAGAACAATTTTCACAATGCTCTGTTAAGTAGGGGGAAAGGTGCAGAAACATATGTAAGGAGTTTCATTTGTTTAATATACAGTTAGTGACACAGGTTGCATCTGGGGAGGAAAAGTAGGAGTTTTTTTGTTGTACACCTTTATCTTTCATGGTATCTCTTCTAAAAACTTCTGTACCATTTGTGTGTATTGTGTATTTTAAAAATTAATTTAAATTTCAACAACTGTTATAGTGATGCAAAAAACCCTATAGAAATAATAGTTTACATTCATTTAATTTTGCTATATGTCAGGTACTGATTTTTCAACCACAACCTTGTAAGATACGCACTATCATCCCCACTTCACAGGGGGAAAACTGTGGTAGAGAGAGGCTGAATAACTTGTACAAGGATTCATACCTAATCAGTAGCAGAGCTCAGATTTGAACCAAGACAGCCTGTTTCCAGAGACCATACTTTATCCACCATTCTATACTGCTCTGAGATCACAGACCTCCATGATGAACTCTTAATTAGAGTGTAGCCAATAGGAAACTCAGATAAACTCAGATATGCAAGTAATATCTCACTTCTTCATTTGCTTTTCACCTACTTAAATCTGACTCTGAGTCCCCACTCAGCTTGATTGGCAGAAATTGTAATCTCAGTCATTATTTGGACTCCCCACTGCAAGGGTTTTGCAAGGTCCTGGAGTCTTATATGGCGCCAAAGCCTGGCAGAGATTCTGCCAGTTGTCAATACATACTGGTTACAACTGACATGTCCATTGCAGTCCAGTACTCTCCTGTGGCCATATGTAGTCCTACTCACCCTCACTCATATACTGAAAACTTCTTATATTCTTGGGAAATCTTCTCCTTTCCTTTTCCTGCTGCCTTCAAAGACATTGATAATACTATCTTCATTGAGTTCAGGTTTTATCTACAGACAGCTAGATCCTTCTGCAAAATATCTCTAAGGTAAGAAATTACTAAGGGCCTACCTAACTTACTTAGATCAAAGGGATAGAGAAAGTACAGAAAGTAGACAGAGAAATTAATATTTAAATAGATTATCCTGCCACAGAGTCATAGCCATGAAAAACAGAGTAACTTTGGATTTGGAGCTTACCTCCTATCTCAAGTTTCCTTCTGCAAGTGTTGGACTTGCATGTTATGGAATGATGATTGTAATAAATAAATCATGCCTTCTATTGCTAGCAGATTTTGACTGAGATATAGGACAGTTAACAACTACAGTTTGAATGCAAAGGCAGACAGAGTATACTTTGCACAAGGGACAAAGAACTGATGGGGAAACAAGGACAGTCTCCCTTTACACCTTAAAAATCCTCAAATAAGAACTTGGCATCTGCTCAGCTAACTGACACATAAGTGCAGAAAAAAGACAAGATTGGAATCCAAGGAAGGAAATGTTAGAATCCAAGGGCCTGGAATCAAAGAGAATATATTTAAATAGAAACCAGGTTGATACCAGAACTTTGGGATGCCTAGAGTAGGCGGGAAAAAGATGTATGATCTAAGCATAGGATATTTCGAATACAGGAGCATGGATAAGAGGTCTGTCCCAAATTCCATCTGCCACCAATGAAAGCAGAAAGGAAATATGTAATGAGAGCCAAGCCATGGGGAAATAGTCCAAGATGGGTGTGCCTCCTGTGTATTTAGTAATCATGTTGAGCTCAGCAAATCTGAGTCTCTTTATTCCTTGAGCTACTGTCCATTTTAATGAACAGGGAACATTCGATCTCAAGCAGCTTCAGAAACTCAATTTTCCCCCAGCCTTTATCTAGATTGTATAGAGGAAAAGGTATAGCTGCAGTACTGGTCGATATTTGCTTGTGAGAGCTCTTGGGCAGCTAATTCCTGGTCCTTTGCTCCACCTAGTGGATTTTCAGGCTAGAGAGACTCTGGAAAAGAGATCAGTGATCAGAAGGGTGTACATTTGCTGATAAATAAGACTTACCAGTCAGTTTCTGGATTATCGTCCGTTTCTTTACTGATCCTATTCCATCCCAACATGTCCTTGTTTGAATTGATTGAAATCTTTTATTTATTTCCATTAATGCCAGATGTGTAGCTGTGAGTCATCAGAATCTAATGCGTTCCTTTTCTCTCTTCTTAATATATCAATAACATTATATAATCAGGAGACCCATATCAGCACAGGAAAGCATATTCCACTTATAATTATATCCTCTGAGGGCCAAACTCAATCAAACCTCAACAGGGTCATTTAATTAAACAATGACCTACCTACTTAACACTTTGGGGACTCCTTTGAACAAGTAATTGGTTAAAGAGTCATAGGACTCTTTCTTAAGAAATTTCACATCCAATTATAAAAACAGATGAAATAACATTGGAAAGCAGGGCAACGCTGAAAAATTTCAGGTAGAAGAGAATTCAGAGCTGACTCTTACACAATATCCATATGTGGAGTTAATGTTGGTTTAAGCCATTAGAGGTACAACATAAATTTGACAATCTATGCTTACTTTCTGGCTGACCATGCCCCTGTCAGTTACTAGCCTTAAAGGTCACCAAAGCATTATTCTTTATTCCTTACCTATATTTGATACTTAATTTTTGTTATGGATTGAATTGTGTCCCCCAAGTATTCATATGTTAAAGTGCTAACCCTCAGTCCCCCAGAATGTGACCTTATTTGGAGATAGGGTCTTTATAGAGGTAATCAAGTTAAAATGAGGTTGTTAGGGCATCTCTACTCCAGTATGACTGCTATCCTTATAAAAAAGGGACATTTGGAGACAGATGCACACAAAGGAAGAACACCATATGAAGATGAAGATGGCCCTCTACAAGCCAAGGAGAGTGGTCTGGAATGGATTCCTTCCTCACTTCCCTCAGAAAGAACTAACCCTGCTAATACCTTGATCTTGGATTCCCAGCCTCCAGAACTGTGAGAAGATAAATTTCTATAGCTTAAGTCACCCAGTTTGAAGAACTTTGAATGGCAGCCCTAGTGAATTAGTTCAATTGCCTCTGGCAAATGAATTAGAAGCTCACTGCAAAAATGAAATTAATCCGAGTGCTAGAGTTGGACAGGATCTCAGAAAATGTATTGCTCAATCCCCTTGTTTTGAAATAAATGCCCAAAGTCACACAGCAAATTGGTGACTTAGTCACTCTTTTAGCTCAACTTTCAATCCATCAATGTTCTATCACAGTCTGCCAACTATTTCAAAGATGGTGGCAAAATCAGCCAGTGATGATGATTAGATCCAAAACTTTGTCGCAAATAATTTTTTGGGGAACTATATGCAAGCATAGGTCCTTCCTAATTATTTGCTAATGGAAGCATGTGCTAAATAGGATGCCTGCCAGAAGACTGATACCCAGCAGAATAGCTAGACAGGTAATTTGACCTCTGGCTGGGCCTGTAGGATCCATCATCCCTCCAGACAAGCACTTGGTTGTGGTAAAGATCTGGCTGTGGTTGGAAGGCTGCCCCATCCCACTGAGGATGATTCATCAGAGCAACTTAATCATCTGTGGGTCAGAAGCTCAGGTTCATGTGAGCAGGGTAGGGGCTAAGGGAAAGAGAGTCTGAGTAATGCTTCACAGTGGGTGTGGGGACTTGTTATAATAGTAGGCACGCTGTTGATTAAAGTACATGACAGAAGTAATTGCCAGAGATCCCAAACCAGCCATCACCTAGCATTACAGAGATGTACCTAATATCAGACAGAAAGCCTAGTTTCAACTCTGCAGCAGAGCCTTTGAAAAGTCTCCAGAAGTAATTGGCACTTAATCAATGCAATCATTATTACAGCACATGGCTACTGCAGCTTCAGGCCCTCTTGCAACTACTGAACTGCAAAAGAGGAGACTATGTCTGTCTAATTTTACCACCACCAACATTTGATTCACTGTCTCAGACTAGATAGGAGTGAACGTATTTTCACATGTATATATTTCAGAAATACAGGTTCACTGTCAGTAAGAATTCAGTCTTGTATCTATGATGGTATAAACAGGGAGGGGCTTTTTCCCTTTATAGAGGCTTAATCAGCATTAATTTTGATAGATAGCAAAGTACAATCTACAGCAGGCTGCTAAGCATTTGCTTTTCATCTAATCTTCTCAACCCTCCATTCAGGATTTGGGGGAGTATGACTGTATCACTTGCTGAGATATGCAAGGCGCACATGCTGCTTGTAATTAAGGAAAAAAGAAATGTCGACTTTGCTCTTGGTCTTGCTTCATAAAGTGTTACCACTGGGCATCAAACTGGGTGTTTAAAGGAGAATACACCTCTCTTGCAGAGTAGACATGATTTTTAGGCCTAAGTCGTCTCTTCTTTTCCCAGCAGGAGTTCGTAGTTAACTTTCCACCACTCTGCAAAAGGCAATTAGAAAAAAGAAAAAGCCCAAGTTCCCCTCTCCACATCTTACAAAAGTCTTTCATGCATAATGGATGAGAGGAAATGGGGAGAAAGAAAAGAAACATCCTGAAATTTAAGGACCCGTAAATGTTTTCGTAGATGATGGTAGTCTCTTTCAGTGTTTTTCAAAGGATATTCCCAGATTACCCACCTCAGGATAACCTGCATTGTTGACAATGCAGATTGCCAGGCCTCATTAGGCCTGTATCAGAATTTACCGGACTAGGACCCTGGAATCTACATTGTTAGCAAGTGTCTCCAGGGATTCCTGTATACACCGAAACGGAGCGTACTCATCTATCTTCCCTATGTCTAAACATTGCTGTGCTCAGTATCTCCCTCCCTACACCTCTCCCTTGTTAATCAAATCAAGTCTCTCATCTTTAAATGTCTTTTTGTATGCAGATGGCTCTCAAGTTTATATCTACAGCCCACACCTCTTCCCTAAAACTCCAGAATCCTATACCTTACTGCCTGATTGACATTTAATAGGCATATTCAAAACCAAATTCTTGAATTTTCTCTCCAAACTTGTCCTTCCTCATCTCCATAAATAGCACCATGATTACCATAAAACCTTGAAGTCACTGTTGACTCCATCCTTGGCATCTTCCTCACTTTCTCTCATATTCATTTCCAATCCATCAGAATACTGTCAGCTCTACTTTCAAAATATGCCGCAAATCTTCCTCTATCTCGAAGACCAGATAGGAGGCTGCTATCAAAATATGATATTTTGATTATATTTTATATACTATATTATAGACTTGATATATTATATTATATTGTATACTCACAGCTACACAGTTGGCATTAGTGGAAATAAATGAAAGATTTCAATCAATTCAAACAAGGACACATTGGGATGGAATAGGGTATCGTCAGTAAATAAACTGATGATAATCCAGAAACGGACTGGTAAGTCTCATTTATCAGCTAATGTACACTCTTCTGATAGCAGCCTCTTATCTGGTCTCACTGCATGCTTTCTGTATCAGCCAGAATTCAGTTGCAGATAACAGAAGCCATTCTAGCTATTTGAAGCAGAAAGGGATTCAAAACAGTTGTGGTAGATTGATGTTACAAAAATCTTTCCTGTTTCACACACCTTTTTGCAATGTGTCTTCGCCACAACTCCCATAAAGATATGAAGTCTAGGCCGGGCGCGGTGGCTCAAGCCTGTAATCCCAGCACTTTGGGAGGCCGAGACGGATGGATCACGAGGTCAGGAGATCGAGACCATCCTGGCTAACACGGTGAAACCCCGTCTCTACTAAAAACTACAAAAACACTAGCCGGGCGAGGTGGCGGCGCCTGTAGTCCCAGCTACCCGGGAGGCTGAGGCAGGAGAATGGCGTGAACCCGGGAGGCGGAGCTTGCAGTGAGCTGAGATCAGGCCACAGCACTCCAGCCTGGGTGACAGAGCGAGACTCCGTCTCAAAAAAAAAAAAAAAAAAAAAGATATGAAGTCTATTTTTCTCTCCTTATAAATCTGGGCTAGCCCTTGGTTTAATTCTGACCAATGGAATGAAGTAGAAGTGATGCTGTGTCACTTTCAGACCTAGCCTTTAGAGGCTTTACGGCTCCCACTCTCCCTTTTAGAAGAAGGCAGCCATCCCGTAAGGAAGCTCAGGCTAGATTACTGAATGATGAGAGACCATAGGAGAGAGAGGGCTCAGCCTTTCAAGGCATCCCTGCCAAAATCCTAGACATGCAAGTGAGACAACATAGGCCCACTGACAGCTGAATACAACCATATATGTGCGGCCAGGGAGGATCAGCAGAATTTCCCAGCTAAACTAAGTTTTTGGGATGCTTGTTACACAGCAAGAGATAACTGAAATGTCACTGAATTTAAGGATTGCAAAACCACTGGAGGGTTGGCGGGGCAGGCTATAAATGTGGCCTCCAGGAATGACTCACAGAATAATACTGCAGAACTGGCCTGTTAGAAGAATCGTCGTTCCTGCCATGGTCTGGAAACTAAGGATCAAGAAGCCATCAACCACTTTCTAGCTTCAGAAACACACTATCTTAGTCATGCTCTGGACATCAGGAAGTCTCTACAAGTCTGTTGGCTCCAGAATCATACCACAGAGCCATTTTAGATAGCAAAATGAATAAACTGCCATGATCACCTTTTCCCCACTAAAGTTCGTTCTGAAATCAAGACTTATGCAAATACATATAACTAGCCAAAAGTAAATTATGTATCAACCTCTAGCTGCAAGACAATCTTTTTAGCTGTTTTATTCTTTATGTTTATTTTTTGTGGCAGGGTCTTGCTCTGTTGCCTAGGCTGGAGTGCATTGGTATAAACATGGTTCACTGTAGCCTTGAGCTTCTGGGCTCAGACCATTCTCTCACCTCAGCCTCCCATGCAGTTGGGACCACAAGTGTGTGTCACCATGCCCTGCTAATTTCTTGATTTTTTATAGAGACTGGGGTCTCACTTTATTGCCCTGACTGGTCTCGAACTCCTGGGCTCAAGCGATCCTCCTGTCTTGGCCCCCCAAAATGTGGGATTAACAGGAGTGAGCTACTGCACCCAGCCCACTTTTAGCTTTTTGACCTAGGCACTGTGGGAAGGCACAGAAGAAAGAATTTTTAAAAAAATGCTTTGTTCGCTATGTAACACTCACAATAGTGTTCACACAAAAGAGATTCTCATTAAATATTTGTTAAATGACTGAACTAAAGTTTGATAAAGCAAAAGCATAATTTAGAAATGACTGTCTCTAGTTATCCCAAAGTATGAAATTCTGTATGCCTAAAACTCTGTTTCTATAATTCCCTTTTATAAATATATTCTGGAATATCAAGAAAGATCTAGGATTCAGGATTTTTTTTTTCAGCCTAGTATTTACCATCTTTACTATCAGTATACAACCATCCCAAGTCAGACATGCTGGGTCTATTTGTTTTGTTTTGTTTTGTAATACATTTTAGTTGGAAAAGCTGAATTTGGGAGAATGGGAAGAAGGTTTTGAAGGGCAAGTCCTTCAATCATTTCTGCTTCCTATGGCTTTGGCCACCATCTCCCTTTGAGGGCTTGTTCTTCAGGATACTGACAGCTTGATTTCTCTGGGTAATGTCACACAAAGGAAATTAGCTCAGTATGTCTTCTACTGAATTCCATCTGTAGCTCAATGTTTGAAGGTATTTGTGAACATGACTACAGAGCAGTTTTGATAAGACAAGGCAATGTTCCAGTCTCTGAGAATATTTTCCCCAAAGAACCATTTTTTAAAATACCACTGAACAGCCTAAAAATCCACCCACACATGAGCAATCTCCTGCAATATACAGAAAGCTTTTCAGGTGTCACAGCCATAATAGCAGGTGGTTCCTTTGGGTAGAAAAATTATGGCAAGAATATAGCAACAGAAAGCAAACTGTTTTGATATTCTGGGTACAACTTTCCCCAAGTGAATCATTCCCATATGCCTACTTTTACCATGGGCGCCTTTCCAGAGGAAGTGATTCGTGTGAACGGAGGTGTAGAGATGCATTCTGGTGGGCACACTTCAATGGTACCCATATTTAGCAGATCCAATTAATCATCAGCTATTTGTCGACCCATTCCTCTGTAAGCCTCAAAATGCAAAATTCGAATATGAATTAGATATCTATTTTTGCTTTCCACATAACAAATACATAATCTTGTTAGGAAGATTCAGTAGTGCTCATTTAAGGCAAGGCTGCTTCTGAAATTTCATATAAATAGATTTTTAAATTCAAGCTTATAAAGAAGGCTGAGATTAGAGCAATTTGCAAAAGGCAGTCATTTAATTCACTTTTTATTATGAAATATTTGAGACATATAAATAGCTTAAAGAGCTTATTTACTCTGCTGTAAACTTTTGTTGCTTGTAAGATAAAAATCTGGACTAGTAAAAAAGACTTTGTTTCTAGATAGAACAGCAAAGTTGCAAATTAGGAGTTTTGCATAATTTTTTTCTTTCTCTATAGTATATAAGACTAGCATTTTTATTGTTTACAGATAAACCGAATCTCCCTTAGTGAAAAGGGACTTGTTGTTGCCCCCATCTCAATTTAAAACAAAAATCAACTAAGGTCTAATAGGAAAAGATGCGTACAGGAAGATTGCTAATGGAAAACTTTAATTTTTAAATTTTGTTTGTATTTAATTTTAAAATTTTTATTAGTTCATTTTATTTATTTGAATGGAAGACAACTGCATTGAAAAATAAAAAGAGCCCGGCACAGTGGCTCACACCTGTAATCCCAGCACTTTGGGAGGCTGAGGCGGGCGGATCACTTGAGGTCAGGAGTTCAAGACCAGCCAGGCCAACATGGTGAAACCCTGTCTCTACTAAAAATACAAAAAAATTAGCTGAGCACTGCGGTGTGTGTCTATAACCCAGCTACTCAGGAGGTTAAGGCAGGAGAATTGCTTGAACTCAGGAGGTGGAGGTTGCAGTGAGCTGAGATCACACCACTGTACTTCAGTCTAGGTGACTGAGCAAGACTCCATCTCAAAAAAAAAAAAAAGACAAGAAAAAAAGAAAAGGAAAGCACAGTCATTAAGCTACTTAATTCTGGCCTCTCCAAATCTTAGAGTGGTGTCATTTGTTAGCTGGGTGACCACGAACAAGTTCTTTAACCTCTCTGTGTCTCAGTTTCCTGATCTCTGTGGGGAGGATAGGATCCATCAGTTGGGGGTTAAATGTGAAGCACTTGGAACAATGCCTGGCACACAGTAAACGCTCTATCAATGGTAACTCACTTTCTTTTTTACCATCAACTAGAAAGTCGGCTCCAGGTGAGAACAGCGACTTTTACTTAGTTCTGTATCCGCAGCATCTATTTTGACCCTAGTAGGCACTGAATAAATATTCGTTGGACTAATTGATTAATGAAAAATAACTGGGCTTTGAGATTGAAAGTCAAATAAAATTTTTCCTAAGTTTCATAGCTAGTGAGGGAAAAATAGATAGCAGTTTAGAGTGAGGGAGGTAGAAGAGAACCTTAAACTAAGATGAGAAGCCTAATTGAAGTTCAGATTTTTCCAACTCTCTGGGTATTGCAACCAGGATTTTCTTTCTTAATTTGCTCATTTATTTATTTACTTATTATTGTTATTTTTTGAGACAGGGTCTTATTTTGTCACCCAGGCTGGAATGCAGTGGCACAATGACAGCCCATTGCGGCCTTGATGCCCCGGCTCAAGTGATCCTCCCACCTCTGCCTCCCAAGTAGCTGGGACTACAGGCATGCACCACCACACCTTGCTAATTTTTAAAATTTTTGTAGACACTAGGCCTCACTTTGTTGCCCAGGCTGGTCTCAAACTCCTGGCCTCAAGTGATCCTCTGGCCTCAGCCTCTCAAAGTATTGAGATTACAGATGTAAGCCACCATGCCTGGCCTCTTTCATAATTTGTAAAATGGGAAAGATAGCTCCCAAGGTTATTCTGAGGAGTAAATGACACTGTATGTGAAAACTCATAATAAACCGTAAAGGAATATATAAAAAACATGATATTGCTAATTTATATCTCAGTAAGTTTTTTCATTGGATGACAATAAAGGGATTCTTTGAGAGTGTTGGAAAAAGGAATCTTTAGCTAAAGATTTCAGTACTAAAAATATTCAACCCCAGAGGTACCACAGACATAGACTAATTCTTTCCATCTGTGCAGTTTAGGGTAGATTTGGCATACACTCAATACCAGGCAAGAAAGAAACTATGGTTTAGACTGCTTTTAAAGTTAAAAAAAAAAAAAAAAAAAGGCAGAAAAGGAAACTATTTCCTTTTATAAGCAGGAATGTTAAATAGGGAAAGCTTTCATCGAGCAATTCACTACTGAATCAAGACTATATGATCCGTATTCTCACCTACTTCCCCTCACTCCCTATTTGCATTGTGGTTAGTTAGTTGTTTTCTAGATCATGGTTTATATATCATGGTCGCTTCCTCACTAAAGTTAAACAATATAGATTATTCTTGACCAGCCACATGTGACTCAGAGGTCAAAAGAGCATTCTTCTTGGGTAATCTCTCTAAATTACTAATATTTAAGGACCTGGTTTTCAGAGCCATTGATTATATAAAATTTATGTCTTTAAGATTAGGCCCCACCCAAGATGCCTCCTCAGAGGCTAAGTTTGAGGTTGAGAAACTAGCTTAAGGAGAAAGATAAAGTAGCAGAAATGTCATGGCGGGTGAGCTGATGACTCACTGCCCCTTCCTTGAACTGCAGGAATGACAAAATGGAAAAGGGAGAGGGGGGAAGGCAATGCTTCACTGCAGACTAGAGGCTCCATGAAACCCAAGAAATTTCCGAGAACTTGAAGAACTACATGGGTTCTTAGGGTAAAGGCAGTTAAGTTTAATTTCCATGATCAAGTTGTTAAGTGCATCAAAGAAAAGACATTAGGAAAGCTAAACTTGATTATACTTTACCATCAGAGCCATCATCCTCAATCTGATCATTTTATTCTCCTGCTTAAAAACTTCAATAACTCCCCATTGCTACTGGACCAAGTCTAAACTTACAATCGTATAGAATATTCTTCATAACGTATAACCTTCCTTGTTAACCTCACCTTGTAATTAATTCTTTTTTTAAGAAACAGTTTATTTGTTTATTTTTTAACTTTTGAGACAGGGTCTTGCTCTGTCACCCGGCCTGGAGCAGAGTGGTCCAATCATGGCTCACTGCAGCCCCAGTCTCCTGGGCTCAAGTGATCCTCCCACCCCAGCTTCCCAAGTACATGGGACTACAAGCCTATGCCATCACCCTGGGCTTATTTTTGTATTTTTTGGTAGAGATGGGTTCTCACTATCTTGCCCAGGCTGGTCTCAAACTTCTGGCCTCAAGCAATCCTTCCTCCTCAGCCTCCCAAAATGCTGGTATTATAGGCACGGGTCACCATGCCTGGCCAAATTAATTCTTATTACATATCTTGGAAGATATGGGGACAACTTAGAACTTCCCAAATAAGCAAGATACTTTTAAATTCCCATCAATTTGTTTACACTATTCCCTCTGCTCAAAACTCTCATCCCATCTGGCAACTCCTAACTGCTTTAAAGCCTGCCTCAAGTATCATTTCTTCTCAGTAACTTTCTCAACTCCCATTCTCTCTTGCTCAACTCCCACTCTCCCCTGCTACTCAGAATGATTGCTCTTTCATCTCTGGAGTCATAGCACTTTAAGCAAGCCTTTGTTAAATCACTAAACCCAATGAATTAGATGGACTCATAGAGTTCTATCCTCTCCTCAACTTACTATGTACTCCCTGAAGGCAAGTGTGAGCATGTCATTGTACAATTCTCGCCACCCTATTGGAGAATAATACAGGTGTGTTGAATTGAATCAAATATTAAAAGAGGACCAAAGAATAGATGGATCTTCTAGGCCTAGGAGTTGTAATGGGAGTAGAAGGTATATCCTAAATCCACATATGTGATTCTGCTTTGGTCTTACGAGAGTGAATGTAATTTGCTTTTATTTAAAACAGTGTTGACAGGCCGGGCGCGGTGGTTCATGCCTGTAATCCCAGCAGTTTGGGATGCCAATGCGGGAGGATCACCTGAGGTTGGGAATTCGAGACCAGCCTAACCAACATGGAGAAACTCCATCTCTACTAAAAATACAAAATGAGCTGGGCGTGGTGGTGCATGCCTGTAATCCCAGCTACTTGGGAGGCTGAGGCTGGAGAATCGCTTGAACCCAGGAGGTGGAGGTTGTGGTGAGCCGAGATCGTGCCATTGCACTCCAGCCTGGGCAA
The DNA here is from genome assembly GCF_002776525.5 of Piliocolobus tephrosceles. NCBI lineage: Eukaryota > Metazoa > Chordata > Mammalia > Primates > Cercopithecidae > Piliocolobus > Piliocolobus tephrosceles. The sequence continues at coordinate 63,020,951 of NC_045434.1, forward strand.
CAAGAGTGAAACTCAGTCTCAAAAAACAACGAAAAACAACAACAAAAAACCAAAACAAAACAAAAGCAAAAAACAAAAACAAAAAGCAGTGTTGGATTCACACTCATGCCTGTAATCCCAACACTTTGGGAGGCTGAGGCGGGTGGATCACTTGAGGCCAAGAGTTCAAGACCAGGCTGGCCAACATGGCAAAACTGCTTCTACTAAAACTACAAAAATTAGCTGGGCATGGTGGTGCATGTCTATAGCCCCAGCTACTCAGGGGTGCTGCTGAGGCATGAGAATTGCTTGAACCCTGGAGGCGGAAGTTGCAGTGAGCTGAGATCACATCACTGCACTCCAGCCTGGGTAACAGAGTGAGACCCTCTCTCAAAAACAAAATCAAAACCAAAACCAAAAAACAAAAAACCCCACAAACCAGTGTCATTTTGCCAGGTGTGGTGCATGCCTGTGGTCCTAGCTACAGGGGAGGCAGAGGCAGGAGGATCGCTTGAGCCCAGGACTTCGAGGCTGTAGTGAGCCGTGATCACACCACTGCACTCCAGCCTGGGCAACAAAGCAAGACCCTGTCTCTAAAGAAAACAACAACAACAATAACAACAAAAACCCTCAAACCACACTAGTGTCATGAATATATTTCTTTAGATAAAACTTTATTAATCAGTTTTCTGTTTAGAATTGGCTTTCCCATAATCCGGTTAGCCAAAGGTAGTTGAGTAATTTGAAATATTCCCCAGCTGGAATGGAATCACATTTGGGGCTTGCTTCAATCAGTGCACCTCTGTCTTGCTTTTGCTCTTCAGAGAGACCCTCGGTCAACCATAGCCTTTGAAGGCGTGAGCTGAACGGAAACCAGACGAACTCTATTGAATTTTAAACTTGCCACATTTCCTATTCTAGTAGTAAACTTTTCTTCTCTAGTTGAACAAGTTAACCAAAGAAGTATATATATATTTTTCTCTTATAGATTATGCCCACCTAAGAACTTGAGGTTAAAACACACACACATACACCCCCCCCCAAAAAAAACCAAATCACCAAATTATTCCATACTCATTTCATTGGTTCTTTTGATGGCCTTCTGTCAGTGTTAATGGTTGGTGTGAAAGACTTTTGGAAAAGTTTTCCAGGTGGGAGTAATAGCATTTCCTGAAGCACCTTTTATCTTGGTTTGTGGCAAATGATTCTTTCAATGCCCTCAGGTCACTTATACCCTAAGACCCTGATGAGTTTATTCAACCTTCAAATCAGTCACTTCTGCCCTCATCTAGGGCACATAACAATGTAGTTAGTTACCCAGCAGGTATCCTGGCTATGTAAGACCATAAATAATTCACATGAGCAGGAGCTTTTGGAGTCAGTCTTCTGTCTGAGCACTCTGACCGGTTATGCTACCTTAAGCAAGTTACTTAACTTCTCTCTGTCTCACCTGATTTACCAGTTAAAAAAAAAAAAAAAGGATTAATAATGGTACCTACCTCATAGGTTTGTTGTGTGGAGTTAAATGTCTAAAGCACTTAGAACAGCATGTGGCATATGGTAAGTATTCAATAAACATTAGCCTTATATTCTATACTTTAAGTACTATTTCTTTATACTTTTACATATGATAAGTGGGTATAATAAAAAATTAAAGGAAGAATGGTCATTTTTAGAAAAAACTTTATTTGCAAAACCACAACTCAGTCTGCTTTGGTATTGACAAAATCCCTACAACTGAGATATTAAAGAGATACATTTATTTTAGCTTTAAATGAAACCAGAATCCAACACTACCCTACTTTCCTATTCCTTTGTGGCTCTGAGCACAGCTTTAAAAAAACAAAACAAAACAAAGCAAAGCAAAGCGAAACAGCTCTTTATAATGTACAATGGCTTAAGCAAATCGCTTCTTTAGTTTTTTTCGATTTAAGATTTAGGACAGCCTACTCATCTAAAATTTGCTATTTACAGAGAAAGTCCTAGGGAACAGGATAACTTATTTAGGTTTAGCTCTCATCATACAGTATCCATAATGGCTTTAGAATAATGTAAATAAATAACATTGGTAAACAGTGTACACTGATATTTTCTGACAAATTCATTTATCTAACATCATGCTGAGCAGTCAAGAGGATTCCTCCATATATTTTAAATTTTAATTTATTCTATTTCCTGATTCACAAACTCTTGCTCCATATTAAAGCAGTTATCACCAATAGAACCTATGAGAACCAGTGCCCATGGAAACCTAACAGCTTGTGTTTTAAATCTCCTATTCAAATTCGGTTGAGCTTGATATATGCATGGTTGAAATATGCGTGGGCACTAGGCCTTTATTCGGGAATGTAAAATTAATGGTATCTGGTATCAAGTTGTAAGAAAAACTCCCCCCAGATTGGGAGGTAACTGAGTGATATGTGAAAGAATCCTCTCCTGTCTGAATTTAAGAATACACCTACACTGGGCAGAAGAAGGTGGGGGAGAGGAAGTTTAGAAGTAGAGGAAAAGCACAACTCCACTGGCTTCAATCAAACTGAGGTAATTAATTAGAGACAAAATAAATAAATCAACAAACACCCCATTTTTGTTTTCCAAAAAAGATCACTGGCAAACTAACAATTTTAAAGTTGACCCATTAATATATTTTTAAATAGAAAAAAATCTGTATATCATATATATCATAATTTCATTCATCTAATACACTCCTCTGCTGAGATATTTAACACATCTTCATCTGTACTCTCTTCTATCTCTGGCAAGTTGCCCCAGAGTAGGACGTTTACACCTGAAAATAAAAAGTCATAAAATTCTTTAATGCTCACTACTAACTCAGAACACAAATTATGAAACTTTACATGTTAATATTCTTATGTAAACCATAGTGTTAGCAGTAAAAAGAGTAGCTATTAAAGAATGTACTGCAAATAAAATTATCTAATATTATCCATCTAGGACATAAACTTTATTTATTTATTTTGAGACAAGTTCTCTCTCTGTTGCTCAGGCTGGAGTGCCTGGCAGGATCATGGTTCACAATCACAGCTCACTGCAGCCTGAACCTCCAGGGCTCAAGTGATCCTCCTACCTCAGCCTCCCAAGTAGCTGGGACTACAGGCATGTACTACCACACATGGCTAATTTTATTTTGTAGATACAGGTTTCCATTATGTTGCCCAGGCTAGTCTCAAATTCCTGGGCTCAAGCGATCCTCTCTCGTTGACCTCCCAAACTGTTGGGGATTACAGGCATGAGCCACCATGCCTGGCAAACACTTTTTTTTAAGGGGTAGGACATAAACATTCTTTAAATCCTTTTAAGCAAGGGCTTGAAATATAGAATTTTACAGCTCAAAAGGCTCTCAGGAATCCATTTACTCAAACCCTGCCTCCAGCTGCATTATACCATAATCACTATACACTGATAATTTTCTGATCTATGTTAATGATGTTTAAGAATGGAGATCACACAAGATCCTTTTAGATTAAGTGCCTCTTTGGAGGGTTCAGGGAAAAGTCCTGAATAAGTCTCCTCATCCCTTCAATAAGCAGAGAAGTAGCTGGTGCCATTTTTCTGATTCAGAAAAAAAGCAAGGGTTCAGAGCCAGTTATAATATGAACTGCAATCCTTGATAGGCAGATACACCTATTGATACACCTATCAAGATAGGCAGATACACCTATCTTGATAGGCAGATACACCTATTGATACACCTCCACAGGCAGAGGTGTAACCTAAACTTTAGGGCCAGGTTGCAGCAGTCACTATAATAAACAAAAGAATAATCAAAAACTTCAGTGAGAAAGAATAGTCAGATTTCATACTGAAGAATGCAGCACGGGTATACAGTAAATGACTAAACATACAGTAGAGGATAATGACAAGTTTATTACTCTGGGCATATATAAATTATAAGTTAAAAGCACTAAATGGAAAATAACTGACCTCTAGGATAGCCAATTAACTTCACAAGGAAAGAAAATCTTTATTTTATTTTATTTTTTTTTGAGTCGGAGTCTTGCTCTGTTGCCCAGGCTGGAGTCGAGTGGAGTAATCTTGGCTCACTGCAACCTCTGCCTCCCAGATTCAAGTGATTCTCATGCCTCAGCCTCCTGAGTAGCTGGGACTATAGGCGAGTGCCACCATGCCCAGATAGTGTTTGTGCTTTTAGTAGAGATGGGGTTTCACCATGTTGATCAGGGTGGTCTTGAACTCCTGACCTCAGGTGATCCCCCTGCTTTGGCCTCCCAAAGTGCTGGGATTACAGATGTGAGCCACCACGCCTGGCCAGAAAAACAAATCTTAAGCTGTCCAGTTATCAGTGTGGGCACAAAGAGGACCCAGCAATTCAGGATACCCACTCCATACACATTGAGATAGCAGCCACATGGTGGAATGGAATGAGCCAGCGTTTGGAGATTTGGTTTGAATCCAGTGTTCACCACTGCTAGTACACCATGCATGGTTTTACTACAAATGCATGTAACACAGATAATATATATTATTGTTTTGAGGATTTAAATTTTGTATAGAATGTTATTACACTACACATTGTTTTATAATTGGCTTTTTCACTCATTATGTTTTTGAGGTTAATCTATGTTGACTTGTTTAGATTTTGCTCATTTATTTTTACTTCTGGAGATTATTGCATTTTATGAATTAAAAAAAATGTTGCAAATAGAGCCCATTGCTCATCCCTTCCTCAGTTGCCCATCTTGCATAGGTGGTTCATGGAGACATGCACAGGGATGTGTAATGTGACATTGTTGAAACAGTAGAAATAATCAACTTGACTGAGGGAGATACTGTAATCTAATCTGGCAAGGAGTTAGCATGTATTTGATGCTGACAGGGATACAGATGTGTATCTTATTATTTTCTATAATCTTTTTGTGTTTGAATTGCTTATAATAAAAAACGCTACCCCACCCCCACCCCAAGAATGAATGGTGTTCTGCTCCTGGTAAATGTCATGGAAGAGCTGACAGGAAGAGCTGTAAGGAATTGTGAGGCAAAAATCAAAGTGAAAATTAGAACCCATAAACGTAAACGGAGGGCTGAAGCCATTTTGCCTCTGAGGGCATTTGCCAATTTCAGGAAATTTGAGCTGAGGTTTCCCAAGGCTCCTCCAGAAAGTCCTGGGAAATCAGGTCTCCATATGAAGACTAGCCTAGAAAACGGACCTCCGGGAGTCCTTTTCAGTTTAAACATTCTAGAATTTATAAAGCTTGTCTATGCATTCCTTTGACACTGCTGGCTCAGGTGATTCAAGGACAGTTGTGACGCCATTAGAAACTTGCTTTGATACCAAGCATCTAGAAAATCTTGCTTGAAATCACAATATTAGGGTTACAAAGCAGAAGCTTGATATTCTTGGAGTCAGTACTCAGAGACATGAAGCTGCTCAGCACAATTGGTTCAAAGGAGGAAAAATAAACTAAGAGATTGGATCTGACAGAAGCAGCACCTTCCTTTCTCTGTTAAGAAGGGAGGAAGGAAATCCTGTGATACATCTGTTTCTTATGGATTAGATTCAGTGCAAATGGAGGAATGCGGGGCTTTTATCTTTGAAAAATTGACCAATATTAAAAAGTAAATCAAACTTGAAAAATCTCCACCCTGTGTTTTGAATCCTGTAAAGCAGGAAAAATACTATCAAAGCAGAAACTTCCTTTAATGTGTCCCATGGGCAATACAAATATAAAACTGGAGGCTTAAATTAGGAGACTGTGTTCCACTTAGGGGAGTTCAGATAAGTCCTTACATGAAAATGGCCTTCTTAACATACCAAAGTTTTAAATTAAGACCCCATAAATGATAGATTGAGAGCCACAGTTGAATCTCAGATGAAAAAAAAAATCAAATCTATAAAAATCTAAGCATAATTGGAGGATTTAAAGACTCTTGAAAACCTAGCTTGCAATTCATGATCTTTTGGTCTGTGAAGGCAAATCATATATTTAAAAATACATTTAAGTTCTAAAGGAGACTAAAACATGCATTTAGGAACCTAAGAATGCTAGTGTCAACTTAGATTGTCAAGTTCCTCAAAGTCGGCTGGCGAGGTGTCTCAGGCCTGTAATCCCAGCATTTTGGAGGCCGAGGTGGGCAGCTCACTTGAGGACAGGAGGTCAAGACCAGCCTGGGCAAAATGGCAAAAACCAGTTTCTACAAAAAATACAAAAAATTAGCCAGGGATGGTGGCACACACCTGTGGTCCCACCTATTGAGAAGGCTGAGGTGGGAGAATTGCTTGAGCCTGGGAGGTCGAGGCTGCAGTGAGATGAGATTGTGCCACTGCACTCCAGCCTGGGTGACAGAGCAAGACCCTGTCTCCAAAAAAAAAAAAAAAAAAAAAGGAAAAAAGGAAAAGTTCCTTAAAATCAACTAGGTCTGTTGTGTAAATAGATGTTAGACATTCTCAAGCCTGTAATCCCAGCACTTTGGGAGGCCGAGACGGGCGGATCACGAGGTCAGGAGATCGAGACCATCCTGGCTAACACGGTGAAACCCCATCTCTACTAAAAACTACAAAAAACTAGACGGGCGAGGTGGCGGCGCCTGTAGTCCCAGCTACCCGGGAGGCTGAGGCAGGAGAATGGCGTGAACCCGGGAGGCGGAGCTTGCAGTGAGCTGAGATCTGGCCACAGCACTCCAGCCTGGGTGACAGAGCGAGACTCCATCTTAAAAAAAAAAAAGATGTTAGACATTGAGAACTTGTGTCTTATAACAAAACTCAATGGCTCCAGGCAATATAAAAAGTATTATGTAAATCCCCTTTAAAAATTGTACTTTGGCCAGTGCAGTGGCTCACACCTGTAATCCCAGCATTTTGGGAGGCCAAGGTGGGTGGATCACCTGAGGTCAGGGGTTCGAGACCAGCCTGGCCAACATGGTGAAACCCCATCTCTACTAAAAATACAAAACTTAGCCAGGTACGGTGGCGCACGCCTGTAATCCCAGCCACTCAGAAGGCTGAGGCAGGAGAATCACTTGAACCTGGGAAGTAGAGGTTGCAGTGAGCCGAGATTGTGCCACTGCACTCCAGCCTGGGTGACAGAGTGACTTCATCTCAAAAAAAAAAAAAAAAAAGAATTGGTACTTCAGGCCAGGCATGGTGACTCATGCCTGTAATCCCAGCACTTTGGGAGGCTGAGGCGGGTAGATCCCCTGAAGTCAGGTGTCCAAGACCAGCCTGACCAACATGGTAAAACCCCGTCTCTACTAAAAATACAAAAAAATTAGCTGGGTGTATGCTTGTAATCCCAGCTACTTGGGAGGCTGAGGCACGAGAATTGCTTGAACCCAGGAGGTGGAGACTGCAGTGAGCCAAGATGACACCATTGCACATTAGCCTGGGAAGCAAGAGTGAAACTCTGTCTCATAAAAAAAAAAAAAAAAGATTTACTATTTCAGTGCCTTAGCACCTTAACACAAGGAAAAAGAATTTTTTTTTTTTAAATGATGAGGTCATTTTTTTTTTTTTTTTAAAGTGATGAGGTCATTCAGGAAACCCGGTTTCTCTCAGCTTGAAGCTCAGCTTTCTTTATGGCCCTCAGAGAACTCTCCATTCAGTTGATAGATGGGTAAATAAAACATGGGGAAGATTCACTTATTGGTCACTGTAACTTAAGGACCACACATCTCTTCTACTCTCATGTCACCAGTATTGTCTTTTGGTAACACTTAGCTGCAAGGAAGACTAGGAAACTGAGTCCAACTTTATCATCAGAAGAAAAAAAAATAGGACTTAGTATAATATGTCATAATCTCTTGCCACACAATAAGACACTTGTACATTACTGTTGAGACTACATTAGTACAGCCATTTTGGAGGGCAATTTTTAGTAAAGTATACTTAGAAGAAATTTTAAAAATTAAATATATCAGTGTAAGTACATTTGAAAATGTAAATTAATATACGATATTAAATGATACATAAAGTGCAAAACCATGCATGTAGTATTTTAAATTTTACAGAACAATATTTTTCGTTGCTCATGAGTATATGTATGTGACAATAGCATAAAAACATGTATAGAATGTTATATACTGACTTCAAGGTAATAATAAGTTCCAGGGATAAAATAATGAGAGTTAGTAGGTAATTTGATATCTTAAAAGAATAAAAAAGACCTGAAGCAAATCTAGTAAAATATCACCATGTCGTTAAGCCTAGATTTTGTGTATCTGTTATATGTCTTTTCAATGTATATTTGAAGTGCATATTAATAAAATTATACTAAAAATAAAATCTAAAGAAAAAAAAGAATTGGTAGTGTACTTTCTTACTAAAATATATATATATATATATTTTTTGAGACAGGGTCTCACTCTGTTGCCCAGGCTGGAGTGCAGTGGTGCAATCTCGGATTACTGCAACCTCTACCTCCCAGGTTCAAGGGGGTTTCATCATGTTGGCCAGGCTGGTCTCAAATCCCTGACCTCAAGTGATCATCTGTTTTGGCCTCCCAAAGTGTGGGATTACAGGTGTGAGCCACCATGCCTGGCCTTGCTAAAATAATTAGTATAGGCATACCTCAATTAATTGTGTTTTAGTTTATTGCACACTATAGATATTGGGCTTTATATAAATGGAAGGTTTTGGCAATCCTGCATTGAGTAAGTCTAACAGCATATGCTTACCTTGTGTCTGTTACATTTTGATAGTTCTCTCAATATGTCAACCTTTTTCATTATTATTATATATATTATGGTGATCTGTGGTTTTTGATGTTACTGTTATAATTGTTTCAGGGTGCCATGAACCACAGTCACTTAAGACCACACCCACTTAAGACTGCAAACTTAATCGATAAATATTTCCTGTGTTCTGACTGCTCCACTGACCAGCTGTTCTCTTTCTCTTTCCTGGGGCCTCCCTATTTCCTAAGATACAACAATATTGAAATTGGGCCAGTTAATATTCCTACAATGACCTCTAAGTGTTCAAGTGAAAGAGAGTCGCATGTCTCTCACTTTAAATCAAAAGCTAGAAATGATTAAGCGTAGTGAGGAAGACATATTAAAAGCTGAGACAGGCTGAAAGTTGGGCCTTTTATGCCCAATTGTTAGCCAACTTGTGACTGCAAAGAGAAGTTCTTAAAGGACATAAGAAGTGCTACTCCAGCCGGGCGCGGTGGCTCAAGCCTGTAATCCCAGCGCTTTGGGAGGCCGAGACGGATGGATCACGAGGTCAGGAGATCGAGACCATCCTGGCTAACACGGTGAAACCCGGTCTCTACTAAAAAATACAAAAAACTAGCCGGGCGAGGTGGTGGGCGCCTGTAATCCCAGCTACTCGGGAGGCTGAGGCAGGAGAATGGCGTGAACCTGGGAGGCGGAGTTTGCAGTGAGCTGGGATCCAGCCACTGCGCTCCAGCCTGGGCGACAGAGCCAGACTCCGACTCAAAAAAAAAAAAAAAGAAAAAAAAAAAAAAAAAGAAGTGCTACTCCAGTGAAAACATGAATAAGAAAGTGAAACAGCCTTATTGCTGATATGGAGAAAGTTTTAGTGACCTAGATAGAAGATTAAACCAGCCATGACATTGTCTTAAGCGAAAACCTAATCCAGAGCTAGGTCTTAACTCTCTGCAATTCTATGAAGGGCAAGAGAGTCGAGGAAACTGTAGAAGAACGTTTGGTTTGTAAAGTTTAAGGAACTTAAACTTTGGTTTATAAAGGAGGTTGGTTTATAAAGTTTAAGGAAAAAAGCCATTTCTACAACATACAAGTGCAGGTGAAGCAAAAAGTACTGATGTAGAAGCTGCAGCAAGTTATCTAGAAGATCTAGCTAAGATCATTGATGAAGGTGGCTACACTAAACAACAGATTTTTCTTTTCTTTTCTTTCTTT